>NW_020799123.1:5431282-5517364 GCF_003259725.1 Athene cunicularia
ATGTGTATAAGAGACAGGCCCTGCGGGGCTGGCATGAGACTGGGCTGATCTCCTGGCTGGAAGGCAAGATGTGGCGGAGGGAGCAGCCATAGCCAGAGAAAACGTAGAGTCATGGCGGGGATGGAGAGGGGTCGCAGCCCCTCATGCCCCTTCCAACTGCCTCCCTCCAACCCCCGGCCCAAGCCGAGGGGGCTCAGCAGCCGCTGTTCCTGCGCATGAAGGCATGTCCCCGCACGGAGTGCTGCATCTCGATGAAGGCTAGATCCCCCACCGTCACCTGGCAGGGACCCAGCACCTCGAAACCGCACTTCTGGTAGAAGGGCACGAGGAAATCTTCGCACATGAGCAGGGCACGCCGGGCGAAGGGCAGGCACCGCAGGTACTGCAGGTACCGCCACATGAGGATGGAGCCCTTGCCCTGCTGCCGGAAGGTGCGATGCACGGCCAGCACGTGGATGTGCACTGCCGTGCCCTGCGGCTTGTGCAGGGTCAGCGCTGCCTGCCGAGGGGGGGCGGGGGTTAGTGTGACCGGAGGGTCCCATCCTCCACGTGTCTTGGTTCCCCACCCCAATGAACCAGGGTCCACATCCTCCCCACGAAGGGAAAAGGGTCCCAGTGCCATCCCCCTTCACCTCCCTCCGTTATCCTTGGAGGCTTTTTAATTTTAAAATTAATGTTGAGGGGAATTACTTGGCATACTTTTAACAGCATCAGGAAAACTAATTAATGAGAAAGTTAATTTTCACCAGAGCAGCCCTGTAGCAGTTAGTCTTGGGAGAAGGCTTGGTGAGTAGCCTCTGGGCCCCGGGGAGCTTCTCCTCATCCCCAGGCTCTGGCAGTGCCTCTCCCAGGGCACAAGCTGGGAAGAACAGGGTTCAGCTCTTACCTGGCTGAGCCTCTCCTGGTCCCAGAGGGAGCCGATAATGAACGCCACGAGCCGCCCTTCCTCAAACCAGCCAAGGGAGAGTTCCGGGCACAGGTTCAGAAAGTGGCGGATCTCGTCCGGGTGGAGGGGACAGTCCCCTGAGACGGATATAAAGGCTGAAGAGGGACAGCAGTGAGCGCAGTGAGGGGGACTGACAACACCCAGACTCAGAAAACCCCCCAGCAGCAATGTAGGGAGGGGAAGTGGAATGTGATGGGGAGAGGTGGCATGTGTCCTGCTGCCTGTGTGGCCTAAAGGAGCTCTAAGTGACACGGATAGCTGCAGGGAGCGGCTCTGCTCCTCCAAAGGCAGCCCCCCACCCACCCAGGGACCAGCTCCCCGCTCTCGTTGCTGATTCCAGGGCTACAGCAGTGGGTGCTGAGATGAGCCCTCCCTTCCAGCATCTCCCCAGCTGCCCTTGCCCTGTGGAGAGGAGGGAGAAATGGGCCTGGGGAGGGCGGGGTGAGGGGAGCTGGGGGTGCCTGGGGTGGAGGGGAGTGGGGAGGTTGCTGGGGGTGCATCTCAAAAAGGGCTCTTGTGCAATAGGAGAGAGAGTGCAGTGGCCTTCCTCCCACCTTCCCCCTCTCCAGTCAACTTGCCTGGTCCTGCTCTGGGATTGCCTCCCACCATCCCCACTCGGGGCAGCTGGGTGAACTGGGGGCTGTGGTTCTTCACCTCCTTAATCACAGCCTCCCCCACCTTGTTAGGGAGCCCATGGTGGCCTGGCCACAAGGCATGGCTGCTGGCTCCCTCCCTCATCACCCATGAGGACATGGCAGAGGGGGTTTGGCACTACGGTGTGCCCTCAAGGAGCGCAGGGGACTGGAGGAGGAAATGGAGGGGTCATCTCAGAATCACAGAATCATTCAGGTTGGAAAAGCCCCTTGAGATCATCGAGTCCAACCCTCAACCCTACGCTACACAGTTCTCCCCTACACCACATCCCCCAACATCTCGTCTAAACCACCCTTAAACACACCCAAGGATCGGGACTCCACCCCCTCCCTGGGCAGCCTATTCCACTCTCTGACCACGCTTTCTGTGAAAATTTTTTTCCTAATGTCCAGTCTAAACCTCACCAATGTCCAGCCAACACCACCAGGCAAGGCCTCCCCGGCGCAGCCCCTCACCTTCCCGCTCGATCTCGAACACGCTGATGGTGTCCTCGGGGCTGAGGCAGCGAAACTCGCTGGCGGGCAGTGTGTGGCGGCGCTGGCCCCCGGGCGAGCTCCGGGGGGACCTCAGGTGAACGGGCTTCAGAAAAGGCAACGGGCTGAGTGCCGACATCATCCTCATCTTCCTCCTCCTGCCTGGCTTCCCACTGCTCCGTCTGTTCGGGGCCGCCTCTGCTGGCCCCCGCAGCGTCACGGCACCCTTTACTTCAGCCAATCTGCTCTGGCGCTCTTAGCCGCTGAAAATACCTGTTCATCACACGTGGGATTAGGCTGCTTGCCACCCTTTTCCTATACATATGTGTGTATATATCTATACATAGCAAATACCTGCCCACAGTGACCCCACTGCAGGTCTGCCGGTGCTGTGAGCTGGGGCCGGTGCAGCAGCCTGGCACCAGCTGTGGGTTGTAGCACACTCATGACTTCAGGGATGTGGGGGCCGAAAGCCTGGTGAGCAGCTGCCAGCACCCAGGCAGTGGGACAGAGCAGGGACGGGGGCTGTTAGAGCTAGGGGAGCGGGCGTGGGGCTGAGCATCCTGCCCCAACATCCTGCCCCACACCTCCTGACCCAGCCCATGGCAAAGCCAGGCAGCAGGATGGGCAGGAGAACGCCAGGACACATCCAGCCCCTGCCCTGGAGACAGGCAGGGTGGGATGTGGCTGCAGGAAGCTGAGGGGCTGCAAAATAAGCATCTCTGGGGGAAAGCTCCATGTGGTGCTGCGTGGTTGTACAGGAGCGAGAGGTCAGTGACGGATGCATCAAGCAGCCAGAGCTGCCTCTCAGAGACAGCCCGAGCTGCCAGGATTTGCTACTGTTTCCAGCTTGCTCAGCAGGTAAGTGACACAGCTTAGCCCCGTTGGGCTCTCAGGTCACGTCCACGCTCACAGACATAGCTGGGATGGGTCACTGGCAGGACAAGTGAACCATGAGCCTCAGGCATCCCACCTGGGTGAGGTGCCCCCAAGATTTACCCCTGTCCCAGGCAGCACGATCCCACCAGGCCCATCCCGGGACATGCTGCCTATGACATGGGACCCCAGACTCCTCAGTACTCCCAGGAGGGTCACCA
Source organism: Athene cunicularia (assembly GCF_003259725.1). Taxonomy (NCBI): domain Eukaryota; kingdom Metazoa; phylum Chordata; class Aves; order Strigiformes; family Strigidae; genus Athene; species Athene cunicularia. Next base: position 5,434,453 of record NW_020799123.1, read on the forward strand.
GCACCTGAGCTTGCCGAGCTTCTCCGGCAGCACAGCCCAACCAAATCCCTTGACCTGGATCAGAGCCTGTGGCTTCAATCTGCCTCTGGTTTCATGTGTGAGTGAACCAAGTTAATAAATCCAGAGAGAACTACAAACTGAGTGAATAACTTTGCTAAGCACACACATCCCACAGGCAGAAATAGTGGGAAATGCTCCAGGGCCATCCATCCATCCATCCATCCATCCATCCATCCATCCATCCATCCATCCATCCATCCCTTCTCAGCCCAATATTCAAGCAATTTGTAGTAAGGCCAGTATGAAGCCAGGTCATTTTTGATTATTGTTTGAGAGGTGCCGGCTTTCCCTGCTAATTATAGGCTTGGCTCCAGCTAACAGGATTTATAGAAACAAAAGCATTTCCAGCACAAGCATTGCACAGGGCAGAACCAGCGCAAGCTGGGAATTTTCCATCCTGAAATGCCAAGGGCTGGGTGCTTGAAACGCCTGTTTTATCCAGTCCGAGGTGAGACAGGGTGCTGTTGTCATTTATTTTCAATTAATTGTTGGTGTGGCAGGGGGTGTGTATTTAAGGGATCAGGTCTATCAGGGAGAGGGTGTTTCTTTTGCAGGAGAACTATTTAGCATCCCAAACGCTCTTTCTATTCACCAAGAACTGCCATAATGCTGGGAATGTGTGGTTTGTGCTCTTAGAAATAGTGTAGGAGGGAAGTAAAGGGGTGGCCGAGCTGGAGGGGAAAATGGGATGCAGGGGCAGTTGTAGTGTTTGTAGAGATTATTATCAAATCTCTGGAACTCCTCATCCTGGTAATTGAATTAGGGGCTCATCCACCTGGATAAATCCCAGAGCAGGCAAGAGGGTAGGCTCCGGGCACCTAGAAAATGCAATGGTGGTTTGATCCTGGATGGTGCTGAGTGCCTGGGGCAGGATCTGGGGTTGCTGGATCAGGCCTGAGGATGGCAGGGCAGAGCAGCCAGCTGAGTATGGCCCCAGACAGGGATGGCGTTTCTTCTTCATGGGAATTACGGAGCAGGATCATGGACTCGTAGAATAGTTTGGCTTGGATGGGACCATTAAAGGTCGTCGAGTCCAACCCCCCTGCGATGAGCAGGGACACCTTCAGCCAGACCAGGCTGCTCAGGGCTGTTTGCTCCCCAATACCCACTGTTAAACAGTCCACTGTCCAAGAGCAAGCCTTTATCTCAGATCATACAAAGGCTGGAAAGAACTGAAGAGTGGAAAGTCTCTACAGGGACATCCACAGAGCTGGGGGGATTCAACACCTCTTATGCAAATGACTGGTCCATTCCTATTAGAGATAACCAGGAAAGGGGAAGTAGCTCCCTCCAGCTATTTATAGAAATCTCCTGAGACCCCAACTGGCAACAGCCTGGTGCAGAAGTTGGTGATGGAGAAAGGCTGCTCCGTGGCTTGTTTTTCTTGTGTTTTTTCCCCTCTGGCACTTTATTTCTGGCAACCCAGGTTATACAGCTGGAGGGCTGATACATTTGTGTTTGTTTTCTGAAAATGAACTTTTAGCTTCGCTTATTGGCTCCCCACAGATGCAAAGGGCTTCTGGGGTGGGGGATACAGAGCCTGCAAAGCACAGAGGAGCCAGCTGACCTTCCCAGCCCATCCCTGGAGCCAACCCCATGGGGGTACCAGCACTGCTGTTACACCCGGGAACCAGCCGACCTGCAGAGGTGAAGGAAACGCCCCAGGTCATAGAGTAAGTGAGAAACAGAGTGAGGAAAAATCCTCCCTCCCTGGCTCCAGACATCTGCCTTCCAGTGCTCCAACGCAGCCTTCCGGTATCCTGCTGAAGGCCGTATTTTGTGCTGTAACTCCTCACCAGACCTGCCTGAGACAAGCCCGATACATTTGTGTGTGCGTAGCAGCGTACCAAGAGCTTGCTCTGGAAATTTACACACACACACACTTGTGTTTGTGCACTAGACATCAAAGCACCTGCATGGTCCAGGGGGGCATTCACACGTGAGTAAACAGGCAAGTCTGCAGTAACCCACTAACAGCATCTTTTTATTATGTTATGGATGTCTGCCTGGATCTGGAGCTTGAATTTTTAAATTAGTTGATAGTAAGGAGTTATTCACCCAGTTCTGAAGCCTTCTGAAGCTCTTTGCAAAAGAGCTCAAATTCTTCCCACACCCCAAACATGGAGGGTTTTAGTGAGAAGAGTCCCTGCACCCAGGTTTTGATAGCCTGTGGTGGAAGTGTAGGGATGGGACACGGGCTGTGATGACAGTTGCACTCTTACCTCCACAAAAAGTCACTTTTCAGGCAAGCTAAGCTCCATGCGCCAACCTCAGTTCCCTCTGGGGCCATTCCTCCCATCCTGGGATACTGGGGCTGTCAAGTCACAGTGGCCTTGGGAACACCAGCTGTCCCCAAGTCTGTTAGTGCCACCTGGATGCAACAGAAAGGTGGGTGCTTACCGGATGGGATCCCGGGCCGCTCCGCTGCCCGCCTGGCTCCGGTGGTGCCGTCTTGCAGCTGGCAGGAAAGAAGGACCCAGGGGTTTTGCCTCCCCTCCTCTGTCTGCTGCACCCTCCACAGCCCTTGCTTATATATATTTGTTATTTACGGACCACATGATGACATCCTAAGGAGTTTATAACCCCGACGAAAGACAGGGAGAGATGAGAGGCTTTAAGGTGACAGGCCCGCAAAAGGATCCCATCAGGCTTTTTTTCTTTTCTTTTTTTTTTTTTTTTTTCCCTGGCCTGACTGCCTGCAGAGGGATAAAGCATTTAGCTGATAGCTCTGTGCTAAGTGCCTGCTGTAAACTGGGCTGGAAGAGCAGAGGGCTTAGCTTGGAAAGGAGAGCCAGGTACTCTGCCTGATCCAGACCTGTCTGATAGCATCGTGAGCCCGTAGGCAGCTGAAGGCAGCATGGATGAGCTTTCTTTGCAGCAAGGATGAGGAGGCTGCTGGTTGTGCCAGGCATGATCATCTCCTGGGCTTGAGCAATAAGGAATTTCTCAGGGGAATCGGCTGGCTCCTTGTAGGATGGGCAGCCAGACCTAATGTTTCTGCCCCAAGGAGCTTACTCCAAAGAGGAAGCATGTCTCCCCCACACATCCCTTGGTCCCTGGGAGCTATTATGTAAGAAATTGGATAGGCAAAGCTGGCAATATTTGTCTCCATCAGGACATGTGTAATAAAAAGGGGATTATCCCAGGCATGAGGATGATGTTGGCATCATCATTATCATCATGAACCAGATACAGCCCTGAAAGAAGCCCGGAACAGGAAGCAGCTGGCTTTGCTCCACTGGGGAAATTTCAAGGGGGAGCTCAAGACCTGCTTTAGTTTTCAGCCATGGGCAAAGTGACCTGGGGCTACACCCTTATCTCCCTCTTTTAAGTTTTTTTCATGGAATTGAAGCAGAATACGACCCAGCAGCTTTCTTGTCTTGCTAGAGCAACTGCTAGCCATTAAAACAGCCCAGCATAGCAGAGGCTGGCCCGTGGCTGGAATAGTCAAGCAGGGATGCTGCTCTTGGTGATTTTATCTGGGTCTGTCTCTCCCTGCTCCCACACAGCTGCAGAGGGTCAAAAACTCCATTAAACCAGAGTCACAGCAGTGTGCTGAGATTTACATATTTAGCAGCTCTCTCAGCATCTTCAAAGAGCCCCGAGCTGTCACTCCGGCTCCCAGCCAGGCTGGTCCCTCGGTTGGGGTGCCCGCTCAGGAAGCAGCAATTATCTCTGGGTAGGATTTGCAGCAAGGGGCAACACGTGGGAGGCAGATGAATCACGACTTGTCCCCAGCTCTGCCAGGACTTGGGAATGAAGCGACACACAGGCAGCCCAGGGGCTCCTCAGCTGTGCCGCTCTCTGCCTCCATCCCCGCCGCAGTGCCGAGTTATCCCAGTGCTCAGGGGGATTAAGCCTTCACAGTCCCTTGGCCTCGAGGGGCAGGGTCTGCCATCACCGGGGACACAGGTGACATCAGGATCCTTCCCTGCGTGGCACCATCAAGGAGGTTTCTCTCCCAAACTCATGTAACCCACATAATTACCGAGCTGAACACTGCTTACATCCCTGATTTACACCTTCCCCTGGCTTAGCCACAGGGACCCACATACCCAGGAGGGTGACGCTTTTCTCCTGGCAGTGGCATATCACGGGTGGCAGCAGGGCTCTGCAGTTTGGCATCCCTGCAAGGTCTGCACGGGCTCTGATTTCATTCTGCCTTCTCCTGCCTTTTCATCAGCTGCTGCGGACAGACAGTGTGTGAGTGCTCGTTGTTGCTGTAACTTCACAGCAGGATGTGGCTCTTTGGACATACTCGGTAACCTCAGCGCTTGCCAGGCTGGCTACCTGCTACTTTTATCCCTTGGTGCTCCCCTGTCATGCTGCCAAGAGCAGTTCAAAATCACCAGCAGGTCCTGCAAAGCCAGAAATCCTCCAGCCTCTCTGCTGCAACAGGACATTCAGTGGGGCTTAGGAGCCTGTGAGCGGGTGCTCTTTCAAAATAGCAATGCAGGGCCCCTATGGATGGTGGCCAGACCTCGGCCCCAGGCTCTAAATAGACCCTAGAGGGGCTGGTTCTGCTCCGTGCTCTGAGTATGTAATATATATGACATGCAGATATACATGTACATGGCTTTCTTCTGGCATATTCCTCTTGGCCCATCGGTGCAGCTGATGTCCTTCTGTGAGCATGCAGGGCTGACTCCCTCCGTAGACAGTTGTAGGGACATGGGGAAGGGATGAGGGATGTTACTGCACAGATTATTTGGATCGCAGTGATCCCAGGGGAAGCAGGCTTTGAGCTGTGGCTTTGACCTGCACTAGATCAACACATGCCTTTGCAGGGCTGGTGTATCTTGTTATTCCTCTACATGGGCCAGTGAGGAAAGAGTACAAAGAGTTTAGGGAACAGTTTCACTCATGTCTGCTTGGCCATGGCAACCTCAGCCAAAAGTGGGAGACGGGAGGCCAGGATGCAGCTGGGACCTCTTTTATCCCCTCCCTAGAGCACAGGCACTGGTTGTGATTAGCCTCTGCCGGGCTGTGGTAGTTCATAACTAGGTCATGGCCACCCACGACACAATCCCTGGGAGGAGGAGGATGGGGTTCAGCAGGGGCTGCAGGGGCTCCTCTGGGTGAAGAGAGCCAGGCAGGTGGGGCAGAGGCAGCTGCCTCCCCTCCAGTCCCAGACCTCCAGGCAAATTAGATTCAGTTCTGACTTTGGGACATGGAAGTTGGTGCTTGTTACTGGGACATCCTGCTTCTTAGAGTTCTGCAGGAGCCTTCCTGCCCTTGGGCCATCTCTGGCACGGTGCTGGTGTGAGCCAGGGCGACCCCATGGAGAGGGATGAGGACCAGATGCCATCTGTGAGGAAGCCAAACCTGCATGAGAAAGAGCAGGGAAAGATTGCACTTGCATGAAGTTTATACCTGCACAAGGTGATGCCACGCTGAGGCCAGTGGCAGGGAGGGCCAGAGGTGTTTGCTCAGGGGGGCACAAGCAAGGAGGGAAGGGCTGGGTAATCGGATTGAAAGTGCTGAAGGATCTGGTGGAGTTGAGAACGGTCAGTGTGAGGTTAATGGTTGGACTGCACGATCTTCAAGGTCTTTTCCAACCGAGATGATTCTGTGACTCTGTGATCCTGTAATCCCGTGAAGGATGGGGGCACAGGGCACTGCTCAGGGCCCCTCTCACAGCTTTCCCTTACCCTCTCAGCCCTGGGAGATTTGCTGGGCTCACGGAGACAGGACGAAAGATTGCCGTATGCTGCATCACTTGCTAATATTTCTGTTTCCTGATGGGATTGGGACACAACGATTCCTGCTAAGCTGTTTGCCTGTGTGATGGCGATCAGCTCCTAGTCTGTCCCTGTGGGAGGGTCTGGAGACATTCCCTGGGATCCGAGCAGCGAGCTCTGTTCTGAGCTGCTTTTTCTGAAGGCACCAACTCTTCGAGCAGCTGGTAGAGGTGGGTACAGGAACACGTGTGCCTCTGGGAAGCAGCAAAAGAAGAAAATCTTGGCAGGACTGGCCAAGGAGGGGTTGCACAGCTGAGCAGAGGGGTGCTGAGCGCTCTGCTGCCTCGGAGCTCCACCGGCCGCCCCAGGCTGGCGGGCAGACCCCGGCTGCAAGCGCTGGGGCTGCCGAGCAAACCTGGGGCTCCGCGGAAGCCCCTGCGGGCCGGACCCTGCGCGGCGGCGGGAGGCGGCAGCCCACGAGGTGGCACCAGAGCCCCGCCGCAGCCCGGGCACCCGGCACCCTGCGGGCACCTCGGTACCCTCCGGGTATCCCGGTACCCTCCGGGCATTTCTGGTCCCCTCCGGGCACCCCGGTACCCTCCGGGCATCTCTGGCACCCTGCAGGCATCACGGCACCCTCCCAGCATCTCTGGTCCCCTCTGGGCATCCCCAGAAGCCTGTGGGCACCCTGGCACCCTGCTGTCTCCCAGTACCCTGCGGGCATCCAGCACCCTCCGGACATCCCAGTACACTCTGGGAATCCCAGTACCCTCCTGGTACCTGGTACCCTGCAGGCATCCGGCACCCTCTGGACAACCCCAGCACGCTTCAGGAATCCCTGCACCCTGAGGGCATCCCCGGTATGCTCCAGGCATCCTGGCACCCTGCAGGTATCCCAACAGTCTCCAGGCATCCCAGCACCCTGCAGGTATCTCAGCACCTCTTGGGCATCCAGGCACTCTCGGGGCATTCTGGCACCCTCCAGACACCCCAGTACACTCTGGAAATCCCAGTACCCTCCAGACAGCTGCTACTCCGCAGGCACCCAGCACCCTCCAGGCATCCCCAGCACCTTGGGGGCCTCCCAGCACCCTGCAGGCATCCCCAGTATCCTCTGGGCATCCCAGCACCCTGCAGGTATCCCAGCACCCTGCAGACATCCTGAATATGTGCCAGGCATCTCAGCACCCTGCAGGTATCCTGCCACCCCACGGGCATCGCCAATACTCTCTGGACATCCCGGCACTCTCCAGACATCTTGGCACCCTGCAGGTATCTGGCACCCTCCAGGCATCCCCAGCACCCTGCGGGCATCCCAGCAGTCTCTGGGCATCCCAGCACCCTGTGAGCACACCCATACCCTGTGAGTATCCCCAGCACCCTCTGGGCACCTGGCACCCTGTGGGTACCCCAGCAGACTCCAGGCATCCCAGCAGCCTCTGGGCACCCTGGTACCCTGCAGGCAGCCTGGCACCTGCCTCTTAACCTTCACAAGGCCTGTGCAAAGATGCCCCATGAGAGGTGCACCCAGCACCAGCTGGGTCCCAGGGAGAAAGGAGCAATTGAGCTTTTCACCAGTATCTTGGTGCAGAGGCAGGTAAGGTGGTTAGATCACATGAGCAACTTGCTTTCAGGGAGGATGTTCCGCAAAGAGAGCAAAGGCCATTGCTTCCTGAAACAGCCTAACACCAGGAATTGTCTCTAAACAGGGGAAGATGCTTGGTGTGTGTCACTTTGGTTCAGCTGGAGGTCTGAACACACAGCACTTCTTCTGCAGCCTCATTCACCAAAACAGTCATGCATGCAGAATGCTTCTTGGTTTTGCCTCAGTATTTTGCAGGGTGGTCTGACTCGTTGAGGTCCCTCAGCAGAGATCTGGGCAGCCTGGTGTGTTGAACAGGAGATGCTCTTTTTGACACACAGGAACTGTAATGTGTCCGAAGCACACCGGTGTTGTGGCAGTCCAGGCCCCAGGCTGCGTCCTGAAAAAGTGCTGAGTTCTTCTTCAGTGTCACTTCTTGATGGAAGCACATCAGATCCCAGCTGGGATCACAGTGCAGAAACGCACCCGCCTCAACTCCTGCTAACGAGCAAACAGCCCTGACTTGTCCCCATTAAAATCCCCCTGCCGTGAGCCTGCCGGTTGTATAATGTGATTGTTTGCATGGCTATTTGTGGCTACCTGAAACCCCACTGCTACTCTTCAGCATGTAATCGCTCTGAAGAGGGACGGTTTCCATCTACACACATGATTATGCCCATTATGTGTATCTACATTTTATTAGCAGCTGTTACAATGTGCATTAAGGAGATGATGAGAAGCATCGCCATGCTGGATAAAGCTGTGAAACCTTGAGAAGAACATGTCGCCAATACCAGCGGAGCCAGAGGGCACCCTCTCCCCATCCCAAAGGCCTGATCCTGCTCCCACAAAAGCACAATCCTCCCCAGTTTCAGGGGAAGGGAGGCTGGCACCTCAGCCCTGGTTCCAGGTGGGCTGGCTGTATGCCCCGGGGGGACGTGCTGCACTCCCCGCTCCAGCACAGCGATGCTCGGGGGGTGTGTGTGTGAAATCCTCGCACTGGTGGCATTCATGTGCTGACTTTCCGCTTCCCACCTCCTCTACTTTACAGAGGTCATGGCTTGCAGACGGAGCTCTGTAGTCCCAGGAGCACATCCCTGTAAACAGCTGTATAACCAGTGGCACTGAATGGATATTTAAACTGTTTTTCCCCAAGGGTATGCTGCTATTTTCCCACCCAGCAGTCCCTTTTAGCTCTATTCTGTTCCTTATCCCTGGGGTCGATGCTGAGAAATGCTCCAGCAGGGAACCACATCAACACGATCCTCCTCTGATTAAAATGATGCTGTAACAAGTGATTAAATGCTGGTGTGGAGGCTGGGCTGACCCAGGGCCCGGGGGGAAGGCAGGCGCTGAGAGTGCTTGCACTGCCTGCAGCTCCCTGATTTGGAGGCAGGAGGGGAATAGTTTGTATTTCACCATCAGTTAGAGCATTCAAGGAGCTGGGCAGAGCTGAAACACTGACCGGCTCCCAGCGCATCCCTCACCCACACACCACCCCGCCCCAGCCTCTTCTCAGCTGCTTCCCAAGGTTTTAGGGTCATTGACAAGGTTGGAAAATCCCGGCAGGCCTGAGGAGAGGGTCCTTGCTCCCTCCTGGGGTGGTGAACCTCGGAGGTGAACACGGGCAGACTGTTTTCCTGGCTGTTTTTCCTAAAAGGAGGAACCTTGGGAGAACTGATAGCCAGGCGACCCAACCTTTGCGTTTGTGGGAGGGAGAGAGCAGGAGGGAAAACACAGCTCTGCAGCTCCTTGGGGGTCTTTCCTGCAACAAGATTTCAGGCATTTTCCTGGGATTCCAGCTGGGGCTGCAAAGGTGATGAGATCCAGGGAGCGAAGAGGCGGGATGCCTCTGGGTAAAGGACAGTGAAGGCTGGTTTGGAATCCTTTAGCCTTGGGCTGCCAAAGCAGCAGGCCCTGCTCAAGAAACCATTTCTATTTCAAAAATCCCTGCAGACAGAGGGGAAAAAAACTCCTTAGAGTCAATGAAGTGAACGTTTGGCTGGTTTGGACACCCTAATGGGGGCTTCTAGGAGCCATAAAAAGCAAGATTGAGCTTTGCTGTTGGCTGCAGAGCAGCTCCCAGCAAAGGGCAGTGCCCGGTGCCAGGGTGGGCTCCCACCCCATGCCCGGGGTGCCCGTCCTGAGGGGGTATTACCCCCCCGTCCTTGCCCGCTGGCGCCGCCGTCTGAGCGTGGGGAAGGTGGACGGTGTCCTCCGGAGGTGAAATCCCTCTCTCTTCCTTCCTCACGCTCCTCTGGAAGCCCAGCGCAGATGCTGCTGGTGGCAGAGCGCGGCTGTGGCGCGGGGGTTTAGGGGCACAAGGAGAGGCCCGCCTGTGAAGGTGATCTGAGCGAGCTTCCAGGCCCCTCTTGTTTGCTGGGGATGTGGGCCAGCATCTCTGCCTTTATTGGACAGTGTCGGCATCGCCTGTTTTAAGGGAGTCAACAGCCGAATAGGGAAACCTCGTCTAGATACAGATTTCAGTGGCGAGTAACCGTGGTTTGGATCTGCCCTTGTTTACGTGAGCGTTTACCACCCCGCTGATAAGGCATACGTAAATCTGCGACCTCTTAATTATATCTGAAGAGCCACAAGGTGCAGCTCTGTATTAGAAAATTCGCACTTCCCAAAGTTCGCCTGGCGTGGGGTTTCGCACAGACTGACAGTACAGAGACAAAAGCGAGCGAGGGGGCACTGTAATATAGCACAAAGGGGCCTGCGAGGGATGGGCGTTGCACCGAACAAAACAGGCGGCTTGCACTGTCCTTGCACTGAGCGGGTCCGAGCGCTCTTCTGGGGTGGCAAGGCAAAAGCAGGAGGCTTCTGGTATTGCCGTCTGCTTTGCTGTTTCAGAAATGGCCCCATACGCCGAGGGAGAGAGGGAAGACTGAGGGGAAGAAAGGTGTGTTGCAGTCCTACAGGCATCGGTAGGATTGCAAGTGCTAACAGAATGAGCTAAATTTAGGTGGTAGTGTCATTAGACACGTGACCGGTTGGAGATAAGGAAAATGAAAACAGGTATTCAGAAAAGATAGTACCACGTGATGTATTTCTACCTACCCCCCCCCTTTTTTTCTCTAAAGAACCACAATTCAGTCACTGCGGCCTTCCAATAAAATCTTGGTGTGCTGTTGCAGCAAAAATTTGCCCCAAGTTGAGTGTGTTTTTCAGTATCTAGACAGTCGCCTCGGTTTGGATGAGTAAATATGGACTTAGGAGATGTTATTGGGTTCCCAAATCCAGAAGCTCTAGCTCCGACTTTAGTCGCTTGGTAACTGTACCCTTTGCAGTGTTAGAAAAAGCTAGACTGGAGAGGATCAGAAATCAAAGGCAGTTATGTAAATAAATGGTCTGTCTGTCTTCCCTTTTCATGGTCCTTTTCCTCTGGTGTAGATGTCTTTACCACTTGGGTAGTAGACCCTGGGGAGAAGTTTCCTAAGTGCTTGAGAGATTCAGGTGTACTTACATTAATTTTTCCGTTTGAAGAGCTGCCCACTAACAAAATTGAGAGGCATTGTGTATGATCTGCTGCAGTTTGGGGTTGCTAAAAACAAATCCAATGCCATTGGAAACATGTTGTGGGACTTACTATTTTGTGGTTATAATCAGGTTTTTTAGCTGTTTGCTGACCCAGCCCTTTCTGGGTTACATGGATGTGTGAGAACAAGCCAGGTAAGCCTGACCTGCTTGTCACTGTCCATGCTGGGAGGGGTACAGACGTCACCACGTGGTTGTCCTGGGCCTGAAGTTTGTTGATTTTTGGGTGCTGTTGCCTGCTGTTATCTGCAGGTACATCTTTGACTGTGAGATTCTTGCTTGATGTCCTTAAAAGTGTTAACCTGTTCTGATTGCAGCTAAACCACGGATTCAAGAGAGTGCTTGTTGCACCCTTTTATTCCCTGAGAGCTTAATTCTGAAATGGGTAGAAGGTAAAGGTGCTCCTGGGGCCAGGGCTTTCACTAGCCCCATCTTTTGCCATTGTGTGCCTGTTTTGTGCGTTATGTCCTGCTTTCATATAGAAGGCTGGGTGCCTGTTTATCTCCTGTGGACCCTGGTGGATGGATTCGATAGAGTGAATGTTATAACAGAGACATGAAGCTGTGCAAATTTTGAGGATAGTGGAACAGCATCTTCAGTTCCCAGTGCAGTGGTCAAAAGCAGCTTTCTGTACCCGGTGGTAATCCTGGAGCTTTCCTGTCTTTAAACTATGGGTGGTTCAATAATTTTTTTTTTTCAGCTAGGGAATAGGTAGGCTAATCACTTTTACTGTTGCTTCCAGAAGTTTAATGCTTGCTGTTGCTCTTTCCTGTTGGAAACTGTAGGCAGACTGCCACTTAACATCAGTAATTGTGTGCTTAGGTTTAATAAGGAATAGAAACTTTCTCTTGAAATAGAGCTAGCAGTTGGTACAAAGCCCTTCTAGCTCCTCCAATAGTAAGTGGTGTATCTGAGTGCATTCCTGTCTTTGATTCCCATGTTGAGAGTCATTAGCAGTATTATGACAACGATGTGAATAGAAGAGCCAGGACTTCTTACCCTCGGGCTCTGTGTGCTCCTTTCCTGCCTTCCATGACCACTTTCACCAGTTAAAACACTGGGAAATCATTGCTGGTGAATATTGTAAAACCCAAGCAGTCCTGGAAGAAGACAGCCTCCCTTTCCAAATACATTTGCCATCCATGTCTTGCTTGACCCAAAAAACTTGAAGAGTGTTTTTTCTGGCTAAAGCTTTATCTCTTGTCTTCATGGTACTGTTTGAATGCTAGATGTGATTTGCAACTCAGGTTGTGGAAGTACTGTGAACTGGTGTGAGCACTTGATGCTTTTTCTAGCAAATTAGCAGGAGTACTTGAGACCCATCTGAATCTGAGTTTCAGGATTTCTCAGCTGTAGGTTAGTGCTCTTGCTGCACACAAGCTGCCTTTGGGAACTTTACAAAAATGCTTGAACGTATTAGATGGTAGTAAGGCTCATAGGGTGCTTTAAAATGCTGCTCCTTCCTCTCACCTGAAAGCCTCAGAGCTCTCTGCCACCTTTTATTTGTACAAAGCCTGTGCGAGGCAGATATGCCTCTTTTGCAGCCCGGGGGAAATGGAAAGTGCAGGTGTTGTATTTCAGCACCTTATCTGAAGGCCTTCAGCTGGCCAGGCGGCTGGGCGCCTGCCTCCTGCTCTGTGTCTGCTTCGGGGAGTGAATGTGTGTGCTGGTGTCGTGCTGTGATGCTGGGGTATGCATGTGGTGCTGATTGATTTATGTGTAGGGGACCCTTCAGGGCCCCAGGATTACCATAAGTGTCAAGGTGCAATTTTTTTGAAGTTTTTACTAGCGTTTTGTTCTGTAAGGTCCAGAATACAACTTGGTTTGTGTGGCACTCTCATGGCATTTAGCTTCGCTTTGGAAAGGGAGTCAAACTATCAGGGCTCCTCAGACATAATCCGATGGTTGATCAGCTTGTTAGCTGGAAATTATCTGATGTTATCTCCACAAGTCTCTGTGGATTCAACTGTGCTTCACCCCATGCAGCTCTTCAGTTCCTTTCCACCTTTCACTGTTATAATTTCTTGACCTCAAATATTGAGTCATGAAGATAAGATTGCAGGAGAAGTTTCTGAAGATGTTATACTCTCATCACTTCAAGATTTTAATGAATATTTTATTTCTTGCCTGAATTCTGGCATGAGCCTTAAAACTCTTCCATCTTCAAAACTGGCAAGGTGTTCGCTGTCTGGAAGGGCAGTGATGTGCCGTGAGTACATTGTAGGAGGTGAAGAGGGATAGATCTGCCTTGGATGGACAGAGTCCTTTTCAGAAGCCATGAGGAGATGCTAGTCACAGTGCATAACTCCAGTTTTGTTGCAGCACATAAATTCCATGCCCATAAACTGTTAATACTGGGTTTTATTGTGTGAGGAAGCTGTATCTAACCTTCTTCTTGCATCTGATGTTTCAGTTAGTCTCCCAGGGGGGTTCTTTGAAACACCTGATGTTTGTAGCCGTTAGAGACATGAGGAAAGGCTTACTGGAATTTTTGCAGCTGTGTGTAAAATATAGCCACTTTAATGGGTGACCTTCCCATTGTGTGAGTATCCATCACAAGGTCGTGTACCCTTGAGTCAATTTAGCTTTGATTTGTTTGGCTTTTGCAATATAGACTTGGGGATCATCATTAATATTTTACTGCAAAAGTGGAATCCTGCACAACTTGCAGTATAGAAATCTCAGGAGTACTAAATACTGTACGCTATTACTGTATGGAGAGTTGTTTGTTGTACAGTGTGCAGAGTGAATTGATAATTTAGGAGTTGCAAATGGCCACCTGGGCTAAGCAATTAATTATAACTATTCCAAATCTGGACAGAAGTGTTATTTTTAAAATAGATGAAACTTCTCCCCAAGCAAGTAGTTTTTGTGATGTGCTCTCTTCCAAAGTGCACTCACTTCCATTGTGCTGGTATAGCTTAAAAAAAACAGTAATGCTCTTAGGACTAGTAAACAAACTAATGTGCACTAAAAGCTTCAGAAGGAATCAATCAAAGCCCATGACAGGCTTTGAAATACCTGTGTGTGAGGCATGTTACTGCAACTTTTCATACAAATTCTTCCTTTGTTGTTGTGATGCAGCTCCAGTGCAGACTTCTGCAAAGAACTGGCTTTAAGCAACTTTATAAAGATAGTTTTTTTAGTTCTTCATCAAAGTTAAATGTCAGAAGCTTTGACAGATGCTTTTTGGGGCAAGGTCTTGCTTATGGCAACTTTAGAGGAAAGACAGTATTTTTAATGTTCAGCATCTGTGTTGGTGCTAGGAAGTAATTGGTGTTTGAAGCTAAAAGCCTCTTCTCATTTGGCTGTTTGTTTAATTACTTGAGGGATTTCAAAGGCTCAGAAGGTGGTGACACCTTCCTAAATGCTACTTAGGAAAAAACCTGCTTTATTGTTTCCACTCTGCTATTACCTCCCACCATGTGCTGGGTTTTTGCTCTAATGGGTTGTTGTAAGTGCAGGACCAGATACTTCAGTCTGAAATCTTTGCACTTGCTTTTGAGGTGGTCAGTACTGAGTTTTGTGGAACTGAGAGATGTGAGTTGATGGCTTGGCTTTCTTCTTTTTGTGTGGTCCTCTGGAGCACTTGTAACTCAGTTCAGGATGTACCTTGCGTAGCTGCTGTGTCCCACTGCTGAGGCCTTTAGACCTGTGGCAAGGTCAGAGAATGGGAACTCCATCTTCTGGAACAAAAAAACACCCCTGGGGAGACTCCATGGTAATGTTTGGGCTTTTTTCCGTTTGCTGTTGGCTGTTAGGCTGCTAAATATATGTGTGTGTACTTGTGCCTGAAACCAAATATTCTGCTAATTTGAATTTGTGGAGTTAACAAATTTCAGCAAAAGTCAATTTCTTGTAATGGCAAAATCCTGGGACTGGGTGGGGGATTTGCCTTTGACAGATTGCATAAGTTTTTTCTTTTGAAATGTTATGTGTTCCTGTGAAGGGAGCAGGAGACTGTGTGGGGTAGAGTCATAATGATGGTAAGGGCTGATTAGAAACATCAAATGCTATGAAAAACATGTGGTTTTGGCTGTAGAGGTGGTGGGGATTGTGATAACTGTATTAGGTGCAGTGCTTTCAGATGTGCCTGAGTTTCAAGTGGACAGGTGGGCTTTTTGTTTTATTGCTCTTTTTGGTCTGTGCTGAATGAATTAGGTGGAGGATCCTCTGCCTGTGGTGGTAAGCCAGAGCACATGCGGCCCAGCTTTGTGCAGTTAGGTATGTTGTGGGCTCGGCTGTATTTCTTGATAGAAAACATTGTGCATTTCAGGATTATTCTTTCTTCATGCATTTGACTGCGTATCTGTCAAAAAGAAAGGTGTGGAGGCATGTCTGCTGTGCTTTCTGTACCAGCCTTTGGGGAGTGCTTGGACCAGGCAATGGAAATGGCACAACTGGAAACTGAGAACATTTGCTGGGCTGAAATCTTCAGTGTGGTGTAGATGGAAACAAAGGTACTGGTGGTGGATGTGGACTTGATAACTGTACGTTGGGTATGTGCTTGAGAGGTGAGGGGAGGTACAGCTGATATGTTTGTTTTCTGCCCTTAATAGTGTGGGATTTAAAGCAAATTAATGGAGAGATGGATCCAATAAGCAGATGGAATTTCTTTCTCTTAGAGAATATAAGGTGTAGATCAAGTCCAAAAACATGGGTTGAAAGTGGTCAGACTTGAAGAAATCTGTATGTCTGTACACTGGAATTGGCCTTTTGTGTTGTTTTTCAAACAAGTGATGTCACCTTTATGCTTTGTTCATCCTTCTTCATTAGTCAAATGCATGTTGCACCAGGGAAGGTCTGTGGCTGTGGAGGCAGTTGCAGTTCAGGTTATGGGGAAGACTCAAATTGAATAGCATTGATTCCTGTATGCTGTGAGCTTAGAGCATGAGCATGATGAATAAAGATGTGTGGAAGTGGTGTCTAGAGCAGTATCTTGATGAGACTATAGGTGGGGGGGGGAGGTTGGGCTTTGCTTGCTCTATTAGCTTCTGACATGGAGTAGAAGGTTGTTTGGGTATATAAGGGGAGCAGGTGGAAGACAAAACACAAAATGCTTTTTGTGCACATAGGTCAAGAGCTTGAAAGTGGGATGCGTAGAGCTACATCTTAAATAATTTTTTCCCAGTTTTTCAATGGCTTTGAACAGCTAGCTCTCTGCTACAGATGTGTTAGATGTTGTAGGTAGGCAGGCTTCTTTGTAAATGTAAAACTGATTTTTTTCCCCTTCTTTTGCCATTGTCTTTAAAATCATGACCTCTGTTTCTTTCCTCAACAGCTGGTGCTGCAACTTTGTGAAATGAATGGGCAGTGTGAAGGCTGTGCCTTGGTAGGATGTGAGACCAGGGACTTGCAGCAAAGCAGGCTAGGGGGGGACAGGATCACTTGGTATCTTACTGTAGCTTCCAGCCAGGAAAAAAATTAATTCACAGCAGTAAATTTGAAACAAGGAAACCCTGCTCAGCTTGCATTTACAGCAGTATCACTTCACAGCCTCTGGTTACAGTTTCTTGAGTTGGAGAAGCTAGGTATCTATGCCCTTGGTCTGTTAAACAGAATTCGTTTTGTACAATAAAATTTAACCAGTGGTACCGTGTGGTTCTGTATTCAGCACACATCAAACACAGCCTTGGTGGTTTGTTTTTACTGCTGCCTGTAGACCTATTAGCTTTTCTGCTTTGAGGGAGGGGTTTGAAGACTGACAAGTGAAGAGGGATATTTAATCACCATCTGAAAAGATCAGGAGCTTAAGGCTTTTAACTGTGTTTCTTAGCCCAGAGCTGGGAGTTCCTGGTGCATCATTCCTGTTGAAGTGACAGGGTACAGTTTTCACTTGTCAGCGGATAACGAACCTTCTACTTAGTGAAATACACTAATACTGGAGGAGCTGGAATTAGTTCCATCATGACTGACTGATTTTTTTTTTACCTACTTTTGAAAAGATGTAACTTCTTTTAGAATAAAAATTTCACTTATGATTCATTTTGGTTGTAAGAAACGGTGCTGCTTCTCTGCTGATAAGGATACTTAGCAAGTAAGTAGCACTTTTCATCTTCAAAGCGTTTCCTGGGCTCTGATGTGGCAGTGCCTCTTTGGCTGTGCCTGTTGGAAAGGTGACTAAAACTTCCCCCTCAGGTGACTCTGGGTAAGACAGCCAGCTTCAGTGCTGCCAGGCCCTGGTGGCGTTTTCCTGGTGTGTGCTCAGTGCCTTCTGTTTGACCCGTTCTGATCAGGTCTGGAGAGCGTGAGCTGTCTGCTGGGTGGAAAAACTTTTCATGTTATAGCTAGAGACTTCTCCGCAAATTATTCATGCCCTAAACCATAATACATTGCTTATTTGGTATATGTGTAAAATGGGATGTGAGGAAACTAAATGGCGCACTGTATCTCTTGCTAGTGAGGAACTCGTGTTTGATTTTACTCATGTGAGTAGCTAAACTGAGTAACCTGGCATTTGAAAAAGTTTAGGTATAAATCTAGTGAGCTGTGAGTTTTGCGAGGCTGGGTTAGAAATGTAGTCAGTGAAAAGCAGCCTAGATTGTAGGCTGTTAACTTAGTTCATAATGGTGTTTCTAGAATCAAGTGGGTGTTTCAGGCCTCATGGCTCAAGACTTATTGTTAAATAACAGGTCCTAGATCTCAGTCCTCAGTGAAATTGTTGACAACACAGTTGGAGCTTGAGTAGCACTCTGATCACCATGGAGCCTTTGTATTTTCCTTCATCCAGCTTTAGGCTACATGGTCCTAAAATGTTCCTTCTGCCTCACCTGCTGCTGGAGAGGAGTTGGAGGTCTTGGCCTTTGCAGTGTGGTGCTGTGCTGCCCTGCCTGGCTGCTGCCTGGCTCAAGTTGCTGGTGCTGCCCCTGGCCTCTGCCCTTGCACCTTTGCTTTTCAATATTTGAAGTGAGTGTCCATGGAGTGCTGCTCAATATTTTTGTTCAGAGTTGATCAGATTTCCAGCAAGGTCCTCTCTGGCCTTTGGCTTTGCCCTTCTGTTTGCTTTTGAAGATGAAAGTTGTTTGTTTTTTTTCCTTGGAAGGTGGGTTACATATCTAATCCAAGTGGATAATTCTCATGACTTGCAAGAAATATTCATGCTTCTGTTCAGTGTCTGAGTCCAAGTTCCTTGAAACAGCATTAGTCTTGAGACAAAATCACCACATTTTCTAAATTTAGAGTTACTACACAGTTGTGTAACTGGCTGGAAATGGTACATAATGAACTGCCTCTTCATATTTGGTTTGTACTTACATATGAGACTTCTGTCAGAAGCCTCTTCTCTCTCCTTGTACCACAGGTTGTAGAATTTGTTCTGGTTTCCAGTGCTGAAGTACAATATTTCTTAGAGAATTGTCTGTGGGCTTCAGTTTAAAGCAGAAAATCGGAGCGGAGGAGAGGGAGGAATCTCCATCCTTCCTGGAACACTTCTGGTTTTGGTGGGGTTTTAGGTCTACAGATGTGGATGATTCATTTGCTTCCTGTAAGAGGTAGGCTGGCCAACATTTCAAGTGTACTCCACAGAGCTTAGGAGGCTCTTCCTAAGGAGGTGTAGTAGTATATAATGTTTCTTCCTTGGGGTATATTTAATGGAGCTTGTGATTGATGAACACGGACCCAATTCATCCTGACAGTGGAAGCTTTCTGAACTGGAGCAGGCTTCACAGGCTAAAGCAACTTGCACCCTGGATGAAGCAAGTTACTTCCTAGACTGTCCACCTTTCTGTATTCCTGAAATATAAGAAAGAAGGGAGCACCTTGCAGAATTACACAGCAAGTAAGGTGACACTGCACAGGAAGTACCAGAATTCCTGGCTGCTTAGATTAGGAAGAAACTTAAGGATTTTTTAATATAATAGAAGATATTTTTATCATCCTAATGTGCCAGCTGTTAATGTTTTGAGATCTCTTTATGTGTAAAAATTAGACAATGAGATTCAGAGTGTGTTAATGGCTCAGTAACTACCTTTTCACCCAGAACATCTGACCTGTGTAGCTGAATTGGCTTATTTGCCCTTTTGACTCTGGGGCTAGAAACTTCCTCTGTTTAGATTTGTGTGGTGTTGTGGGATTGTGCTGGTATGTGACAGAAATATCTCATTTGGTTTACAAACAAAATCTGCCCTGTAATGGTAAAGCAAAGTACTAGGTAGAGGGTGACTTTACTGTAATAGTGTGCGGGGCAGGAGCTCCTGTGGTACTTGCGAGCACTCCAGGCTAGTACAGGCAGGGGCATCGTAAAAAGAATTAACTGTTTGCTTTGATTTCCTGAATTAAGAAGCTGTTCCAGTCTTGATGAGAAAATGTGTAATTTCTAGCATAAACATGCAAGCAGTTTACACCCATCTCTTGTAAAAGCAAACCTGACTGCTACATAGCTTCTTGTCTTTATAAATGTGCTATTATGTGATGAAACCAAATCATTTTCTCCCTTTTTGCTCTCAGACTGTATATCACGAATCTACTTGCCAGATGGACTCTTTTTCCCTGCTCATCCTGCAGCCCTTGACCGCACCTACTCCAGCTTGCAGTGTGCTTTCTTGATCAGAACTAGCTCTGACCACCCTGATCAGCCTTGAGTATCTTGGTGAATGGTATTTGTTTCTTTCTTGAAGCTGCTTTTATCTGAGCCCAAGTGTTAGGTAAAAGCTTAACACTTCCCATATGAAGCACTCTCTGTACTTCACAGGGGTATTGTGATCTGCTCTCCTATTTCTTGTTTTGTTGGGAATCTTTCTCTAAAGATTAATAATTTATAGGAAATAAATATCACAAATATGGTAATTGATGTGGTCACCATAGTACATATGTAAAAATCCTTAATTGGAGGAGTCACTCTGTTTTTTTCCAGTGTTGACACTTTGAGCTTTGGAAGAAATCCAGGCTAAGTTCCTGGCTTCCTCTTAATCACGCTGTCTGTATTTATTTTCTTTTTTCTGTTTAATACCAGATTGCCATCCATAGATACTGGTTACACTTCGGAATCTATCTGCTCTTGTGCAATGGTTAAAATAAGTGTGAGTTGAATTATCTTATGTTAGCATAGTGAATATGGCCTGAGTGTGTGTTGCACTAATTCTGTGTATTCTACTGTTTAATTGGCATTCAGGTGCAGACACACAGTGTGTATTTACACCTAGTATCTTTCTCACAGTGATGCTTTGGCTTCTTTTGTTTCTGCCCCATGCAGTTGCTTTCTCCTCAGATTATGGCAGTCTTTCTTATTAGCATATGTACAACCATGCAAGCATGGCAGTTTTGTAGAGAAAATACTCTTATCTGAGAACTCCCAGGGTTGGCATACTTGTAAAGTGAGCACTCATTGCAAAAGCTGGTTTTTTCCTGTAGTGGTTGTAGAGATGGTTGGAGACTGATGGTGAGCCCTATGTGTTTGACAAACTGCATTTGACCTTCTTGGCCATAGTCAGTTGGGTAGAGTGGTCCTACCACCTGTCATACCTCTCATAGCTACTATTGAGTGTACTGTACTGCCTGTGGTGACTGACATGAATCTTAACTTTCTCTTGTGATAATTTAATTAATCTCTTCTCATCTGGCATTGATAAGTGCTTGCTGTCAGGAGAGCTGTGATGAGAAATGAAGGGACTGAAAAGATCAGCTTTTAAAGGTGGTGTTTGTAGGGCAGATGCCTGTCTCTGCTCGTGAACCTGCTTCTCTAAATGAGTGTTGTTCTCTTACACTGCTAAGGGTGAGTGTGTGGAGGGGACAACAGACATGGGGGTGGAAAGCTCTTCCTTTCCAGCATGTGAATCTTTGACTGCTTAGTACCGTTTGGGCTAGCAAGCCATTTTGTAGAAGCATTTGAGTAGTTTTAGGAATCTGCTGTGCAGCTTCTATGTGCATCTCCTTGGTGCTGGAAGAATCATGTTGATGTGATGATGGCAGTGAATCGAACACCCCAGGAGCTTGGAGAGTCCATGATACTTGTTTTGGAAAGCAGCCTAAGAAATCTTTATGAAATGCCATTTGTTCTCGTTAGTGCTGTTAATTTAGCTCAGCTTCAGTTCAGTTCAGATTGCCTGCCTCTGATCTACAGTGCTGGCAATGCTTGAATGAAGGCTTAAAACAAAAGATCAAGGATTAGACACAGAACGACATTCACAGCATCAGTGTTCAGACTGTATGTACTACCAAGCATGGTAGAAAAGACACCAAATTGCAGTTCTTAAGTATTTGCTGGTTTGGCTCTTAGCTGGTTCCTGCTGTGCTGTAAGAGGATCAGGTGTGTCACTGCTACTGCAGACAAAAGTTTGTTGTGGTAGCAGATCTGTTTTCATGGCTCCTATTTTTTAACCATTTTGCTGCTTCAGAGACCCTTAACTGTTCATGCCTTTTGATTAGGCTTAGTTTTCTCCCCACACCAAGATCTCTGGTACCTCAAGGACACTTTCTCCCCACCCATTTATCCTCACATCCCTTATCTTTGCTATTTTTATTTTCCTCTAGGAGTTAAGTTATTCAGGTCAATGGCATGCTTGTTCTTAAGAGAGTGGTCCCTACCCTGCTCTGGACAGTGGCAGACCTGTCTAATGCTTTGCCTTTCCTGTCTGGCAGGGCATCTGCTTGCCCTCTTGTTTTTCCAGTTCTGTCAGAAAAAAATCTCTGGATGTTCTCAAAATGCTTAATTGGTTAAATATGACCTTCTAGCCTGGGAGTGTTGTATCTGAACTGAGGAGTGATGTTGAGCTTTTTTTTTTTTTTAGGTTTTCCTGCTAATGAACAACACTGGTATGTGAGCTAAAAAGGCATATTTTCCACTAACTTGATCTAGGGTATTTGAAATGAAGCAGGATTATCTGTGTTCTGAAGAGTAAAACAAAGGATGTTTATTATGTTCCTATGTGGAAATGAGGCTCCACAAGGAACATTGCAAGGTTAGTATATGCTATGTGCATAACTAGTACTGATACTTCCAGTTTAGCCTCATCCAAACATTGCCTTTGAGTTTATCTTGTGCTTTCAGGAAAAGAAGACACCTGTCATGTTCAGCTATGCTCTGATTTAACAAAGTGGCAAATCTCCATTAGAGCTCAGGAAGAGGAAGAACTTTTAATCATAAAAGACAACATGAGGTCTGTGATTTGCACCCAGGCCTTGAGTGATGGGTAAAATTACCCTTCTTGACACCCACCTTGCTATAAATAGCTGTTTTAACTGGGGTCAGGTGCTACTGAAATATCACTTGGGTGAAATCTGAGCGATGGGTTGAATGCATGTCGCTGAGCAGAGAGAGGCATTGTCTGGCTTTGTCTGATATATGGAAAGATGCACATCTCTGCCAAGAAATGTTGTAATGGTGAGATAGCTGTTTATCAGAGCTTCTCTTAAAAGTGTTTTGAAACTAATATTTTCTTGAATCGTCTCAGTGCTCCATTCACAAAAGCTGCTTGTTGTTGCTAAAATGTCACAGATACGTATTGTTTTTATCCCACCTTACTCCCCCACCATAAGTAATTTTTTTTTTTTAGGAAACTGTACACTTTTTCAGTTCCCTACTTTTGTGCACATCACAATGGTGTTTTTTTCCATTATTATGAAGTGTTGTTTGAGTGCCCAGACTGTTGGTAACATCTAGCAATATGCTTTTTGGTGCAGTGTTCAAGTATTTTCACAATTCTCTTTTTATAATCATCCTCTGAAAGAGTAAGCTATGGTGACTTTCCCATTGAAATATTTATCCATCACATGCCATCTCTGCAGTATTGCTGTGGGACTAGACTTCTGATGCTGAGGTTTTCTGCAAGAGGAAAATTGCAGTTTGTCTTGATCCATTCAGCCCTGAAGTGTTACTTGAACTTTGTGGAGAGGTCTGTAATTGGTGCATGTGGTAGAAGCAGGATTCAATTGCAAATTTTACTTGCCTTTATCACAGTCGCTTTCTGAGATGATGAACTCTACCAATCATCACTGACTCTTGAGGTGAGAGCAGCAGCTTCTTTTGAAAATTCATTGGCATCTTTTTTTTTTTTTTTAAAGCTACTGCATCAAAATCATCTTTGCTAGATGAGATAGATCTGGGACTTCTGAATTATAGGCTTTGACTTCTAAGCCAACTTCTGATCTTTGGGCTGTTCCAGTTCAAAAGGTGTGTGACACTTAAATGCTTTAACTCTGAGGTGCTTAAAGGCTTTAGGTGGCTGGATGGAGAACCTGTCTGGAGAGTTCCTTTTTGTAGTTACCACTATTGCTTTATTAAGTGAGCTAGTAAGTTATTGGTAAAAATCTCTGACAACCAAAGCCCATGGAAGTTATCTCTGCATTGCCCTGCTTGTGACTGTCAAGGAGGCTTAGTGCTGACGCCTGCGGGTGATGTAATTGTGGTGACAGTATAATCCTGAAAAGGTTCTGGAATGTGACTGTGGCAGAAGACTCAAGCATGATGAGCAAGCATGTACCACACCACCCTAAAAATTATTTTTAGTAATTCCCGTTTTTGTATTACAGTCTCAGTCTAGGTTGCTGACCAGACTGAAATCTAGGAAGAACTCTGTATTTGGGGCTGAAACAACCTGTGCTTTCTCTGTGGAAGACTTAAGTGTGGTAAGAATATAGTTGGAGGCTCTATCCTGATGAGTGTAGAAATCAGGATGGTAAGAGAGTTTCCTTAAGCGTTTCCTTCTTGTCTTGGGTTGAAAATGCAGATTTCTGATAGGAGACCTGTATGATTGTCTTCTATTCAATTAATAATTTACTAATTATTGTAGTACTTCAATACAAATCATCCATCAGTGCAACCCTTGCAGACGGGAGATGGTTTCAGAGATGACTTGTATTTCTGATGGGACTTGGTCACAAATGGTTTGTGTTACTGCTGATCAGGTACACAAAAGGGGAGACCCTTCTTGTTATGTTTCCGCTTAAATATAAATGTTGGCTTAAATTTCTCTAAAAATCTAGGGTTAAGTTTTGCTTCTAAAACAGGTGTTTCACTGTGGGCTCTTCATGTTTTTAGGTAGTTGTGAAAAGTAACCTTATCTTGGTCTAAGCTCTGAACATTGGCAAAAACAAAGAGATTAGATCAGTTGACTGCATGCTTATATTCAGTGACCCTTGAGGATGCCATTCAGTGAGCTCCATAAACCCTTCTGTATGGATTTTCAGTGAGTGGTTATTTCTTGTTGTGTAGAGAGTAGTAACCCTGTGGGCAGGCAGTGCCTCATGGATTGAAGCCTTTGGAAAGTCTGCTTGTCCTTGCCTCCCCCAGTTGCTTGGACTCCAGGCCAGAAGTAGCTAGTTAATGGCTTTGTACTCCCAGGTAATGCTTCTCTGAGACTTGAAAACAAAACACTTAAAAATGGTGAGGAAAATGACAATTCTGTAAAAGACTGTGAGGAGTGGGAGGAAGATGAGCAGACTTCACCTCTTCATCCCTTGCTGAGCCTGTCATGCTCTAGTAGAGTACGGTGTAAGCACGCGCTTGCACACAGCTGAGTTTGGGATCTGTTCCATTTCCCCAAGTCTGGCACATGGGACGGAGTTTGAGAGAAGGTGCAATGCTGAATGGCACCAGGTACTTGAGAGGGGCCAGTGCTGCAGCGAGGGAGCAGGATGTGGTAGGAGGTGCCTGTGGTGGTGGTGGGTCCTTCAAGGGTTGGGTCTGTCCTGCGGTGGGTAGCCTGGGTCTGGATGTGGTGTGAGTGCGGGCAAGGCCCTTTTCAGCAACACCCACTGGCCTGTATCTCGGTAGAGCTGTATGAAGGAAAGGAGTTTATACCATAACAAAGGAGAGGGCGTGCTTGTTTCCTTCCAGTTGGAGGGAACTTTAAGCCTCATGTCTCCTTAATTTCTTCTGTTTGGGATGATGTGAATAAAAGGGAAAATCATGGGATCTTTTTCATCTATGACTTTCTTACCACGCCCCTGGTGATCTCATATCTGTTTAAATCTCAGACCTGTTTCTGTGCAACATAATCCTAGTTGTTTTGTGACAGCTTACTGTATGCACATTCTCTGTGCACCTCCTGATCTTAACTGCTTAGTATACGAAAGCAGGAGTTATTTTTACTGCTGTCAGTATTGTTGAGCTTTGCAGTGTTGGGCGTATCCTGTTCTGCATCATGCATCAACAAAGCTAACAGCCTTCGGAGGTATCTGGGATCTTTATTGCTAGTGGTGATGGAGGGGGCAAAAAAATGATAGGGTTTAGTTTGTAAAAATTGTTGCCTTTTCAAATATCTAAAATTGATACAGGATTGAAAAAAAATGTAAATCTGAAACATGTCCTGATGGGGAGGATGGGTTGATCAAATTAGTGTTTTCTAAAGGCTGTGGTAGTGCAGTGTGTGATTGTCACTGCTTTTTATAGCCCTTCCTCAGTTCCTGGTGCAGCCCTGATGTCCATGACATGAGCTGTTGTCCCTGGAGCCTGATGCCCTCCAGGCAGGCTGTGTCTCTGCCTCCTGTGCCTTGGGGAGGCCCTGGGCAGCCTGGGAGAGCCCTCAGGGATGGCCTTGGCTCCCTGGGCACGCTGCCCCAGAGCATCTTTGTACAGACTCCTCCTTTTGAGCCTTCTGTGGTGCTTTCTGGTTTTTGGGGTTTTCTTAGGGTAAGTAGGGAGGATGGTGTGGGAGATTGGCTTTTGCTGGCTCTACATTAGTAGAGAGGAGAGGCTGTGTCTTGGAAGCAGTTTGGAATTCCCAGAACTTTTGGAAAACAAGGCTAAGGTATAATCCTTACATGTGAGTTGCTGCTCCCTTTTGTATTTTAATGCAGCCGGTGAGTGTGCTTGTCTGTGTTCTCTTTACTAATAAATGGCTCATAGGCTCCTTTCCTGTAGAGATAAGAGTTTAGGTTGTTGACTGCCCCAAAGACTTCTCCTGATCTTGACTACATTTTCACCAGGAGACTAACTCTTGCACAAGGTAAATCAGCTGGCCAGGCTCACTGGGGGCATGTGGAGGCTTTGGTTTACATCAATCCCAGTGGTCTCTGGAGCAGAGGGTGCTGGTCAGATCAGGCTGCACATACTGCCTGCCCTTACTTGAAGTTGATGGCTTTTTTAACATTCTCTTGTGGAGCTTCTGTAAGCCGTGTGTTATCTGAAGAGACATGAAGCCCATCCATCCCTGCTGAACCCTGCAAAAATGCTGGAGCTGATTAATGAGGCACATTCCCTATGGAGATGGGCCTCCTTTGAGCAAAGGAATGTAGGTCATGGTTAAGTATATAAAATGAAAGAAGAGTCCATTGTAATGGCAGCATTTCACCTAGATAATCCAGTGAGGTCCTTGCACTAATAGAAAACCTGTTCTTACATATACACTATTTAATATGACTCATTAAGCAAACCTAATTAAGTAGCTGCTTCAGCCCTACTAAATGCCATGGCACATGTGATTCTTAAGGCTTTAGGGCTGGCATCATGACCAGTGCATCCTCCTGTCTGCCACGTTTTCTCTGTCCAAATTGGTATTCTCAGCCTTCAAGTGCCCAAGGCGAGGGTAAAGGAGGAAAGCAGTGAGGTGTGAGGCACTGTTAAGTACCAGATAGGATAAAGGTAATGTTGCATACATGGCCGACTGGCCAGGCACATAGCTCCAGGGTAATGAGAAATGAATCCAGACAGATGAATTAAGTGGGATGAAAGCTGGCTCTGTGGGGAGGAGAAGGGTGCTCTGTGTTTACTGCATCAATCTCTTGCAAAGGTGTGTGTTGTAACATGCAGGAGATCTAATGCACACCTGAGAAGGGGTCTGTCCAAAAAAAAAAAAAAGACATCAAATGCCTGTCAGCAGTGAGTCTAACGTTGGTGGTTATATTATGCAGATGTTCACGGCTGAGGATCTTTCACTACAGGATTCTGCTGCATCAGGTGCTTCCTTGATCTTTTTAGTTGTGATAAGAACACAGCGTGTCATTTCATATTCAGAGCGAAAGTATCCCTTTTGCTGCTGCTTCTGTATACTCAATGTTTAAATCTTGGCAGTGTCTTGAGTATATACAGAGTGTACACCTTCAAATGGAGAAGTGCCACGTTCTTGGTTTATTATTGTCCACTGTTTAACAGTGCACCTGATTTTTCATAGCTACCATGTTCAGCTGCAGCACTAGCTGCATTTCAGTGGCTGATGACACGGTACCTTTGTGTATGCATGGCCTGCAAAGCTGGGGAACCTTTTTCAAGTACAAATCACTGTTGTAAGCGTAGGAGTGTCCAGGTAATGGCTGGTCTGACTTAGAGTTGCTGCTGGAGGTCACACATTGTATTCAGGAGCCTGCCAAATCTGAAGAATATACAGTGGCAATTAATGAGTAGAGGCAATTTTAAGGAAGAACCTAGTTTGTATGTTTAATTAGGAATGACAGGCCATATAATGCAGCCTAAGGCTTATCAACCCATGACCTTTCCCAGAATATGGCTGGAACTTGACACCTCAGAGCAGTTCTGCTTACAGTCCTGCTGCTGCTGTTCAGTTCATGCTTTTCAGTGACTCTGAAATCTGTTGTCCAGTCATTCCTTTCTGCAGTCACAGGCCTGGAGTTTTCTCCCCCTTTCAAGGGTTTGCAGGAGGGTCCTCACCATGGCAGTGCCCATCAGAGGCAGAATTCAGTTCACCTCCATTTTGCTGGAGGTAGGGAGGAGGAGGAGGAGGCAGAGCACTGCTCCAGCTGTAAGGGGAGCAGAGCTCTGTCAATCATCTTGTGAAGGTATTTTTGTAGTGTTTGCAAACCTCCTCTAGCTGTATTTATGGCTCAGTGTTTCACTGGGATTGTGATGGACTGAAATTCCAGTATTATAACTGAAGTCATTAAAGCAAGGAACATGTTATGTATATGGCACATAACAGTCTGGTGTTAAAGCAAAATACGCACTTTCCTACTGTATATTTGCATAGCAATATATCCTCAAAAAAAAGGTCATTTTAGGAAGTAGGCATCAAGTGAATTACAGTTCCAGGAAATATGGAGCTCCCTGTCAAGGATAACTGACTTGGTATAAGAAGGTAAAATGTATTTTTGCAGATGGGGCTATTGATTAGGTGTTCACCAGACTGTTTTTATTCTTTGGTGTGTAGATGTGAAGGCATCCAGATGTACAGATCATACATTTGGAGTCATGCCACTGTAGGGACAGGGATCAGTGGCTTTGTAATTGATTAGCTGCATCATTTGTCCTTAGTATTTTTTCTTCTTGGTTAAGATATTCCCAAGAGGCTGTCATCACAGGTACAATGCAAGACTCAGTATCGCATCTGTGCTAGGAATCTAGTGCCTTTCTGCTCTGAAAGGCAAATGCTTCTTTTAAAAGGAATGAGGAAAAAAAAAAAAAAAAGGAAAAGCCTCTCACTGACTAGCTGTGTGTCTGTTTAGAGGCAGAACTGCTGACTTCAGGCAAACAGGCTTTTACTGCTTTTTGCTCATGCTGTCTGGAGTGAGCACTTATTCCTCTAAGGGCATCCTCAGCAGAGCTACTTACAGCCAGTCAGGTTACACCTGAGAGAGTCCATGGAGGCAGTAAAGATGTTTAAGATGAAAGACCTCAGCTCATCTCAGGCCTTAGGCTGAGCTAGCAGGTCTACAGGAGGGGTAGGAAGGATAGGAGGGGAACAAAGGCACTTAATAAGTGTGCAATATTTGACAGAGCTGCTGAGTCAAATGTGATATCCCACAATGCCATTTTAGCATCTTTTCTAACCAGATCTGCATTCAGATATCTTACAGGTGATATTGCTATCTGATGTCTGTCATATTAGGCCAGGAAGAGAACAGAGCTCTGTTCCTGCTGAAGGGGTACAGATTCAGAGGAGAATTTTTTAAAAACCTGCTAGGAGCAGCTTGCTGATCTATCAGCAGAGGTGAGGGATGCAGCAAAACATACCTTAAAACAGTTTTAAACCCCAGTTAGGAAAATTCTGATACTTAATTCTTTGACATTTATGGGAAGATAGCTCCAAGGTGAGTTCTGTTAACAGCCTGTCTCCCTTTGCTTGACTGTAAGAAGTGACCTTTTGGAAATGCTTAGTGAAGGGGCAGTTCCAAGTCTCTCTGAGACACTCCTCTTGTTTAAAATGGAAGATCTCATGGTTTCCTGGTTGTACTAGAGGTGTGTTACTCCCCTGAGGACTCTTCTGTTGCTGGGTCTCCTGAATGCTTAAACCATTACTGAAAATTGGATTTGAGCATCTTGGGAAATATTTTTTCCCAGTAATTTGTGATTGCTATACAGCTGTTGGGTTACATTGTGCTGTAGAGCATGTGTGGAGTTGAAAAGCATGAGGATGTATTCCTCCAAGAAGTTTACTGTTATCTGTGTGCTATATCCAAAGGAAAATCCCTCTGGCAAAGATTAATGCAGGTATAAATGATTTTTTTCCCCTGAAACCTGTGTACAGAGAGGTACTTAATAATCTAACTTCAGCAGGTTTAGAATAGGAACTGTGTGTACTTCATACAAAACCAGGGAACATCTGGTTTTATTGCTCCTCTGGTTTCTATGTTATTGCTATAAGCATATATATTGCTATAAGCAAGTTCAGTGACTTCTATGAGCCATCTATATATGTGCTTTTTGGTTGCTCAGTTGCCAGGGAAGGGACAGGATAGAAGATTCCCCAAGATATAATCTTCAATTACTGTCACATCAAACGTGCTGCTAAATAACTGAATGGATACCTGTGGAGTAAGAGGAGAGGAGAGTAGTGTTTCCATGTGGATGTTGGATGTTTTGCTGGTCAAATGCTGTGTTGTCTTGGGTTGCTGACACAAATCTGGAGAGCTTATGATAAATCGTTTAGAAGCAGCCTAGAAAACACCTGAAGGCAAGATGATACAGTAGTGTTGTATGATTGCATTGATGGGGTATAAATATGATTTTGAAAGCTTTGTGCTCTGGCTGAGATAGTAAGGAAGAAAAATTCAGTCCACTAGACTTGCCTGTGCTGTGAAACAGTCCTTTGCTCCAGGAGTGTTAGGTGTCTGGCCTAACACTTCTGTACCTGTTGCGTCATTGCTATCAGTGGTCCTGGTGAGATTTTCTGAGTTATTGAAGGGAATTGAAGGGTGGTTTTTTCTGTATTATAGGATGCACAAACAGAAGGCAGTGAATTAAACCTGCTGTGTCTGGGAGATGTTTTAGTCTTCCCCCAGCCATTCTGCAAGCGATGAATTCACTCCTTGAATAAAAAGGCATGTAACAGTGCAGGGATTGCAGAAAATCAGTTGTTAAATAACTGGGCTTCTGTAGCCTGGTGTATGGATTCAGTAGGGGCTGTTCCTTCTTTTTGTAATGGCCAATACAGCATTTATGGGGGGGGATAATTGAAACTCTTTCAGTGAATAGAAAATGCAGCTGAGGTTTTTTGGGCAATGATGCAATTGTGCTGCATTGTCCCAGTAGCATTCACACACTCTTCTGCAGTCTGAGCTGGGGGAGTGGCTTTGCTGTTTATCAGAAACAAATGCATGCACGGGGAACCCACACTGTCCGCTGAATTTTGAGTGGGTTCTCTGTAGCATTCCAGAGGTTTCTTGAACTGGTTGTAAAGGGTTTGATTTTTTTTTTTTTTAAACCAGTATCTGACTTAACTGTGGATACAGCTGGTTCAGAAGGCATGTTATTTTACATAAATCATTTGCAGAACACCTACTGTGTCTTGCAGCTAAGTATTAGCCATTGTACCTCTTAAAACAGCACTTGCATTTGCTCTGTGCAAGGAGGGACTGGAGGAATGACTCTAGACCTCTGCCCTGGATATGTCCTGACCAGGAGGCAGTGGTACTGTTTGGGGGTTTTTTTAGCTAAATTTCAGAGTTCTCCCTGAGCACTCTTAATCACTAGCTATGAAAACTGCCCCCATCTCCAGCCTGAGCATCCTGTATTTCCCAGCTAATTTAACCAGGTCCTGATCTGCTTCATTGAATCCACTGCTCTGTCTCTTCTCCTTGGGCTTCAGACAGAAGCAGAACACACGTATCAAAGCGGTAAGGCACTGCAGTGTGTTTGGGGAATGCATTCTGCATGCGAGATCAACCCAGAATATTTCTCCAGGGGGATGCTCTCATTTTGGAGCAGGCATGAAACTCAGAGAAGCTACAACAGAGACCAGTCAGCTCCATGCACTTGCTGCCCAGGAGTGACTTGGGAGTGTAGCATGACACAGCATTTGCTGTGCTTTCAGCTACAGCTATTTATACATCACTTTTCAGTGTTTGTCTCCTCTCGGAGGTTCTGTACTTTATAAAATAACCTGTTTTAAATAAAATTTGTTACAGTTCCTAGACCTAGATGAGTATTATGGCTTTGGCAGTGCTGTACCTCTGGGTCCAAACATGGCTGAATGTGAGGGAATTTCATCATTAAGGTATGTCTGAATTCAGTCTCCTAAAGCCATTTGACCTGCAGACTGGACTTGCATTGCGTCTTAATGTGTGAACCAAAACTGGCACACTAGGGATTTAAGGATAATAGGCTAATATCTTCCATCTATCCTAGGAGAGAAAATTGCAGCGATTGTGAAATGTTACTGTCTGTGTTGGGGGGAAGGGACTCCGGTGAGGGTGGTAGTGGAGGCTGTGGGTGAAGAAAGGGAGAGTGGGCTGTATTACACTAACCATCCTGTGTCAACCTCCTACGTTCGGGTGTCGCATGGCTGACATCCTATCAAAGAGCTCTGGCTGTGTCCAGAATTTTAAGCAGCTTTATAAATAGTGTTGCTCAAACTGCCTGTGTGTGCAGAGACTGTGAACGACTGGGGTAGACCAAAATATTATTGGTTTAATTTTGAACCAGTCCAAAAACTGAAGCAATAAAGAGTAGAAACCTGAGGTGTAGAAACGCTTATGGGTTCTCTTCCTCTGCAATGCGAAGCACGTATCTGGGAGGGGGTCTGTTAGGCAGCATTGCTGGAGATTGTAGGCCGTGAGACTTGCAAAGTATGAATATGTGAATCTTGTTAAGACATCTTAAACTGTTCTTTCTCTCCTACTTGCCTGCCGTCTTAAAGCTGCTTGCAGGTTATGCTGTCTCTGAATAATTGTGAACAATTAGAAGCTAATTTAAATGGCTGGTTTGTATTCACAGCAGCAGCATATGAGCTAACCAGCTGGAAAGCAGACACGGTGATTTTCTGTTGATATGTCTCCCTCTTGTTGTTCCCTGGCAGTTTTTGCAAGGTGGATTTTTGCTGCAGGCTAATGAGGAGTTTCTCCTGCACACTGATAGCAGGGGGAGAGAGGATGCTTCATTCCCTACCACAGAGTTACCACCAACCTAGCAGTGTCGAGTTTCAGCTCAGCAAAAGAGCTCCAGGTGTGGAGCAAAGGAATTCTTTTTCATGGATTCACTCTTTATTCCTACTCCCAAAGATGTAGAAAGGTGTGGTGTCCCTTACTGTGCCTCAGGAGTGAATTGGTCAGCAACAGCCACACAGATTTCCTCGCAGCATCCTTTTTATCCTCTGGAAAGGCAGATAGAGGTTCGAGCAGCCCCACTCTTTCCTCTAGACCTGGCAGTGTGCCTCAGATGCCACCCAGAGTGGTGAGTGACTAGTTCCTACACTGTTGATGCTGTCCAGATGGTAACCACAGCACAGCCCAGCAAGAGGGTAAAAAACCTGTTGCATAACTGCCATCTCCCTCCCAAGGCAACAATTTGAGGAATCTTTTAGCTTCAGGTAACTGAAAGAGCTGCTGGACAGACTCTTTGCACACAAGGAGGAGCACAGCTTAATTGGCAAGCTAAAACAGGGGGCTGTTGGGAATCCCAGGAATCGAGACCAGTGACTGAAATGGGCTTCTACTGTCTCCCTGTCACCCTGGTTGGTGCTAGCATGTGGGTGAGCTTCTCCTTAGGGGATTCTCTTCTAACAGTTAAATGCATCTCACTTAGACCTTGTTAGATACTACCAAAAAGATCAGCACAACCATTACCTTCACCCTGGATGGTTAGGTATTCACCAAGGTTTTCACAGCCATCCCCTTAGATCCTGTTTGAACTGGGCATCTCTCAACAAACTGGACTTGGGTGTCTGTTCCTCATGGCTGTTTTCTTCTTGGTGGGGATTGCTAGCTCTGACCTGTGTTTCAGATGAGGCTTTACTTGAGGGAGCGTTGAGACAGCCTGTCTGTGAGAAGTGCTGGCTGATGTAGAGACAAAATGTTGTCTTACTTTTTCTGCTTACTGCTTCCAGCCAGCTTCTGCTGTGTCTTTAACTGCAGTCTCATGTGGGTTTTTTCGGGTAACAGTGCCATCTGGTGCTAGAGCACTGCTCTTTATCAAGCTTTTCTCAAATTCTTAGGCAGAGGTAGCAGGACAATATTGCTTTTAATCAGCCATCTTACTATAAGAAAATGGGAGGAGGGGTGTCCTGTAATAATCTGTGCTGCTGGGACATTGCACCTAGAGGAGATCCTTTAGGCCTCTCTTGTCTTTTAAGCAGCTGTTTTTCCTGGAACTGATATACTCAAAAGACTGGGTACTTGAAGCAAGAAGTATAAACTCTTAGGAGGGAGATCATATCTTTTCCTATAAACTGCTGCTCAGAAGAAAAGTTCTATGTTTAGATTAAGTCCTGCAACTGGGGACATCTTGAAAGATTCCCCGTAGGACTAAGTGTCTTACTGCTAGACTTACTAGTCAGTAAATCTTCTCTTACAAGATCTTTCCATATTTTGTAGTCATAGTGATGTATTTTTAAACTTTAGTCCTCCATATCTTTATGCTAAGCATCATTATCATATTCATTCTGTCTGAATTATTTTTCAGGTCTCCTCTAAGGTTTTGTAAACCTTTTTCCACACAAAGGGTTTGCTTTGCATTCCCTGATGGAGAGACCTGTTTTTTGATTGATGTGAGTTTATGGGGTGTAAGCCTGTTTGAACATATAATTCAGCAGCACTTGATGACAAGATTGAGCAAAGTCAGACTTTTCCCAGTTTCACTGAAGATCATTCTTGCCTGTCATGTCTAGAAAGCTCAGTAGGCTGTTGAGGTCCTGTTCCTCAAAGCCAGAGCTGGTGCTTTAGGTACCAGGATGTCTTTGCTGCTTTACCCCTTCTTGAGGCACCTAACCCAGGCTCACATGCGAGTGGGTTCCCTGTTCCCGCATCCCTTTCATGATGAGTGGTGGTGCTCAACTTTTACACACATGAGATACAAATGTGAAACTAAGGATGCTGAAAAGCTGAAAGCTGATGTTGCTGGTTATAGGTATGATTTACCTTCCAAGTGAAGGGGAGAGCAAGTTGGATTTGTGCAGCTTTCCTTGCTGTAATTACAGGACCCTCTCCTCTCCCAACCACATTGCTGCTTCTGCTGGGAAATGCTTGCAAACCTTCCTCTTTTCCTTTAAATAATAACCCAGTAACCCTCCTGCTGTCTTGTCTTTCTTCCCTTGAATTATTGCCTTGTACTTTGTTTTTAGATTTCTGTGTTCACCAGGTCAGGGAATTTGTCTTGCAGTGTTTTCCAAAATGTCATGTAAATTTGCAGAGCTACAGAAGTGATTTGTTGTCAGTATAATAAATAATGCTTGACAGTCTTGGACAAGGGAAATCCAAGTAAAAGATTTACTTCTCCTAAGCAAAAGATTTATGTTAAAGCCAGATTCCTCTGCTCCGAAGCACGGCATTTACCCCCATTATAATTAAACTGAAATTTTATTGCATCTGATGATTTGTTCAGACTTTTTATCCGAATTCCATTTCTTGGAAAAGGGAAGTAGAGCCTTTCAGTGTCTTTCTGCCAGAAGGCTCCAAGGTGGTATTTGTTGGGAGAGGGGGAAGATGCTGCAGCATATGGCTGTGAGTGAAGGACCAGAATTGTGCTGCAGGAGGAGTTTTCTATCTACAGAGGATGGAAAGATACTCTGCCACCGAAGAACTTCACCACCCAAAAATAATGGGGAGGGAAATAAAAAACCCAACAGGTAGGGTGATTAGAAACGTAGACAGGGACAGGTAGCTACAAGTCCATTGCAGGTAGGTGTGTAGATAGTGGAAGCTCAGGGAGCTTCAGCCTTAAGTTGCAAGGAGCTCAGCTGAGTGGCACAACTTCAGGTTTCTGTGTCTCCATAATATGTCATAAAGACAAATTAAAGAGCAGTCAGTTTATCTTACAAGAGCTGCAGGTCCCTGGGGAGGCTTGCTCTGTTGGGAGATAAGAACTAATGACACAGCTGGATTTTGAAGTTGCCTGTGTAACAAGCCTTCCTGCACTGCTGGCAGTGTTGAAAGGAAACAGTGATGTGGAGCCAATGATTTGATTCTCATTTTTCAGATTGCCTGATCTCCTGTGGGTGTTGCAAAGGCTTCCCTCCTCTGCTGCCTTCCGTGCAGTCACCGGCTGTGTGTTTCCTAAATGACTGTAGAAGGTTGCAGGTTCTGCCTGTCTCTGGCTGTCCAGTAAACAATCGGTGTGTAATTTGATAAAAAATCATGTTCCCCTAGTACAGGGGTTTTAAAGCTGTTGTAGACATTCAGCTGGTGACAGGCGAGTTTATTTTAGAGCAGTGTGTCATGGCCTGGGGCTGGAAGCTGCTCTGCTTATCCCTACCAGTGATGGGATCTTCATGTGCTAAATTAGGAAATCTTACTTTAGGTCATGACTTTTCCTTGTTTTCTGAAAAAGTGTTATATCCACACTGTACGAATAAATCCATACTAGTTTGCTGGTGACGGGCACTACTTGAGGTATGCTTAGCCGTGAATCTTTTGTGCTGCTAGTTGTGAATGTGCTGGATGATTGGCAGATTCAGATCTGCTAGTTGCACGAACAAAAGAATTGTAATACGTTATGAGTTGACTGCCTGCAGGTAATGCTGCATGTGATGCAAAGCTGTCTTGATTTCATCTTAGCTTCTGCAAAATCCTTTAAAGCATTTATCTCAGTTTTGGGGGGTATTTTGGCACTTCCCTGCCTGTTATGTTCTTCCTGCAGCTGAAGTTAATTGTCAACCTGACCTTTTGCAGAAGGATGCTTTGCGCTGCCCAGAACAGCCTCATGAACAGGCTTTTGGACTCTTTTGCACTGAATACAGGAAGAAAAAATCCTGCTCACTGTCCTTCCCCTGCTTTGACCAATCCAACTGAGAGCTACATGTGCCTAAATCACTCAAGGTTGCTGTGAGTTAGTTTAATACAGGCCATGCTGAACATTTTTTTTTAAGCTTCTGGTGCAATTCTCAAGTAACTCTGAATATCCTCTTATAATGCTGTGAGTGCTTTGAGATGACACATGATACCAGGATATTATAAAAATGCAAAATTATGTTAAAAAGCAAAATGGCTAAAAATCAAAATGCATCTAAAAGCATTAGTTATGTGGGAGAGCAGTGATCAACCCTGTTCTATAGTAGGGTTTTGAGAACCACGTACTACTGACATCTGCTACTTGATCAGGCAGAAGCCTGGACCTTGTCTCAGAAGGACATAGTTGTTCTTTGTGTGAGTCTCCACAACCTCCTGTCTCAACAGATATTGAACTTTTTGTCTGGAAGAGCCACAGACTACGTGTGCTTCTCATGTAGCAGTAGCCAGGAGCTGTCACAGGCAGAAATTCTGTGCCAATCAGCGCTGAAGATATATTCTTGTAGTTTTGCAGCTGCATTCCTCAAGGGTTGTTTTTAAAACCCTCCATATTGTCTAGGTCATTGTTGAGCTTTTCTGGGTAATAGAATTTTTGTTCTCAAGAGTCTTAAGTTTCTAGTAGTCTTTCTTCTGTCTCATTCTCTCATCTTTCCTCCCCATAAAATCCAGTGTGGTTGGAAACCTCCAGTTGTTCGAAGTGAAGCAACTTGTGCACTTCAAATGTTGCAGTATGAACTAAATCTGAGCTTTCGTGGGATTCTCTGCTCTTGCTGCTTTATCCTATCTCCTCCTGCATTTTAGATGGCTCATGTGCAATGTGATATGATCAATGTAATAGAAGTCTTACAAGGGAAGTGAACTTAATGTGGAACATATTTTCCTGAGAGTAGCATGTGATGCCACTAGTAATGTGTTGATACTGAAATTGTATTAAAAATATCTTGGCTTCAAATCTTCTGGGTCTTTGAATTTCTGAACCTTTGTCATCTAACTCTGTCTCCATGCTATATTTGGACAGCTGACTTGCTATTTTAGACACCTCATTTGGGTTTATATAAAAACAGCTTGTGTTGGGATGATTGCTACACTGCTGTTTTAGCTGAAGCGAATTTGGGTGTGTAATCAAACCTTAGAGTTAAAAATAAAAATTGGGGAATGCTGAGTTGGTCTTTCTACTGCCAAGCTAGCTGTGCTCCCTCCTGTCCTGCCACTGTGGTCACCCATCCCATACCACCCTTGCACCAAGGCTGCTGTTGAGCTGTTCCACGTTACAGCTGGCCATAACATCAGTTGGCATAATTTTGTTTTCTAGTAGTGCTCAGGGCTAGAGTTGCTGGTGTACTAGGAGCTGCTTTGCGTAGAAAGGAAGTTTCCCCTTAACCTCCAGTAAGAGAAGAGTACCTAATAACTTTCAGGGTTAGAAATGGCATGGAAATACAGTCCACCATCACTTGCTTCATGTGGACTTCAGGTGCTGAGAGGCCAGGTCATTTGAAAGACCTGACAAGCCTGTCTGTCAACTGAATGAAGCAAGATTATCTTTTCACAGAATTGGGCACTTCAATTTAGGTCTGAGTATATTCTGGGGTTTGGAGAACTCTGCAGTGCCTTGTTCCCTGTTGCTGCAGTAGACTGCTTTCCCTATGGTTTGCTCTTAACCTGTTGTTTTTCTTTTTCCTCTGAACATAGAAGTTTCCATGACAACTTCCAAGCTAACATGGAGGTGCTGTCCCTTCAAAACAAAAAACCTAGTGTGAGGATTGTAGGACACTGGCAGTTGGAGCTGGTGACCTGAAGGGATATCCCAGGGAGGGGATTAATTTTTAGCTCCAGAAAGCTTCAGCCAGTTGACTTGCCAGGAACATTCTCTAGTGCAGTTTAAAGAACCCCTGATATGTGTGAGACTAAAATCCTAACTGTTAAACTTGGACAGAAATCAGACATCTAGTTCATCTCTCCTCCATCATGATGTTTGTCCATTAGCACAGGAAAGTGTGACATGGTTTCTGTGCATAATACCTTGACTTGACTGAAAAAAGGGCACCATAAAAAAAGTAATACATCCAAAAGACATTACTTATTATTTTTCCCCCTCACACTTTCTTAGTCCCCCTGACAGAACTCACCATCACTATTACAAGACATGCTTTATAAAATTGCAAGTAATTCTTGGTTTTTATTTTTTTGTTTGCAAATGTAGGAGGAGAGCCTGGAAACAGTGGTTTAAATGAGATCAGTTACACAAGATGTATGAGAAAAGTGCTGGGACATGTGAGATGGAGAAATAGCCCATAATAAATAGCAGTAGCAGGTCTGTGCAGGTCAAAGCCTGGCTTCCCTGCCCTCATGGTGGTGACCACTGCTAGCAGAGTCAGAGTCATTAATTCAGATGGTAGAAGCAACTTCCATAATAGTTGACTTCTGACTCTTAGTTGAATGTCAACATCTCAACCATCATACTACAGTTCAGGTAAATGTATAGAGTTTCATCTCCAGGATTGTGCTTTCCTCTTTTTTTGTGGTACCTTGTATTCCCATTTTTATAAGCAGTTACCAAGGGAGGGTGGGTGTGTGCTGCTTTTTCTCCTCCATCCTTATGTGCTTATTCCCAGAGCTCTTGTTTTGGAGGGTAAAATCTGGAATGTGTCTGGAATAGAAACTGATGTTCTCACCACAGTGATTGTGTTGGAGGTAGAGGCTGTGGGATCACACTAGCACCCTGAGCAAATTTTATTCTTTATTGGTCAGACATTGCAGTTATGAGATAGCACTGACTGATAAAGCTTGCCAATATGAACTTAAACCATTATACTGCATCAGGTGTGATCGTCCATAGCCAGGGTGCACTCTCTACTGCCCAGTAGCTGAGCAGAAATGCAGTTATAAAACCATGGCTGGTCCAGGTGAAAGGTGTGCTCCCAAGTCTGTGTCATGGTATTGAAGATTAAGGAACTGTGATCTGAAGTTCAGCCTTAGGCAGTGATGAATCATAGTGACAAGGTGTCCTGGCCTTCCTGGTGTCCAAGCATGGGTTGAACCTGCAAGAGCCATTGAGTACTTGGCTCCTCTGAAAGCTGGTAAGGGAGCCTGTGCAAAAGGTGCATGCTAGTGTATTTGAGACTACATGTAGATGCATTCACCCTTTAAAGCTGTGGTTCCCTTCTGCATTTAAGCTTGTTCCCAAGCTTTTTTTTTTGGGTTGTTTGGAGCTGGGGACAGTTTGTTCATAATTATCTCCTTTGACAACATTGTTCAGTCAGAGTGAAATGTGGCAGTAGCAAAACCAAATGCTGCCATTTGTAGGCAGAATTACCTTCTTTTATTTCTCCTAAAGTAAGAGATCAAGACTCCTGCCCCATGCAAAAAAGAGACTGTATGGGAAAAGGAAAGGAAGAGATGTGCTGGCAGTAAGGGTGTATGTATTGTCTTTCCCCTTCATAAAGCATTGTGGGGGGAATGACACTGGTAGCTCTAGACTGTGTTAGAGGTGGTTTTGTCCATGTTGGGTACTGATGATGTTACAAGCAAACCTGAGCAGCTAATTAGTAGATTTAAGCTCTGCTTTTACATATGCAGATAGGGACCAGGGTTTTATGCCACTGCTGAGTATTTCCAGTACTGGGTCTGTTTGGATACATATCAACCAAGGCTAGTTGTCCCTCTATCAATCTCTAACTCCTCTATTTTTGTCACTAAACTTCAGAAGTGATTGCTACTTATTTACCTGCCACAATACTTGGCACTGGTGGCTACTCCAAATCATCAAAATAGATTGCTCTGATTTTGATCGCTTGTCAGAAGGTAGCAGCTGTTGGAGAGGAAAATTGGACCCATGTCTCCCATTTGTTTTATGGAGTTGAGAGGTTAAACCCAGAGAGTTACAGTGTGAGTTTAGCCCACCCGTGCCCAAGGCTGCTTACAGCTAGCTGCTGAATTGCTTGCTAAAGTGAGGATCCCGCTTACTGTCACAGATGTATCTTTCAACCTCTGCAGTTAATTTAAACAAACAAAAAAACCACACAAACAAAAACAAACCACAAAGATTTTGCTTCAAATGACAACTTTGTGATAAGAAAGAAATTAGTCAAATGGTTTCAAGCAATAAACTACCAAGGCTTAAGGAGTAGATCAGCAGCTAAGCAGAAAGGTCTGTGTCATTCTTTCCTAGTCTGCCCAGTTTCAGGTGAGAGCTGTGATGGCTACCTTATTTCATTTTGAGGTGACTCAGCTGAGCAGGGGAACAGGCTCCTGTTGGTCCTTGTTCTCTATGCAAAAATGAAAATTTCTGTATCCCTCCTGCTTCGGTATGAGAGCATCATCAGACCTGGTGAAGTATCAGCTGTTCTCCAGACTGCAGCTAGTTCTGTAGTTGACTAGTAGTTCTGCTGCGGAGCTCAGGCATTGATTCAGTGCTGAGCACCAAGACAGCACCTGAATAGTGGAGGAAATATATGGGTGCCAGAGCTATTTAGCCACTTTCTGCAGTTAGTACACTAATCTATGTCCCTTTTTGCCTGGGTTAAATGTGTGTGCAATGATGAGTGTCACTGGTTTCCCTTATTTAATGTACATAGATGTGAATTTATTTTTTTTTATAAAAGGCAACATAAAACATGCCTTACATTTGAGCCCAGCTTGGCATATGGGACTGCAGGACTAGCTGAGAGCATCTGAGGAACTGGTATTTCTCATTTTTGGGACTATTATCAAGGTGCATAACTAGAACATAAAACTAGTCATGTTAATACTGACTTTCATAGAGGTAAATATAGCAACTGAGCTGTAAGTACCTATTTTAAAAGTGCTTCTCCAATATTGAGTTCCATCACTGCTGAGTGAGGGGGTTGACCTTCGGCTGATGATCACATCACTCTGGGTATAACAGATGAGAGGAGGAATGACTGAACTGTCATGTGTTCATCAACAGCCATTCTGGTTTCCCCTGGATGGGTTTCTTCTGGGTTTTGACAGTCTTTTGTGTGATGACAGACCTGCTGAGTATTTATTGTTGATGCTGGCGTTCTGCCTACTACTTGGCTTGCTATCCTAGCAACTGAGGCAGGTGGGTCTGTCACATGAAGCTGAAAATAGTTGTGCTGCCTTTAAAAATCAAGAGATCTGAAAGTAGGTTAAATGTAGCCCCCCCTGCAGAGAAAGTTTTATGCCTTGCTTTGGGAAGAATTTGTGTGATTACATCCTTCAGGAAGGATCACAGAATGGGAAAGCTATTCCTTTACAACTTTTATGATTTACCAGAGCTGACAAACACACAAATATTGCTGTGCCAGGTAGCACTGGATCATCTTGTTAGTATGGGTTCTTCAGATACAGTTTAATACAGAACGGAGCAGTATGGCTCAATGTTGAAATGTGTTAATTTAAACACCATGTGTCAGAGATTAAATTGCCCTAATGCATGTTGAAATGAAAGTATCATTATGCAGTTGGAGCTCTGCAGCAAGAGAACTCTAGTCAAAATACCCAAACTGCTACTCACGTGTGAGTACTTACTGGAATGTGAATGTTGCTGCCTGGTTCTGTATGCTAAGAGGCTATCTATACAGTACTTATTTTAACAAATAATTTTAGCAAGCTGTATAAAAATTGATGTGTGTCTATATACCCTGGTGGGATGTGGGAGGCAATGAAAACGCTTCCACAGTCTGGAAATGGGCTGTGGGAGGCTTCAGGTTTCCCACTCCAGTGGATTTCTGACTCCAGAAGTTGGGTCTAAAAGCCTAGCTGGCTGCCTCTCTTCCTCTTACTGAAACACTCAGTCAAGAAGGCAATAAATACTCAGGTACTTCAGTTTGATTCTGGATCCTGTCCTTGGATTATAGATTTATGTCTAATTTAGTAAAGCAGGCTTTAAGCCAGGGTGTGGGTTAGGATGAAATGCTGACAAAGCACAGTGGATTTCGGGCTGGGGATCAACAAGGAGAAGCCACAAATGCAGCAGTAGTGGAGAGGCAGGTTCTGAAAGTGAGATGTGAAAGAGGCTCTGTCCCTGATAACTGCGTTTGCATGGTGCTTCCCAAAATGTGCTGTGTAAT
Organism: Athene cunicularia; assembly: GCF_003259725.1. NCBI lineage: Eukaryota > Metazoa > Chordata > Aves > Strigiformes > Strigidae > Athene > Athene cunicularia. The sequence goes on from NW_020799123.1 coordinate 5,476,413, forward strand.
TAGTGTATTTGCAGGGCTCAGAATGATGTACCAATGCAAATATGTTCCTGACCACTGAAATGCAGATGAGGCTTCTCCCTGTTCAGCAGAAGGAATTCTTAACTGAGTTACTGTGAGGCTGAGCAAGCCTGAAATTGGAGCTCAGTCTTGTCGCCTCCCTGTTAGTATGCTTAGGATGTTATCCCTCGTGTAGTGTATTAATGTATTGGATGGCAACTGCGTTTTGCAGTTTTGAGCTTGTTGATATCACTTAACGAAACAGCCTGCAAGTAGTCTTGAGATCACTGAAGCAGCATAATGGACTGCTTTTGGGAGGACATCACTGGGTTAACTGACCAGTAATCACTGGAGGTTCATAAGTGATACCTTCCCGTACAGTAATGACTCCTGGTGGCCTGTGGAACTAATGTAGAATATGTAAAGCATCTTTTGCCAGCACTAGCAAGTCAGCAAGTGCTTTAGAAGGAGCTGGAGTATGAGCAGCGCTTTGACTTCATCCATGCTGCTCTTGATGTTTTGTTACCTGCATGAACCTGGGGGCTACTAAGTGCAGTGACAGCCATTTCTTTTCCTTTTTTTTTCCCAAAGCAAATGCTTGCTGCAGTGAATTTGGCACCAATTCCCCTGCCAGCTAAGACTTCTCACTGTACAGTACCTTGCTTAAAATGTTCCAGACCAAACAGGATTTCCACAGATCATTGGGTGAAAAGCATGCAGGATGAGACACAGAACTGTGGTGTGCTGTGCTGCTTCCTGTGTATTCTGTCTTCTCTAGTCCATAGGCTAGATGTGGGTAGGAAATGATGCATGATGCAGGCAAAGGAGGACACTTGAATGAGTCAGAATGTCTGCACCCTTTTTGATGTGTCTTCTGACTTAGGACGGTTGTGGACAGATTGTCTAGTTGCTGTGTTTCAGATCTATCAGCTGGATTTTGTGAACGTGCTGAGGGGATTAACTCTGTGTATGGAAATGCTCAGCATCTTCTGCTGAAAACCTTCTCAGTCCGGAGGATTGGGATGCTGTGCATTTGTTTTTGTTATGTTATTTCTGACTAAGTACCATTTGGGGTCACTAAATTCTGTGTGTCTCTCTCCCCCCTTAGCTGAAGCTTGAAGATCGTTCTGTGGTCCCTCGAGATGTGGTCAGACATATGAGCTCCAGTGTAAGTGCTTTTTCCTTTGTCCTTTTTGATTGTGGTACTGCTGCATGGATTTCTAAATCTTGCCAAATTGCCTGAATGGAACCGAACAGTAATGCTTTTGAGCATGTTCTATTTTTAGTGTGTTTGATAGACCTAGCTGCATCCTTTGAAAATGAAATGCTGATCAGGCTGCCTCTCTACTGTTGCATATCTGCAAAGGTCTCCTGAGCAAGCAAGCCTGATAATGTCAAATAATGAGACAAGAAGCTTGTCTGTCCTGCCATCCTTTAAGTTTTAAATCAGTCCATTCTGAGAGATGAGGAGTGCGGACCTGCTCTCTCAGACCTAACAGGGAGACTGGAGCGGAGGCAGATCACATTACTGCTGTGTGCCTTTTGGTGTGCTGTGGTAGAGAATTTGGAGGAAATATTTTCAGGGAGACCTCTCAATCCACAGTGAGCACCATCTTGTCCAATTTCTCCCAGAAATACAGCAAATCCTCATACTGGTGAAGCATCTGACACAGGTTGACAAAAAGCAAGCGGGTGGTCCATCAGCAGCCTGCAATCATTACCTCTGCTCTTTCTGGATTATTTTAAGTCCTAGTCACTTTGTTCTGCTTGTACAGGATTTCTGCTTATCAGAGATATGTGGATTTGTTTTTTATATAGGAAATTAGTGGGAATGTTGTTCAGTATCGATTATCAGATGAGATGTGGTCTCTTTAGGAGCTTAGCTAAGTTGGCAGTTTCTTGTTGCTCACACCTAACCTATAACCCCGAGCCATATGGCCTGCCATGTGCATGCCTGTATCTTCTCTTGACTCCCTTCCAGCAATGTGGCTACTGAGGTTGTGATGAAGCAGGCAGCTGGCCACTAACTGCTGCATTTGCACCACATGGTGTGCAGCCTGGTGCAGGGATGGGGAAGGCCATTCTCTGGCCTGGGTGTTCTGCTTTTTTAAATAAAGCATTTTTTGTCAATTAAAAAATAATTGCCTTTCTCATATTCTCACAGAATGTTCCAAAGAGAAGGGAGGGATAACTTGAAGGGTAATTTGAAAAATGCTGAAACAAAATATTTCCTTAATCATTGTTTGAAATGGAAATTTGGAGTCAACATATCTTTCTAAAATTGTAGCTTTATGAAAGTGCTTCAATCCAAAACAGTGACCAGCTAGCAGATCGAAATATCAGCTGTTCATGCTGTTGTACCTGGCACAGCTGGAGTCTGTAGTATTTATCCTTCTCTCTTAGAGGGGTACTTTGAGTCCTGCCTCTCAGCTGTTGTCCAATGCTTCTTAAAGTGATTTTAAGCTTTCAGGACAGCAAGTTGTTCTCCTCTTGGCAAACATGAATGTGTTGCCTTTGTTAGCAATTTCCATACTCATCTGAGCAGAAATTGGCTTCTCTGGCTTGCTGCATGTGTATTGGTCGATGTGTTACCCAGCAGTTGTTTTGCACACTCATTTATTGTCTGTTTGCATGTTTGAACACTGGATTTTGCTTAATCATTTGTACTAGTGGCTTATAACTTCATTTTTTTTAATTGATGGAATGGTGAGCGTGTAACTCAGTCTCTTCTGTCTATTCAAAAACATAGCAATTCTGATGAAGATGACTTATGCTTTACCTTACCCTCAAGTATGTTTTAAATGTCAGTGGTAAATGAAACAAACCCCTTCTATCCCAAAGAAAACCTTCACTTGTTAATCAGATATATTCTGAAAATTACATGAGCATTTAAAATAGAAAATCTGCAAGTGTCAGCCTGCCAAATTCAGGATGTGGGATGGTTGCCCTGCACCAGTTGGCCTGGAAAATGCACAATGTGGAACTTACTCTGTATTCACCACACTCTCTTAGGGCTTGTTTTTAACCTTGAGCGGGAAGGACTTGAAATCCTCTGTTCCTCAAGAGAAGAGAGCTGACTCAAATTCATGTGCTTCTCATAGAGCATGGGGAAAGACTGCTTCAGGGGGTAATGCATAAAATGAGATCATTTTCTCTGAATGCAGTTAGGCCTGTAAATCTAATCCAGCTGGATGAGAAGTGGTGAAAGTGGCAGAGTTCATTTTTCCAGGTGATATGCTAATTTGGGGGAAAGATTAGAAGTAGGTCTGTAATCTGTCAGACACCTGGATTTTGTTGCTTCAAAGGGTGCTGAGCTATGCTGTCCCTTTTAAATAGAGAAATAAGAGGGTGGTATAAAGATCTCCTTGTTAGAAGAGAGTGTTGAGGGAGAGAGTAGAAGGATGGGAGGTAGAAGATATGGGGTTGTAGCCTGTGCTTCCGGAGCTGCTGTTGTCTCAGGTGGGAGTTTGCTGGTCTGCCTTAAAGCCTTGTCTGTGGGGAAGGAGGAGAGTCACTTCTCCATCAATTCACTGCTTAAATATTCAGTATCTCCAGTGTGGTGCATTCTGTCAGGGCACCAGAAGAAGCAGGAAGAAAGTCTGGGGAGTGCAGTTCATCTGGTATGAATGGGACTTGAACCCATCAACCCTTCTAACAAAGATCAGTCACTTCCCTTTTCCAGCTGGGTTGATGGGAACTGATTTTTCTAACAGAGCTGTGAAATGCCAGGTCACTTCATTTGGCCCCTCCTTTACTGGAAGCATCTAATGAACAGGATGGGACAGCTGTATTGGAGCAGGCTGGTGGGGAGCTGTGCTCTGGCTGTAGACCTGCCCTGGAAGATGAGACAAGTTGGCGACTTCTCGCTCCAGGACTGCATTGCTGAGCACTGCTATAATATCACGGAGTGATTCAGCAGAACCCTTCAGCCTGCAAATCTGCCTCCCCTGTTGCAGGCTAATGTTTCATTGACAGTGAAATAAATAAACTCATAATAAAAGTTCAGTGGCAGGTGAGGGAAGAAAGCTGTTACTCAACAGCCCTGTAGCTTCTGGGGCAGCTCACAACATTGATCTCTGCCTTCTTGACCACAGACAGTGCTCTCTGCTCACTCAGGCATTTTGCAACTGGAAGGAGAAGATAGCTGAGCTAAACCTGGTGCCCTTACCTGTGACTAATAGCACCCAACTGGTAGATGGGAGGCAGGCTTGTAGGGTGGTGCAGGCATCTTCTCTGGGGGAAACAGTCACTTAGAGAATGGGCAAAGGGTGTATGTCAGTTGCCTCGGTCCTGGTTTTATTACTTTTATTCTTTCACCATCAATAAAAGAGGGGGTCTAGGCCTAGAGACAAGATGATCCACAGAAACCACAGGTGTTGGATTGTATTATGTCTCAGCTGCTGTTGTGTTGGCTACTGATAAAGGAAAAATTAACTCTGAAATGTTCAGTGTAGTGCAAGGAATTTGTTTCTTGAAGGTTGTTTTTGTTCTGCGAAGCAATCTAAAATAGAGGGTCTGAACTGCAAAGCCTGGACAGGGGATGGACCGGGCATATTAAATTTAGCTTAATCTGTAGGAAAAACATGGGAGGTGGCTGTGCTTTCACCTGCAGAATCAGCAGATTTGGGCAGGTGCCGCTTTTGAGCAGGCCTTGTTCATCCTATGGCTTGAATCATGCTGGCAGCAATAGTTGTGAATCTGGTGTAGTTCTGACAAACCCTGTTCAGGTGAGAGTTACGGTACAGCTCTGCTGGGCTCTTTTCTGGCAGCCTGTGCAGGCTGCAAGCTATGTTAAGCTTTGCTGTCTGTCATGATGAAACTATAGCTGGGAAAGGCTTCTTTTGCTTCCCAGGCTTTCTAGAAAGAAATGAGAGTGATAGATGGAGCAGCTGGAAGGAATGAGCCCCTACTGCTTCAGGCTCTGCCAGCCTGGCTCTCCTAGCCCTCCTGGCAGTGCTGGCACAGCTAAGAGTGGGGCAGGACCCATTCTCCTTCCCGCCACCTCCTTGGGAGCCAGGAGGACTGTGGAGCACGGGGTTTGTGTGATGTGAGGATTTGCAGCAGGCAGGTGGAAAGCAAGCCAGCCAAATGGTCTGAGCAATCTGTCCAGGAATTATCCTGGACTGCGGGTGTCTGCAGGGTGTCTTTCTTTGTTCTAACTACCTGTCCCCAGGATGAGACTGGATGAGTTGAGGACCAGAAAACTCCTGAACTCCCAAAAGGGCTGCCTAGGGCTCCAATTGAAAGCCTTAAATAAATATTTAATGTGGTCGAAAGAACAGCATGTTTATAAGTGGACTAAGCAAACAAATCCGCTTCTTGCAGGCTATAAGCCCTTTGAGTGTTATGTTCAAGTCCTGTTGGAGCAGAGACCTTGATGTTTGAGATAAGGACAGCTTCAGAAGTTGCTGATACCAGGACATTTGTCATGCTGGCCCTCAGTCAGCTTTTATAATGGACTTGTGGTCTTTAATAAATAAGAGTATCGATTGTCCCAGCTGTCAGGAGGCCAGGGCAGCTGCTGCATTTGACAGTGTTTGGGTTAGCAGCCCTTCCTTGCAGGCCTTCACCATATGTGTGAGCAACATACATATTGTGTGCTCCCTGCCAAACTATCCCCAGAAGGCTCTTGACAGCATGCATTATTTTCTTGGGGACAAAAAAGATTAAAAAAAAAACAAAAACCAAAAAACTTTGTTAAAAAGGGAGAGAATGACAACCATCTCATAATTGGACCAACTGAAAATTGTCTTGCTTGAAACCTTGAAATCTGACTAAAGGTGCCATATTTTTTTTTTCATGGCAGCAAGTGAAGACCATTCATATTGTCCTACAATACAAAATCAAACTTTACGTGAGAAGTTAGATAGCTTTAAAGAATTCTCTTGTCTGGGATTGATGATTTACTCCTGCCTTTGACTCAGGGCAGTACCTGCAGGATTGTTCTATGGAGTTGGAGATCTGCTTGGTTGAGTAGACCAAGGAGACAGGCAGATTTTAAAACAAAGACTGAACACCTGACATAGTGTTGTTTTATTTGGTCAGATGCAGGAGTGTCTGGGCTATTGCTTTAGCAGCCACTGCAGATTTTAACTGGGAAGAAAACACTACAGGTCTTTAATAGTGATCTCACCTTCTGAGTTGTCTTAGGGTCATGTGAAATGCCCCTTCAGAATGAGGATGTGAAGGATAAGAGGAAGTTTAGTCTTGAAAGTTTCCTCATCTCTGCACTTGTGATTTGTACACAGAGCATGTATGTGTGTATGTAGTACCTTCCCTAGGTGATAAACCCTTTCTCTTCTGCATTTTCAGGACAGCCAGTGTGGAACTGTAATTGATGTCAACATAGAGTGTGCTGTGAAGCTGGTAGGAACCAACTGCATCCTCTACCCTGTCAACAGCAAAGACCTGCAACATATCTGGGTGAGAACGCAGCCAAAATACACTTGGGAGCCAGGGCTTGGTGGTTTGGAGGGATGCTGCTGTACTTTTAAGTAACACATGCATATCATACTGTGCAAGATGCATCTGCAGTTTGGTTTTATTTTAAACTTACTGCAAGCATCCTCCCTGGAAGAAGATGATACAGCATCGCCTCATCTTCCCATCTGTTCTGTGTTTCTGATCACATTGCTGAGACCAAATTGACTTTGAAGGGCTAGGTTGACATTAAATTGTGTGAAAACTTCACTGAGATGGGCTGGTATAGCAACCTGACTGGGGCAGCCTCATGGCAGTGGCACGAGCTTTTGAGCTGCTGTATTGTTTTTAAATAGGCTATAAAAATGGTGAGGTGAGTCAAGCATCTTTCTGTTGCACTGGAATGGTCTGAAACATACCTGGTTCTCCCTCTCGAGTGGGTGTGTGATTTCCAGAGATGAGGCAGGATAGGATTTTATCATTCTTTTTCCTCTGAGAAAAAAAAATAATTTGAGAGTAAAGAGCAGTGTGTCACAACCCTTCTAAAGAAACAGCCTGTGAAAAGGCAACAGGATACAAGTTTCTCTGGGATGGAGAATTAATAATAATCTCAGTGATTAAAAATGTAATATTTTTATTATTATAAATTAATAATTTAAAAATAAAAATAATCTCAGTGATTAAAAAATCAATTGTTAATATTAACTGAAGGCAAGTGTGAGTATGCCTCTACTTTGCAGAGCACCTCTTGAATGGAACAGGACATTTGACTTAAGATCTGAGGAAAAAAATCCCAGAGAAAGGCTGAGATGTAACTGGAGAACCCAGGCTGTGCTGACTGTCAAGCAAACTCTGTGTACATTAATTCCAGTTTAGTGAGATCTGCAGTTGCTGTCATAAATCCCTTTGAGATGCCTATCTAGTCTGCATTGTGTGAGAACTGACTTGATGGTTCAAAGTACAATATTGGTAAGGTTTTGCTTCCTGTTTTCTTCATAGCCTTTCATGTATGGTGACTACATAGCCTATGACTGCTGGCTGGGCAAGGTCTATGATTTGAAGAACCAGGTCATCCTCAAGCTTTCCAATGGAGCCAGGTACTTTTCTTTCTGTTGAAGACTGTCCCCTTGGCTTTCACAATCCTGATCTATTTTAGAACTAGAAACAGACTGGGCTTCATTCACATACTGACAAGTTATCTGCTTGTGTTATCTTCAGATGTAGAGTAAGAATACATCTTTCTCTGACACTGAGATTCATTATCACCCTCTGGAAAAGCTGTAGTCTGAAAGGTGACAATTTTTTTTCAATCCCAGCAGATCGGTGCTCCAGAACTCAAGGACATTGGTCTTTGAACAGTGCTTCTCCTCTGGAAAAGTAGCTGTTTAAGGTGGATGCTTATTCGAGACCTGTTCTCAGTAGGAGGGATTAACTTCACTGAGATGTAGGGAGGATTCTTACCTTAAAGGTCTGTGAAAGTGTAGAAACTTGCAGGCTAGTGTTACTAAAGATGAAAAAGCAGCCCAAGATTGAACAGTTTTGCTTTTTCCACTGTTACTTGTAACTGTATTGGGAATGTTTTTTCAGTAAAGACATAATCCAAAGTCATATCTCTAGAGAGAGATTTAGTTAGAGATATTGAAAGAAATAGCTGGTTAACTTATTTCTGCAAAGCCAGCAGCAGGATCTTAATTCTGTTCCTTGTGCATGTTGGACAGTTACTTGTGAGCTAAATCCTTATGAATTCACTACATTCACTCTGTTACTGAGGCCTGTGTTGTCCAACAAACTTTTTTTTATTGATGCAAGGGAAGGAAGGAACCAGTGGAGGGCCAAGAGGCTTATGGGCCTGGCAGCTGGGGAATGACCCATCTGTCTTGTAAATTGAGTGTTGACATTGATGTTTCAAAAAAACCCCACAATCTTGCAGCCAGTTCTGAATCTGAGAAGCAAGTAATGCAAAAGCTATAACAGATGATTGGTGGATGTGTCTGATTTTGATTGTTTCAGCATTCGGTTAGCCCAGGCTGGAAGGCTTACGCATATGTTAAACTGGGAGTGAAAAATAGCTACGCTTCTCTATCTGTATCGCCTGCAGTTACTGGTGCAATTTAAAACCTTGCTGGTTATCTGTTACCAGCTCATGCATAGCTACATAAAGCGAGGGAACTGTTTTCAAAATCTCTTCCTAATGAATCATTTTAAATCCCACCAGAACTCACTCTGGAAATGAAGTTATTACTGAAGCAAGTATATCCAGATTGCCTTTAGGTTCTAGCATTGGTGTGAATAACAAAGGGGATCTTCGCAGCAGACAAATCTTTGCAGAACCCTGCATATTACTTTTTTTTTTTTTACATGCTGAATGGAACCTTTAGATATGAGGCAGTGCATTTATAGCTTGTCTATAACCAGTTTTGCTCTGGACCTTAAAGGCTCAGTGACACACTCCTGAGCATATGGACAGACCCACTCAGGCAGTGTCAGTCAGTTTGGTGCAGTTTGCTTTGAGGTGGATGGCTCTGGAAATGCAACTGTGCCTCTTGTTTGTTTTCCAGGTGTTCTATGAGCACAGAAGATGGAGCCAAGCTGTATGACGTTTGTCCTCACGTCAGTGACTCGGTGAGCTTCTGGTTCTGAGAGTCTTTTTGATCGACTTAATTTTGTAAGCTTTTTGTGCGGGAGAGAGAGGGGAAAAATACAGGCATTTATTAATCCTAAAAATTAAACGATGCATCAGAGCTGAAAAACACTTCACTAGATCTTCACTTGAAGTGTGTAACAAGATGTTGCTTAAAGGTAACATTAGTAATGAGCAGGTTTTGAGGAGGGTATTACAATTAGTATATCCAACTGCTTTCTTTGCAGACAACTTGTGTAACATGCAGTCAGATGGCTGATGTCAAGGCAATTCACTGTCTGCTCATGATATCTGTACATGCTTGAAAAGGCTCTTACTCTATTTAATGCTTTCAAAATTGTTCCCCTCTGGAAAAAGGGCATATTGTTTAAAAGGTGTTCTGCACGTTTCCAGATCACGCAAAATACTCTCATTATTGTAGTCCATCCCTGAATGGAGACCTGCCACCATACTGGTATTTTCCAGTCATGTGGTGGGGAAGGTTTTGCTAGCTTTTGGGTAAAACAGGGTTCCCTGGGTGATAATGGGATCTAACCTCTCCCCTTCGAAGGCTGACAGTAGTTTGCTTGTTCTTCCAAACAGCATCCGTGGGGTCTTGCTGCACTCCCGGCAGCGGATTGGGAGCTGACTGAGAATGGCATGTAATTCTTAGGAATTAGCAATGCGGCCAGCACTTACCTTTCCCAGCCTTCAAAGCAAAGGTCCCCTTGATCTCAAACTGCACTTCTGTTAAAATTCGATGTCTGTTTTTTGAAGAGTAAATGGAATATCAGTTTAATTAGGATGTGCTGCCATGGTTGTCCTGTTCTGTACAGGAGTGGTCTCTTGCTAGATAGTCTCCAGTATCTTAGTTTCTGCTACTTTGGGTTGTGCAGTATGTTTTCTGCTTGTTAAATGGATGATGGATGTTGTAGCAGCATCCAGCTTCTGGTTACCCAATTTTGAGATACTTTTGTTTTGAGTCAAGCTGCCTTTAAAGTGTACCTAGTCCTCTGGAGAGTGTGGCTTGGTCTGAAACTTTGGAGATAACTGGAGTTATCTCCAGTGTTACTCTTGATCCCGTACTCGGAATTGCTGTGTTAGATACTTACCTGACTTAGATCTTGTAGCACTGTTCTTACCTTTTCTGACAAATTACAAGACTTGATACAGTTTTGTGCTCAGTATTTTATCTACTCCAAACTGCTCTGTCTGCCACCACATTCTGAATCTTCAGTTCATCAAGTCACTCTAAATATCAGTGGGAAAGAACTCTAGAGACCAGTTGTTGTTTACAGTCCTGTTTTGTCTTCAGAGAACAGTCATATTAACTAATTCACCTAAGACAGGAATAGTAATTACAAATGTAATTTGATGGACAAAAGAGTAAAGGCAGGCATCCTCTGACTGAAAGCTGTAAGTGCTTGAATTGGAATGTGGAAAAGGGATGGATGTCCTTGCCCAGGACTCAGCCCACCTTGGCTACCCTGTTACTGAGAACAATTGTGTGGAAATATGCATCTTTTGTTTCTTGCAAGTACCTTTGCTTCTCCCTCACTGAGTCATAGTCCTGTTTGGATGTGTGTCAGACCAGGTTGCTATAGGAACTGCTGGGATGACTTCAGGAAAGGAATAAGCTTTAGGAGATGGGCAACTTGTAGGCTTTACCTTTATGGTTAATCTTACTGATCATGAATGAGAGAAGAAAAATGCTGGAATCTTAAATCTTATGAGTCCTTTGTGCTGTTTTTTCCACCTCCCTCCCTTTCCCCCACAGGGTCTCTTCTTTGATGATTCATATGGCTTTTATCCTGGGCAAGTCCTCATTGGGCCTTCTAAAGTCTTCTCCAGTGTGCAGTGGCTCTCGGGTGTGAAGCCTGTTCTGAGTACAAAGAGCAAGTTCAGAGTGGTGGTGGAAGAGGTAAGGACTGACAAGCTGACACATGGCTACCTTCTGCACAGAACAGTCCCTGGCTGGCGTTTTGGAGCAGAGTCAGCTTGCCATGGTAACCTTCCAAGAGCAAATGCGCTGTGGCTGTGTTCTTCTGAGGTGTCAAATTTCTCATTGTGGACTGACAGAACTTTTGAGTATGGTTTGGCTTTTTCCTCCCAAGGGTCTCTGCCGGTGCCCTGTAAGGTGATGGTGTGCCAGTGCACTTACGAGGCCAGTACTGCTGATCATTAGGGTAGTAGCAGCACCTCTTCTATTGAAACTTAATGTTGTATACTACCCAAAAAGGGAGAAATGTTGCTGACTCTTTGCTGGGAGAGCAGCTCCAAGTCCATTAGCATGTCTCTGACATTGGACTGCTGATTTGCATGTACTGTAGCTTCCTTACCAGGCCAGATGTTGTCTGTCTCAAAGTTAAAAACTACAGAAGCCCTCAGTGTTGCCAAGAGCCATGCTGTGGGAGCACTGTAGTGATCCTGGATGTGGTGAAATTGCACTTGGCCATCTTAAATGATAGAAACAGGTTTGCTGCTTTCCTGTGTGTAAATGTTCAGATCCTAGACACTGGTCTAGGAAAGCCTCTGAAATTAAATTGCCTTTTCTCTTTTTACATTGTAGGTACAGGTGGTAGAACTAAAGGTTACTTGGATCACTAAAAGCTTCTGTCCTGGAGGTACTGACAGTGTGAGCCCTCCTCCATCAATAATCAGCCAGGAGAACCTGTCCAGGTGAGATCAGTTGAAAACCCCTCTTCACTCCCAGCACCCAGGGTCTGCACAGGCTTTGGCAAACATGCCTACCAGCTGATTAGACACAATGCTGCTGTTTCCAGTGGGCTTTTCTCCTTGTTGTATGCCTGTATATTCCAGAGCTTCAAAAATGTGACCAAATAACTTCCAAATTAGTTTAGCAGACACTAGAGTTACCAGCACAGGGGCTAGAATCCCACCAGTCCTCTCCAGGTACTCTCCAGCTGACAAGCACATAGAGGAAAGCAGTGTCTGTCAACAGCTTGCCTCTTTCCTTGTCCTTTCACTTGTATCTGCATCAAGGCTGCATCTTTTCACTGTGTGTCAGTAGGCGGCTGAGATGTCCTGCTCTGGACATAGACTGGTGCTGAGGGAGCAGCTGGTGCCCTCTGCAGGCTGCAGCTGCAAAAATGGGCTGGACAAAATTCAGAAAAGTCAGATGAGTAATGGCACATTGCAGTGTGATTCCTGCCTGGAGTTCATAAGCTAGAGGAGAGCAGCTCTCAGATGATGGCAAAAAAACCCAAAACAATGCCAACTTCAAATGTCTCTCGGCAGCTGTCTTTGGGAGGGGGAGCTAGAGGGAGAGGAGTGAGTGACTGGTGTCCTACCCAAACCCTTTGTGTCCCCACCCAGTCCCTGGTCTGATTCCTAGTCCTCCTTTAGAATTCTGAGCCTGGAAAAGATTTGGTGTGGTGTTAGCTTCTGCCACCCCACGAGAAGTGCTGTTGGCATGAGATCATGCCAGCCTTGTGTAAGGGCCCAGTTGCTGCTAGTGTCTGTTACTGCTTTTGCACTTTGTTCATGGCCATCCTCCTGTTCTGCCAGGGTAAAGCGTCTGGGGTGCTTCGACCATGCCCAAAGGCAGCTTGGGGAAAGGTGCCTCTATGTGTTCCCAGACAAAGTGGAACCTGCAAAAATCACCTGTGAATGCCCTGAGAGGAACTGTGTCCTGGGTGAAGGATCAGTTGCCAAAAAGGTGAGTTGAGGGGTCAGGGGAGGAGTTGACTTCTCTAAGAATTTCTGGTTGCTGTGACTTCTAAAGCAGAAACCTTTCTGGTAGTCATGTGGTCTGAAATGTGACTCCTGAAGTGGTGGTTGTAAAGAGGAATGGCTTGTTGTTGCCAGCAGCAAAGTCACCTTGTACAGCAGTCTGACTGCACTTGGTGAAGGATGCAGCTAATGCCACGAGAGAACATGAAGAGGACCTTGAACACAGAGGTGTCACCTTGCAGGGGTCAAGCTGTGTCAGAGCTGGTGTGCTCTGGCAGCGTACTGTTAGACACATGTCATTTTCATTAGCATGACCTCAGGTTTCTCATGGAGCTGAATTGTTCAGTTACATCCTTGCTACAGTGAGACATGAAAGAAGTCTTTGCTTCCTAGGCCAGATGAGTCATGCTATGGTTTTAAGTGCTGGCTGTAGAGCAGTGGTGTTCCTAGAATAACAGGATATCATCAGTGTGGATGTGACCTCCCTGCATATCTGCATCTGTTGCATAGATTAACTTGTGCAGCCTCTTGTGACTCTCCATAACAAAAAGTTCAGAACATGCTTAAAATAGCCTTAAGGAGCAAAGCTTGCTTTCCCTGGACTAGTCCAGTGCTGCTCCTGAGTAGAGCAGTGGTAAGGCGCTGGTTTGCAGAATACTCTGGTGCAGGTGAAATGTGTGTAGGCCCACGGGGTGCCATTTCCCTCTGTGTAGAATTCCCCAGGTGGGATGGCAGCTTGCTGAGTGTACAGACATATTGTCTGACTCAGGTTCACTTTCTCTAGGTGAGACGGCTACTGAAGAAGCAGATAGTGAAGATCATGTCATGCTCCCCGGAGTCTCAGGGCACTAGTGAAGCCCCTGACAAAGAGTCTGCTGCAGCTGCTGACCAAAAATCAGAAGATCTTAAGCCTGGATCAAAGTGTGAGCTGGATGACACTTCCAACAGTGCACAAAGTCCTGGGGAGAGAAAGGAGGAGCAGCCTGAAGAAACAGGGAAGGAGAAAGGGGGAGCAGCAGCACGACAGCAGCAACCTCCCTTTCTGCTCAAGGATGAAGGCTCATCTGACTACCGGCTTCAGTCCATGGAGCAAGATGCTGATGATGAGGCAGCTGATGACACTGATGACACTAGTTCTGTCACCTCTTCTGCTAGCTCCACTGCCTCGTCCCAGAGTGGCAGCGGCACTGGCCGCAAGAAGAGCATCCCTCTTTCCATCAAAAACTTGAAGCGGAAGCACAAGAAGAAGAAGACCAAGATTTCACGAGAGTTTAAGCCAGGAGACAGGTGAGTTGGATTTCCAAATCCAGGTATACTTGCTAATATCTCCCTTGTTGAAGGTCTCAGGTGTAAAGCACCCCCTCAGCTTGGCGGGGGGATGATGATGTGCCTTATGTTAGGACACTGCTTGGTAGTAACCAACAGCAGTTATCTTGTGGTGACTGCAGTGGCCTGTGTGAAATCAGCTTGGTCTCAGTCCAGCTTCTGATGAAACTGGGGCCACGTGATGTGACACCGATGCTATTCTGTTTTAACTATGCCTCGGGGCTTCGACAGAGTATCTCTGCTGTGCTAGACTCTGTATGCAGAGAAAGAGACAGGTGAATAAAGATCATACAGCTTAAACATGACACTAATTGGTTACCTCATTGGCAGCTTCTGCAGAGAGGCCGAGGATAGGCCCTGCTAGCAGGAATGGACAGCTTATCCTCAGAGAGCTGTCTCCAGATCAGCACGGAGGTCTGTGCTGGCAGAAGTTCATGCTGCAGTGGTCTCCATTATCCTTACGCTGCTCTGGAAAGAGATCTGCAACTTTTGCCAGCAGCATACTTTTTATTGGTTTGTCTAATGAACAAAATGCACTTCCTATGAGCCCTGAAGGAATTGATTTAAGCTTAGAGGAGGGAACGTGGCATGTGTCCGCCCATTTCTAGATAAAACTGGATCTCAGCAGCTTTTACCTTTTAACTTGAGAATGTTTAAACTATTTTCAGGGGATACAAAGACATATGACAACTGGGTACCTTGTCTTGCTGGCTTCCCATGGCTACTTATTTGTATACAGATCCTGCATCAGAAATGAACTAGTACAAGATAACTGTGAGAATCCTCCCAGGAAAGTGACATTATCAACATTCAAGAGATCCAGCAGTTTGCAATAAACTTCATTCACATTTTGTTTAGGTGTTTTAGCTTTGCCTGTATAAAGGAGAGCTGTTCATTTAGTCCTCATGGGTTTTGGAGAAATTGAATTTGAAGGTCACAAACCTCACCAGAGCAGTATTCAAGTGAAAGAAAAAATGGGAGTGTGAGATAGAGTTCTTGGGAACTAATTCTTGCTTCACTTCTCACTTCTCAGCCCCCTGCTGAGTGCCTCTACTTCACTAAAGGTTTTAAGGAGAATTTGTCTGGTAAACCTGATAGCTTTCTGCGCCATACAGGCAGTGGGGAGAAATCTCTGTGATTCACAGCAAGAGATTCCCGTGCTGGATCTGGGCATCTCTGTACAAGGAAATGCAGAGATCAGATGTTGGGACACTTTGCAGAGATGGCCATGTCACAGAATAGTAGAGGCTTTTTCAGCACAGAATGTCAAACCCCAGCTGATACTTCAAAGGGCATATGTGACAGCTGGTCACAGCTCAGTATGAGGGGTCTTCACTGTTTGAATATTCAGACAAAGCTGGTGAGACCATCAGTAGGTGTGCTGCCAACACTGCTGAGAAATGCAAAGTAGACGGGCTTGCTGCAGTTAAGTCGCCAGATCTCATGTGTCAGCTCATGGGCATCTCTGACTGCAGGGGGCCAACTCAGCATGTGGCGTTACCATCGTTTAGTGACCTGCTGCAGCTCTCTGGACAGCATGCAGACCTCTTGTTATTTTTTAGTGAGGATATACAGGGACTTTTGTTAATGTCAAGTGGTGATTTTTTGTTTGTGGAGCCACATAAACTGCACTGCAGACAGGACTGACGTTTCCTTGGGTGGCCTTCCTTTCCATTCTCTTATCCTCAGCTGCACATGCTCCCCCTTCCCTCAAGAAACAGTCTGTTGGCATGTCACCTACCACACTTGAACTCGTACAGATTTTCTTCTCTGACAATTTCTGCTGTTGAGTGCTGGCTAATATGACTTCTTCATATTAGTTCCTAAAAAATATCTCTTGACATTCATAAGAATAGTGCTGGAGGAAGACAGTTGTATTTGCCTATTCTATCTTCTTTATGGTTTGACTGGAAACCAACATAAATGCAGCACTTGTGTTATGTCTGGAAGGTCTGGCCAGCAAAATAAAGACAAAATTTAAAATCGGCATGGAATTCAATTTGTTCCGTACTGTAGGAGACATGAAAATGTTGGAGGGCTCATTAGAAGAGCCTGTCTAGCTAGTCTGTAGCTCTGCTCCTCCTGCCCCCAAGCAGCTTGTCTCTTCACACAACTCTGTCAGGCTTCTACAGTGAAGTACCAGCATGTGGTCCATTGTTGCATGTTTGGGTTTCATTTCTGACCTGCAGAGACACATATGTATGTTTGAACAGCTGGGAAGGAGACTTGTCTCTCTTAAACAAAATCCTTTTGCTTTACTGACATTCAGTGTTGTCTCTTTTTTTCTTTTCCTTTCTGGAAGGGCTGAGGTGGATGCTTCTTTCTTTCCTTTCCAGTCCCATGCTCCTCTAGTTTTAAAGACTCCTTAGAGCTGCCAGACTAGACGGTATGAAGCTCCTGTCATGCCTCTGTCAGGGGTAGAAAGTGGGTGCTGGTAGATGTTAATTTGCTCCACTAGGAATAAAAGTGAGCTCAGCATCGCCTCCCTGGAAAGTCGTCCTGCAACATAGACTTGCAGCAATGTGACGTCTGCAGTGATTGAGAAACTGTCACAGCGAAGCCTGCTGTGTAGCTGCTTCCACCGGGACTAGATGGAGTTTCCTGACTTGCTTTCCAGCCTGCTGATGTGTACCTTTGTGTTGCTGAGATCCATCTTGATTCTTGATGTCGGCAGCATCATGTTCTGGTTACGCTCATGTGTGTTCCCTCTGGTAACTCATTGCCTTTCTGTGTTCCCAGAGTTGCTGTAGAAGTGGTGACCACGATGACTTCAGCTGATGTTATGTGGCAGGATGGCACCGTGGAGACAAACATTCGCTCCAACGAGCTGATTCCAGTCCATCATCTGGACAACAACGAGTTCTGCCCTGGGGATTTTGTGGTGGACAAAAGAGGTATTGGGTGTCAAAACAACACTCTCCTCAGGGAACAAATGTGCTCTTAATTGCAAAGTATTCTTCAATCTGGATCTCCTAATGTACATTGTAGCCCACTTTAGGGCAGCTCTTAGTAGTACTCACCTGAGGTAGGCTCAAGAGCCTAACAGGGGACAGACAGTAATTCAGCTGACTTAACATAAATATCAGCAGATAACCATTATTTAAATACTAAAGTTGAACTATGACAACATGTAAGATGTGGAAGGAATAAGGGCCAAGGAACAAAGTTAAGATTCTCTTCCTTGAAAGTGCACATGGCTCTGAGCTCTCGGCAGAATGAGGAGAGAAATGAAAAGCTCACCTCAGCTTGTCTATCATGACCCTCTTTCTTTTCTCAGAGGGTTTTGGGATCCAGAGGCATCTTCTGCATCCCTTTCCTTTCACCTGCACCCAATTGGTTTGGTGATGCTTGTGAGGGTCATGGTATAAGTTCAAGGAGACTTACAGCTTTTGGATATGAAATACTGATCCACACCATCTGGCTCTCAGCTCCTCCTTTTCTTGCAGGGGTAGTCTCTGAACAGTGGGGAGCACAAGATACTGTCAGGTTGGGAAGAGGAAAAGCTGGCTTAGCAAAAAAATATGCTGTGTTGCATGGCCATTTCTGATGAGTAATAGTCTGACCGGTTTTGTGAGTTAAGTGTAGTTTGTGGAAACAAGTTATCAGCTCCACTATTCTAGTTTGGCCTTTTGAAATCTGTATTTCTCTCTATCAAACGTGCTCTCCAAACAGGCTGGGATGCCCATGGTTTCTTGTGTCCCCCTGCTAAGGATGCCAGGAGGTGGATCCTTGTCAGCCAGATAAATCTGGAAGATGTCTGGATACCAGTGTGCTGGCTGACAGCCCAGCCCTGGAGAGGTGGTCCAGGCCCAGCTTTGATGCTGTTGGATCCCTGGTGCATGCATACACACACATATACCTTCCTGCATCCTGCCCTTCTTCCACCTCTGTCCAGTCCATTTTTCCAGAGGAGCAGAACTGTTGTGGGGGTGGCATGTTTCTAGATGGCAGGACTTCTCCCAGGGAGGTCTTGGCCAGTCTGTCCAGAAACTCTGGCAGTCTTGGTGCAGAGCTAATTTAGAGAGCAGAGCACTAAGGTGACAGCATGTTTTCTCTTGGTGATAGAGCTCAAAAATGGTCCAAAATGAATGGCAGAGTCCTATGCAGTATTATCTTACTTTATCATTACTCCATGCTCCATTAAAATGCAACTTGTTAGCTGAGTGCAATTTTGACTGTGTAGGAAGAACTGTTTTTCCTCATGCCATTCACAAATGGAAGGTTTCAGCCATGAGAGCTTGGGAACCGACAGCCTCAGTTGCTATGCAAAGTCTGTGCTCCTCCACTTAACTTATCTATTTTCTTCCCTACCACTGCGACCAAAAGCTCAGAGCTCCCAGGACCCCGGGTTATACGGAGTCGTGCAGTCTGGTGACCATATAGGCCGTACCTGTGTGGTGAAGTGGTTCAAGTTGAAATCCAGCGGAGATGACGTGGAGGTAAGTGCAGGAGCCAGTGCCTGTTGAAACCAGCTAAGAGAAAACAGCACAAGCTTCACAGATAAACACAGATAAGCCTGAGGGTCAGCTCTTTAGTGGAGTTTGTCCTTGAGGACGGGAACAGCCATGTGCTTTTGGGCCTGGGAGGCTTAGCTAGAGGTGATGTCGCTTCATATTTGTTTATGCCTGCAAGGCAGCAAAGACCAAGCAGAAGGTTTACATCCCATAGTCAACATCAGGCTCTGGTATGGATCAAGATTTTTGCTGAAAGTCATCACAGACAGTTAATTTCTTGAGTTCAGTTTAAGAATTTTTCATTCCCATGTCTTTGCTAGTTCATGGAAAGAGAATCAGTCTGTGACATGTTGCCTCTGCCAGGCACTGTTGCCTATAGTCAGCCCTAATATCTTTTTCCTGGAGCTTGTAGGAACACTGTATTCTGTCACCTTGATAGCCTATGGTCTGGTTGGAGGTGAGAGGGGGACTTGAACCACTCAAATCTGGTGCACTGCTTTCTGCCCTGGGATGGGGAGACTGCATTGTCATAACTGAGCAGGGCCCTTTACATCCAGAAGTGGAACATCAGTCTGGCATAGGGTTGTGCTCTGCTTTACCCTTTTCTCATTATCTGTTGGCCCCTACCTCTCATCCTCCAGCAGAAATCAAAGGAAAGATGTTTCCCATTAATTGATAAGTTTTTTGTCAGATATTTCCTGTTGCCTTGGATTGTTTCAAAAGTAAACTCTAACCCTGTAAACCCCAGTGAACTGCTTTGAGAAATCTGGGTGTTCAGAAGGGAATAGAATGTTGTTCTTGCATATCTTGTGATGTGGTGATACTGAACCTGAAGAAAAGGTGAGGGTGAGCAGATGAGACAGAATATCTGCTTCCTTTCATTGTTGTGCCTTGATTGATGTGCTACAGGATGAGGTGACAAGAAGGGACATTAGCAGCTCCTTGCAGGCGGCTGGAGCAACTGAAAATTGACAAAATACAACACTAAGTACTTTCAAGTATTGAAGGTGTGCTCTGAAGGTCTGTGCAGCACCCTGGGGCTGACCTGTTGCCTTCTGTCTCCTATGCAGCTGATTGGGGAGGAGGAGGATGTGAGCGTGTATGACATTGCTGATCATCCAGACTTTCGCTTCCGCACTACTGACATTGTGATTCGCATTGGCAACTCGGATGGAGCCACAGCTAAGGAGGATGAGGTAGGCTCTGGGCACAGTTGTGACTGCATTGTCACCAGGTATTAGTGGAGACAATTGAGAGTCAATAGGAGGGCCTTAGGCCCCACATGGGCATCCTAAACTCCATAGTTTGCTAGTTTTTTGCATCCATGTCCCCTGCTGTCATGAGTAACGTATCAGATCTCTAAGTCTGGTGGAGATACAACTTTGAAATCCTTTGCCCTTGGTGACAGTCTATAGCAGAGCAAGAACAAAGTTGAGACATGAATTGAACATATACCTCAGGGTTTTTAATAAAACTTTTGCTTAGGATTTCAGGTTAACTTCTAATACAAGAATATTCTGTGGGCTCCTGAGCAAGAGTGAAGGTGGATTTGTCGTGAAACCAGTTTAATTTGTCAAGACTGGGGTTCCGGTTTTCATCTGAGTTGTTATATATGTGTTAATTCTGATTGATCTCCTATGGAGGAAGAGGAACAATTTATACTGTAGAGGATACATTCCTTGCTAGGAAACAGGCTTCCTTACTGTGCAGGGAAGACCTCCAGCTTAGAGACTGCTGCCCTAAGAAAGGGTTAAAAGGCACAGTGTAGTTCTTATCTTGGTTCTAGTTTCAGCAGCATGAAACACATCTGAGCTTGCTCAGCTGACCTAAATAACCTTCCTCCAGTGCAAGATGCTACTTACTGCGCACACCCTGTGCCAACTGTGACTTGGCTGTTCACGCCTGCGCGCTCTCTGCTGGGAGAAGCTGCTGTGAGCCCGGCTGGGTGCGAGGGCAGGGGCCGACTGTCGGCACCTCGCTAGAGGGCAGCCCCAGCCAGGGCAAGCTCCTGTCCCCTCTCTGGCACAGCCCCAGTCTCTGCCATGGCCCTGGGCCCGATCAGAAATTGGGATCTGCTGCCAGACCAGTCCTCCTGGTCCTCTCCTCCTTATGGCAGGGTGGGGAGTTTTTCCCATCTCCACAGCAGTGTTGTGGGGTTTCTCATGGAAACCCAATCTGTAGGATTCTTCTCCCTCTTGACATGGGACCCCAGGACTCCTGTCACTTCTGTGGCAGACTGCAAGCATTGCTCTAGGTGCTTCTCCAACTGGGCAATATCTGTTTCTCAAAACCTTCCTGCTCTGCATTGAAGTACTTGGAAAAGAAAAGGGACTGACAAACTGCTCTTGTTTCCACAGCCTTCGGTCGGACAAGTGGCTCGTGTGGATGTCAGCAGTAAAGTGGAAGTGGTGTGGGCTGATAACTCCAAGACTATCATTCTGCCTCAGGTGAGGTCCTGTTCCAGCTCGCGATATCCCTTAATTCCTAAGTGATAAATCTTAGTTTTAAATCCCAGGTGCAGAGAGATTCATTGTGTAAGGGAATCTTGCTCTATTGCTGCCTTCCCATATGAGAGGGTAGCTTCCCACTTCTGTTACCACAAGAAAATTCTTCCTTTGTCAGGAGGACTTGGCAACTAGTTAGTCATCACTGCTCTTGAATATAGAAAATAGGAAAGTATGAGCAGGCTGTTGCTTCCTTCACACGCTGTGCTGCACATTCACAGCTCTGACCACAGCCCTGCTCCTTGCCTCCAGCACCCTCTGCTTTGCAGAGCAGGTTGCAGAGCTCAGGGATCATCCACTCTGACTTGAGCCCAGGTTTGCTGCATTGCCCAACTAAGGCACTGCTGGAAGGCGACTGCTTGTTCTATCTTGCTTGTGAAATGGCACCATGGTGTTTTCTCTGGCTGAAGAAGCTCTTCCAGAAGCTGGACTAGAGCCCCAAGTTGTCCCCATAGCTAACCTAGGGATCAGACACAAATCTCTTCCCAGGACAGGGCGGGAAAAGAGTTGAGTATAAGCTTCAAAATATAAATACAGCCACAATGGTAATCCACTTAACCCCATTGATTTGCCTTCTGCATTGTTCTAAGGTTTTTGCTGTACTGTATTGTAACCTTATTCAGTATTCCACACGGAGTTTCATCCCATGTCTTTTCTCTGTGTTGCTTCAAATTAAGACAGCCTAAAGATGAGAGAAGCCCTACATCTGTAGGGTCCCACCTCCATTGCTGTGGCAGAAACACCACTGCCTCCACTGCGGAGATGCGTTTGCAAGTAGAAAGTACTCGATCAAGATTTCTTTTTAAACCAAGCAGCTCTGCATTAATTACAGTAGAATAGTCAATGCCTGCACTATGGCAGTGGACTAGTGTTACAAAGCAGGCTGCTGTGTCCCTTCCCCCTGTTGTCACATGTGCTTGGATCACAGGCACAATCAGAGGTCTGATGTGCGCTCCACAAAGGGCTGTTCTCACGCTGCGGTGCTGGGGCTCTGCAGCAGCTCCTGCTGTGTCACGCCAGTCCTTTCAATTCTGCTCGTCTGCGTAATTATGGGAGTTGGGGAAATGTCAGGAGCGTGAATTATCAGTTGGTAAAACTGTGATTTATCAATGCCTGTCCATGCGCCCAGAGACAAGCTGCCTGGGTGCTTTTTCTCAGCTCTAAAAATAAAGATGGCATAACTGGCTAATTAACTTTCCTACTCAGATTTGGATTAGCTTTGAGAGCAGTGAGTTTTGATGGCTTTTCCTGTCTGCAGTCACTTGTGTTGAACCCAACTAACCTCTGCTGGCTGCTTGTCTCTGGGTGGCACAGGACTGGCTGAACAGTGCTGGTTCAGTTCAATGCTTCGACAAGATGACTGAGTGTCCATCCATGCACTTCAGCCTCTGGGGTCATATCTTGTAAGATTAAGAGGATTCTTGGGCTGTCATTCAAGTGTCAGAGGCCTCTGGATAAAATGTTCCATCTTGTAACTCCTAACACAGCCCTATAAAGTTGTTCTGCTCCCCTGCTTCTGTGTTGGTGCTCATAGCTGGAGTATGTCTGCAAGCCTCTGCAGGGGGACTTTTTGAGAGACATAGCATGTGCAAAAGTAGGATTGAGAGGTGAGGCTAGGCAGAGCATGGATGGGTTCAGCTTCCAGTAGTGAAGGGGAAGAGAATGTTTTATGTAAGAGCTTATTCAGCAACTTGGGTTAGGCTCATTGTCCCAGCTGAATTTTAAGCAGTAGTGACATACAACAGCTAAAGCAGCATAGCAGGGCTCTGACGGCAAGTAGTGTGTGCTGCAGAAGAAAGCTGGTATGGGAATGTGTTCCTGGTTCCAGCATTGTCTCTGTGGAAGGATGGAGTGTGGAGGCAGCCAAACCAGGGCTCTGTGCCAAGGCGGTTGCTGGTGCAGAAGCAGGACCAGAAATGCTTACTGCACACTCAGTACCCAATATGTTATGAACTGGCTCTGCATTTGGAAACCCTGGGGCATCCAGGTAGCTCTTCAGCGCCTGTGTGCTCTTCTTGGTGGCTGGATCCCAGCTGCTGGGATGGCTGCAGCCTGCCTAGAACTTGCCCTAGTTTTCCCCCAATGCCCTACTTAGCCCTACCCTCCACCTATGCTGATTCATAATCTGTGCTGGTCATTGATGAGCACATTATTTGGATCAAGCACAGTCCACCCTGTATAGAGGAAGGGGTTGAAATAGCCCAACAAATTCTAGCTGGGAGCTCCTTTTTCATGGGGAGAACTTACTTGCCTATGTTGCAAAAACAACTAAAACTCTGTGTTTCATCCTAACTATTCTGGTGTCTTTTGTAACTCTGCTCTCCTTTAGCACTTATACAATATTGAATCAGAAATTGAGGAGTCGGACTATGATTCTGTTGACGGCAGCACCAGCGGGGCATCCTCTGAGTGGGAGGATGAAAGCGACAGCTGGGAGACAGACAATGGCCTCATGGAAGACGACCACCCAAAAATTGAGGAGTTAGAGCCTGAGGAGCCGGCAGCAGAGGAAGTGAAAAAAGTAGAGGAACAAGTCCAGGGAGCTGTGGCTATGGCAGTTGCAGATCTTGCTGCAGAGAAAGCTGGCAAGGACGGAGCCCCCAAGAGCTTCCGGGAACTAAAGGAGGCCATCAAGATCTTGGAAAGCTTGAAAAATATGACTGTGGAGCAGCTGCTGACTGGCTCTCCTACCTCCCCAACTGTGGAGCTGGAAAAACCCACTAGGGAGAAGAAGTTCTTGGATGATATTAAAAAGCTGCAGGAAAATCTAAAAAAGACCCTGGATAATGTGGCTATTGCAGAGGAAGAAAAGATGGAAGCCATGGTGGAGACAGAGAAGAAAGAAGAAAAAGCAGAGGCACAGACACCAGTGAGGTCAGAGTGGCCCAGTGAGACACCAGTGCTCTGCCAGCAGAGTGGAGGCAAGCCTGGAGTCACCTTCACCAGTGCCAAGGGAGAAGTCTTCTCTGTGTTGGAGTATGCTCCAGGTGAGTGTGTCAGGTCAGGCCAGTGTGGGATAATTTCTTTCCTGTCCTTCAATGTTTCTCCAAAACCTTTGCTTCCAGGCCTTTTGGTTTGGGTATACTTTCTTCTTCCTAGTCCTTTTCACGGCTCATTAACTGGGGAGCAGACAACTTCTGTAGCACAGTCTGTTCTGGGACTTAAACCTGGCTTTTAGATGGTATCTCTAGGCACTACTGTCACTTCTCAAGACACAGAAGTGGGCTTCCCCTTTGTCCACATTGGTAACTTACCTTTTGAAGGGCTGTGGAGTTCAGTTGCTTTCCATTGCAGATACTTTCTTGAAAGTTTTAGGATTTGTTCAGGCTTTTTTGCAGGGATGGATTGGTTAAGAAGCAGAGCAGGAACAGCTGGTGTTCTTGTGCTGGGTGTCCTTGGTGGGTGAGTGTCCTTGTTCACTTGTGGTAGTGTTAATCAGCCAAAAATAAAAAAGAGCATCTGGTTTTGTGGAACATTGGTGACAGCAGAGCCCGAGGTGCTCAGCGAGCCAGCCAGACCAGACCTGAGAAGGAAAGGTGGCCAAACTGTTCTGATCCTGCAGGTGTGTATAAATAAAGATGGAGAGCTATGTTCAGGTTTTGCAGAGAAAGGGTCATCAGTCTGTGTGATGATGCATCATTGTCTTGGCTGTGGGACAGGGCTCCTTCTGGGGCACAGGCACGATGTTGTGTGGGACCATGAGAACAGGAGGTGCAGGTTGTGGCTGCTGTACAGTGTGGGGAAAAATCAAATAATCTCTAGGCTGCCTCCTGGCTCAGCACCAGAGCAACTCAACTTTTCTTTTCCAGACGATACATTTAACACATGGATAGATTTGCCTTCACAAGGAACCTGAGGTAGTTTCCAAAGTCAGGCTTTAATCCCATTCTCCTCCTTCCCCACAGATACCCATGTCTTCAAGAAAATGGAGTTCCAGCCCCCAGAAGCAAAGAAGTTCTTTAGCACTGTGCGGAAAGAGATGGCTCTCCTGGCCACCTCCCTGCCTGATGGCATCATGGTTAAAACCTTTGAGGATCGAATGGCAAGTGTCTGCTCTCAAATGCCTGTGTTAGTGCTGGACTCAGCATCCGGATTGCTTTCTTTGGAATTCCCTGTTTAGCCTTAATCCTTTGTGCTAGAGCTGCAGGAATGTGTGCAGCATGTGAAATACAGCTGTAATTACCATAAACAACCGCTTTTGCATTCCTCAAGTCAGGGTGGGAAACAGAGGGAAGCCCCTATTTCAGGTGCTTTGCCCACTGGGCTGCCTGTCCTGCTGAGCAGGAAAGGGTGTGGGGGGGGCAGCCAGCGAGGAGCTGGTGTAACCTGTGAGCAGCCTGGGGATCGCTGGCTGTCCTCGGAAGCCTGGCTTTGGATCCGAAGGCTTGGTCTGCCATCAGGCCGTGGGACGAGTGCAGCTTCTAGGGAGAAGGTGCCCAGAGATGTGTTACCTTGAGCTGACTCTTGCAAGGGCCGAGTTAATCACATCCTCTCTCCACAGGATCTCTTCTCAGCACTTATAAAAGGCCCCACGCGCACACCCTATGAAGATGGCCTCTTTCTCTTCGATATCCAGCTCCCCAACATCTACCCTGCTGTCCCGCCTCTCTTCCGCTACCTCTCCCAGTGCAGTGGGAGACTGAATCCCAACCTGTATGACAATGGCAAAGTGTGTGTCAGCCTCCTGGGGACGTGGATAGGCAAGGTAACGCTTTCCTCTCCCTGTCGTGGGGAGTGGTGGCTGTGCCAGGCTGTTTCTGGAACAAGCCACTTCTTACCGAGCCAAGAATCCTGGGTGACTTCTGGTCTCAGGTGGTGTTTGAGCTGGGGATGGCTTGGGCTTTGGGCTCTGTTTAGATGTCTGGAGCAGGTAACTGATGTAGTTTGGCTGCTTCTCGGACTGTATTTGGCTCCTGTCTGTCCTTCCTTGATGAGAAGCCACAGACCCGCTGGGCTGCATCACGGTTGGGCAGAGCAGAGACACCAACACAAGCATGGGATGTTCTCCCACGGCTCGGGTCCCTGTCTCCCACACTGCAGATGAATCACATACATAGTGTGACACAGCATCCAGCTGGAGACTTGGAATAACCAGAGCCAGGGAAATGCTGTGTTTTGGCCAGGTAGATCGACAGGATGGCTGGGGCAGGGTTGGAACTGGTGTCTGGTGTGTAGGGTTACACTGTTCCAGGCTGAACTGTCTTGATGGGGTGCAGTGCTGGCAAAAGATAAGGTGCAACAGGACACTAGCACATCACATGCTTGTCAAGTCAGTCCCTTGTTCCTGCTGTGAGCCAGAGGACCTTAGCAGTAGGAGCACAGAGAAACTGGGGCCTTGCTTCATCTGACAGTCTTCACAGAGCAAACCAATGGTGCTTCAGCCCTTTAACACGTTTGTATGTGCATTCCAGGGGACAGAAAGATGGACCAGTAAATCAAGCCTGCTTCAAGTACTCATCTCTATCCAAGGTAAATGCTCCTGCAGAGCCTGTGGGACAGAAGAAGGCAGAGGGAGGAAGGGCTGCGGGCTTATGGGGGTGCACAGGTAGGGTCTGCCACCCCAGTTGGGATTGTGCTGCCTTTTGCTCTCACCTTGCTGGACAAAGCAGTGTCTTTATCTCTCCAGTTCAGTAGTCAAAGCAGGTGCAAGCTTTTCTCATACCCTGATTTTTGGCTGCATCCCAGATCTCTGACACAATGCTTTCCCTTCTTCTCGCTGTGGCAGCTAAGCACAGAGCTGTTTTGCTTGTTATTCTGAGCTGACAAAGGTGAACCACTGTGTTCTCAGCCCGTTACCAAAGTTGGTTGAAGTTGCTAAAACTGAGATTCATCCACAGCACTGTTTTTATCCCCACTGAGTCACCCGCCCATCCTACACTGAGCATGTTTTTGCACAGGGTGATGGTGTTTATGCTCCTTCCGAAGCAGAGAATAATCAGGGTGTGTCTAGCCCAGCCCCAGGGCTTCCTGCCACAGGGCTTTGCCCTGTTGTATCTAGTTCGAGAGCAGACAGACTAAATCAAATCTCTTCCTCAAGGCCAACTTTCTATGCAGGGAGTCCAGGCATGTGACTTGGAAACCTTTGATACAGGGCAAGGGCTCCTGCCTCCAGTCAGCAGGCAACTCCTGCTTCTCTGAAGTCTCACAATCCGCCTGTATCCTGTGGGGGAACGACACCACTAGAAAAGGCTTTTCTCATTTACAAAGCTGAGGGTCCAAATTTAGAAAATGAAATGCTAAATCTTTTACTGGAGCAGCTTGGTGCTAGTGAAAAATTTCCTGCCTCCCTTCTGCCTGGGCTTTGAGAGACTCATGATCTCACCTCCACCAGTTCTAATGGAGTTGGTGGCAGGCTGCCAGCGGCCTGGCTACATATGTGTCATCACATTAGACCAGAAGCAAGCAGGAGGAAGCTTGGCATGGGTGACTTGTCACAGTATTCACTGTCTCGGAACTGCCCTGTCTGATGGGACTATGCTGGATAGGCTGGGACTTGGCCAGCTCAAAGCCTCTTACTGAAGATTGGCCTTTGTTCTGATTAAGAGAAAGAAACTATTTAAGGACAAAAAGCTTTGGGTGCATTTGTGGGTTGTTTTTTGCTTGGAGGGCAGTGAAAGGAAAGGAGCTGTGATACCTTTCTCCTTTTGACCTCTGCTGTTGCTTACCCTCTGCATTGTGTTGGTGGAAGACTGTTCTTGCCAGCCAAGGACCTTGAGTGCCACTCCTGGTAGTGTCCAAGATCCCCACCACCCTAGCAGGAGGCCACAGACCCATTCACATGAGTGCTCCCCTTGCAATACCAGTCCACTGCATCTTGCAGGTCCCTGGTTGTCCAGCCTGGCCTCTGCAACCTGCTTGAAGTCAAAGCCTGGCTTCCCTGCTGCCTGCATCGGGGTGGCTGCGGGTAAAGCTGTCCTGATGCCTTGGCAAGGCAGTACTGTGACCCTTGAACCTCAACCCTCTTGACAGGTATCAGGGCCCAGCAGTGTCTTGTCTCTGCCTGGGAGGGTGATTCATGGTAAAATTCCTCCCTTAACCCTTTGGTCTCCCCTTCTCTTGGCAGGTCTTATACTAGTGAATGAGCCCTACTACAACGAGGCAGGCTTTGACAGCGACCGGGGTCTCCAGGAGGGCTACGAGAACAGCCGCTGCTACAACGAGATGACCCTGATCCGGGTGGTGCAGTCCATGATGCAGCTGCTGCGCAGGCCAGTGGAGGTCTTTGAGCACGAAATCCGTGAGCATTTTCGCTGCAACGGCTGGCGCCTGGTGTCCCGCATCGAGTCCTGGCTGGAGACGAACGAGCTGGTGGAGCGGAGCCACGAACAGGCCAATGGGGCGGATTCTGCCTCCCTTCTCTCTGCCTGTGGCATGCTGGCAGAGAGCCCTGGAGACAATGTGGGATCGCTAGGGGAGTATGGCAGCAGCTCGGAGCAGGGGGCGGCCGCTGAGCTTTCCGACTCAGCACTTGACGGGAAGGAGGAGCTGGACGAGTTGGAGTTCACAACCTCGACACCCAACGCTGGTGATCTCCAACAGTACTCAGACTCGGAGAGCACAGGCCAAGCCAGGGGGGTAGACCTGGCCAGAGACCGAACGGACGAGGGGAAGGCTGCCCAGGACTCTGCCTTGCAGCCTAGTGTGAAACCAAAGAAAAGGAGAAAGAGCTACAGGAGTTTCCTTCCGGAGAAGAGCGGTTACCCCGATATTGGGTTCCCCCTCTTCCCTTTGTCCAAGGGGTTCATTAAAAGCATCCGCGGTGTCTTGCAGCAGTACCGGGCTGCCTTAGCAGGGGCCAACATCCCAGAGTGGACAGAGGACAAATAAACTGTCAGGTTAGGGACAGGCAGGTGCAGGGGAGAAGGAAAAGCAGCAGAAAGGAATTTGGCAAACGCTGTTACCAGTAAACTGGCTTCTCCTTCCAGCTTTTCTTCCTCAGCTTGATTTGTTCCAAAGAAGGTGGTAGGCCTGATTGCTCCTCCAAGGAAAGGTTGTCTAAGCATGAATAACTCTTTGCCCCCAGCCCTTCTTCCTTCCCCCTGTCCCGTGTACGTGCTCCTCTTGCGAGTTTGACCCTGCCATGGTAAGATTTGAGACCTGCACAGAAGCAGTCTTGCAGCCACGTTCCCTCTGCACTTTCATCTTGGGGCACCTTTCCACACAAGGACTCTTCCCACCCAGCGCTACACCCAGCCGTTTGTTCTGGTGGGGTTCAAGCCAGGAGAAGTGATTGCTGTAGAATCTGGAAGTGAAGGGCAATGCCCTCCCAGTCTTTCATTTTTCTCGGTGTTACCATGGGTTTTATGAAGTCTTATATGTACTTAGACATTGGATTGTGTTTGCATTGAGGTTGTCTACACCATACGGAGTTGCGCTAGTCTTAGTTGTTCACCCATAGCTACGAGGTTCTTCCGATCAGGACTTGGTAGGCAGAGCCAGAGTGCTCAGAGTCAGAGTAGCACCTGTGCTGCCCTGGCAGCGCTGTGGGGTTTCTGTCCACTTCTGCAACTTCTGGTCAGTCTTTTGGAAGCAATTCTAGCCATCCCCACTTCTTTTTCTCCAGAGTAAGGCAAACTTCCCTTTCTCCACCATGCATGCCTGTCTTCTAGAAATACATGGGATTTAGGGTTCTGCCCTGATTACTTCGATATCCGCGTCTTTCGTTCCAGCCATCCTGGCTGTCACACAGCACTACTCCTAACCCTGGATCTCGTCCTCGCCTGGGCAGGCAGCAGCGAGTGATTTTTGGGGTGTACTGTAGATCTAGCAGCTAGTCTGGATGGTGAACCTGGCATGGCTGCTGCTTCTCTGTCATTTGGCTGTAGATGGGTATTTTGGAGCTGCTTGAGCCAGGCTCACCCAAGGGAAAGGAGCTGTCTTGTCCTGACGAGCTCCTGCTGTAGCAGCAGCAGTTAGTGACCCTTCCTGTGCTGTTACTCAGCCAGCGACTGGAGCATGTCAGACACTGGTGTGGACTGTTACCAATTCCCTCCCTTGCCAGCTGTTTCCCGCGGTGGCCAGGGCCCGCTGTGGCCGGCAGTGTTGTGGGCACAGCACCTGCTACTCCTGATCTCAAGTGCAGCACTGCCTGGCCACCCCGGGCAGTGCCTGGTGAGATCAGCCCATGTTTCAGCAGTGAGAGAACTGTCTGAGCTGGTGACCGTGAGCACTTTGAAGCAGTGACTTGCCAGAGTCTGCTGGTCAAGACACCTTCCCGAAGCCTCTTTTTCTGTGAGCATGCACTTACTGTCACTTCTGGAGCTGGGAGGTCACACTCCAGCACTACTGCATTTGCCCAGTGTTTCAGCATTGGAGAAGCACCCACTTAGCATCCATGTGGAGCACAGTCTGTCAGGGAGAGTCCCCTGGTCCTTCCAGCCAGCACGGGGAGCCGGTGTTGCCAGGCTTCCCAGGAAGGAGTCTCTGAGCAGATGACTCTGCCAGAAGTAAGGACAGAACCAAACCTTTGTTCTTGCTCGGTATGGCTGTGTCCCTTCCCCTGACCCGGGCCAGGGTCTGGCCTTCTCATTTTGAAACAGAGAACAGCAGGCGAATCTCAGCACGTTTGCACAGTGCTTTCTGCTCCTCCAAGCACCAGGGTCTGCACCTACTGACCCAAACCCCCCCACCCAGCTCCCTGTGCCTGTTATTTCCTGCTGCCCCCCACCCCCAGGTGCTCCAGAGCCCTTCCATCACCATCCCCTGCTGGGATTTTAGCAGGCACATCCTGCTCCCAGTGCTCCCGAGGAAGCAGGGCTTGACTGTGAGCACAGACGTGGGCCTGCAGAGCTCTCGTAGTGCTGGTCTGCAGGTGGATCAGCTGCGTGGCTGCTCTGGCACCCAGAGCCCTCCCTGCCTGACAGGCGGGAGGTCTGGCAGCGTGGCAGAGCCCCGTCGGAGTGCAGAGGTGTTTGGGGCCGCAGTGCAGGCTGCGTATGTAACCGGCAGCCCTGGCTGTGGCTGGTGGTAAATGAATGAATCCCTTTGAGCCAGGAGCGAGTGTGTCTCTCAAGTATAAAGGGCTGATTGGGACCGAGGGGTGAGGCTGTTGTTTCAGGGCAGGGGAAGGGCAGGCAGAGAGGCTTGTTCCGCAAATGACTAAACCTCTTACCAGACAAAATTGTGGTTGGTGATCTACAGATGCTGACTTCCTCTGTCTCCTGTGCCAGGCTGTGGCTGTCCTTAGCCCCACTGGCCAGGGAGGAAGGGAGAAAACCCCTCAGGGCTGAGCTGTGGCTGGGGATGGAGGGATAGAGGAGCTCTGGGTTTCCCTGCTTTGCCCACCTTGTCTTCTCTGCAGCTCTTCTCTCACAGGGTGGGCAGGCAGCAGGGGCTGGTCACGCTGCCCACCCACGGGGGGAGGAGGGCAGGCAGCCGCCGCTGCTGCTGGGATGAGCTGCGTGTCCTCCCTTTCGCCCAAGAAGTCTTTGTTTCCTCTGATCGTAATCAAGAGCTTTTGCACAGTTCCTGGGGCTTCCTTGGCCTTCTGGAAGGGGACACAACTCCCTGGCTGCCGCTACCCCTGGCATCGCTCACTCTCTGTAGCTGGCTGTCCCAAACTGAGGCGTGCACAGAGGTTTACAAATTTTCTAAAGCTTTTGATAATGTGAAGCTCCTGGGTGATGAGGTTGGTGGTGAGCACACTGCAGCTATGTAATTTTTTGTGTATGTATGTAATATTTAAGGGTAACAAAATTTAAAAGGCTAAAACCTTAAAAAAATTTAAAACACACAAAAAAAGCCAAAGCATGATGCATATTGTTAGCCTTAAAACTGGCTACACGACTGTGTGATGTACAAATGAGAGCAGCCTGTAACTGTTTTAAGTGCTGGGGTTAGGGAAGAAGCATTACAAAATCAGTTTGTAGCCTTGATTCTGTACAGTATTTAATGAAGAAAAAAAAAAAAAAGACCTGACTATTGAGGCCATGCTTAGAGGTGTGTCGTTCACGTGCAGATGTGGATGCTTGGTTGCTTATGATATATGTATAAAGTGCTGTGTGACCATTAAAACTTTTTTTACCTGCAGAATTTTTTTTTTTGTTTGGCTAACCAAGGTGTAATAAAGGAGGGAAGATGACTTGCCATTAAATTTTGCCTCTGTGAGTAGTTCTGACTGTTGTCTCTTTCTTTCTCCCCTCTGCCATGCTTTGGCACTTGCCCTGGGCTGGACGGGCTCCCTGTGGCTGAGCCTGACAGCGTGGGGAGGGCAGCGAGGCCGGAGGGAGCCAGGCAGATCTGGCAGTGAGGGGCTGCCCCTCTGGCTCTCCAGGACCTCGCTCCCCAAAACCCTGATTCACAAGACATCTGTCAGGCTTCTTTTTGGTTTGTTTTCTCTGTGCTTTGCTGGCACGGGGTGCGCACTGGCTGCTGGTGGCTTGGCCTGTGCCACAGCACAGCTGGTGGCAAACCCACTGCTGCTCTGGCAGATGGGGCTGGACCTGGAGCAAAGCAAAACCCTTTGCAGCCCCCAGAGCCTGGCAGGGGGCCTGGTGGGCCCTGGCACCTCTCCCCTGGTGCTGCCCTCCCAGCCCCTCGACCCAGCACAGGTGTGTGATGGGAGGCAAATGCAGCCATGTCCAGCCAAGGACCTCCTGCCCCTCCTGGGTGCTGGGGGGGTGTTTGACCCCCACGGACATTTGCCCCCAGGGCTGCTCTGCCTGGCCCCATTCTGCCTGCACAGGCAGGGTCCAAGGGGACTGGTACAGGCAGCGTAGAGGGGCAACACTGTCAGACTTGCAGCTTTGCTGGAGTTAAAAAACAGCAACAATCTGCCTCTGGAGGGGTGTGTGGCTGCTGCTGCCCCCTCCCTTGGGTGGCAGGAGCGAGGGGCTGCATGGGCAGAGCTGGGGGGGGGCTCCAGGTTGTAGAAGTGGCCGGGTCAAGACCTGGGAAAGGGATGGCATGGGCAAACCCAACCAACCTGCTGCTGTGAGCAATCCTACTGTCTCTGGGAGAGCCCTGGAGGGGACTCCAGCGAGCCTTTTGGGTGCTGCAGTCCCCAAGGGCTCAGCTCTGTGAACTGTCCCACTTGAGGAGGCAGCCGAGAGCTCTGAGCCCGTCCCCTACCCCGGGCTCTCCCTGCAGCCCCCTCCTGCAGTGGCGGCTGTTCCACACGGTTAGAGTTCAGCGAAGCATGGCTGAGCCTGTTCTTAGGCCTGGCCTAATGCCACGGGAGAAATAACTTTATTTTGGGAGGTGGTTCCCAGCTGCTGCTTGCCTCGCTGGCCCGGGAACAGCTCGGCTCCCCAGGAGCCAGTGGGGACGTGGCTGGGGGGGAACAATCGTGCTTTTCTTTCCCGGTTCCGCAATCCTAATTGCATAGTTTGCAGATGAATAAATGCAAACAGCCACCAGTGTTTACTCTTCTACTTTGTACTTGAGCGCTGTAAATGAGGTTTAATTACTGCAATTTTATACCAAATAGGCTCAGTAATCCGCCCCCAGGCAATCCCCCGGGCAGGGACCTGTTGCAGAGCTCCAGCTGGCCCCGGGTTCCCCAGGAAGGGGGATGCTCGAGTTCCCCGTAGGGCCCCTGCTCCCGGCAGAAAGCCAAACCCCTCGGCTCCAACAACCCCCTCCTTGAATCTCTTTTCTGACCCCTTCCCTGGGCTTGCTCAGAGGCGCTGAACCTTCCCCAGGATAGCCAAAAGCATCGCTGCAGGGCTGAGCTCCCTGGATTTGATCAGCCCCTGTGCAAGGCTGAGCAGGGAGGCACTGGTGCACCCCAAAAATCAGGTTTGGTGACAGCAGTGCCCCGTGTCCTGCTCCTGAGGTGTTTTTCCCTGGGAGCATTTCCTGGGCCATCATTCCAGACTGGTCCTGGCCCCAAGATATCAAGGTCTGGCAGCACAGGCAGGATCCTGGGAAGCGCAGGGCCGCGGTGCTGAGCTAAACCTGTCCTGATGGCCACGTGGCCAGGCTGTGTGTGACCCCAGCCCGGGGTGACAGCACCCCTGCCCACAGCCAGGAACCCAGATTTAAAACCCAGGGGGCACTTTTTTTGCAAACACTAGATATTTATTGCATTTCTCACAAGAATAAATTCTGCTTCTACAGGAAGCTTTGGGTAGAAATGTTCTTAAAAAAGCCATTTTCTTGTATTAGACATATTGGTCCTGACCATCTCTGGGAGGTGGCACTGGCTCTGCGGCGGGGACACGAGCGCTGCCACCGTGTGCGTCTGAGCCGGAGAGGGGACGGGGCTGTGCCGGCGCAGCCGCCCGGGGCCGGGATATTGTACCGGGATAGGCCGCGCTGGCGTCTTGCTGGCACCAAGTACCTGATGTGGCTCGCAGCTCATTTTTGGGGCAGTGCTGGTGGCTGTCCCAAGGGGGTAAAGCTAAGCATGGGGGCAAGCGAGGGGACGAGTGCCCGCAGCCCCCAACACCTATTGCTATGGGAGGAGGATGAGGTTCCTGAGTGGGAGGAAGGCTCTGCCGCCCTCGTGCTGGGCCGTGCCAGCAGCTCAGCGCTGCGGGGAGGGGCGAACCTGGCCCCTCAGGAGCCGCTGAGGACGCGGCAGAGGCGGGCATGGATCTGACCCTGCACCGGCTCGCAGGCCAGCGCCTCGCCATCCACTGTCATGATGCCCGCGGCCGCCCGTGGCTCCAGGCGGAAAGCCCGGACGGGGACATAGTGCAGGTGGGGACAGTTCAAGTCCAGGTGGGTCCCCCTGGCCATGGCCAGAAAAATCTTCAGCAGCGCCACGCGGCTGATGCCGGCCTTCAGGTAGAAGAGGTGGATGCAGCCGTCGTGCAGCTGGGCCGCCGGTGCCATCAGCAGGTTGGTGCCCAAGTGGGACTGGTAGATGGCGTAAACAGAGACAAACTCCTCCTCGGGCACCACCGTCCAGTGTGGCGGCACCGGCTGGCACAGCGGCACCAGCAGCGAGTCGCTGGGCAGAGCTCCGGGTGCATCCGTCCCCGCGGGCAGCGCGCTGTGACCAGCCTGGCCGTTGGTGATGGGCACGTGGGGGTCCTTGGGTGCTGGGGAGGTGTCCTGCTCGGGGACAGCAGGCAGGTAGGACAGGCGGCCCTGGTACACCCGCAGCTTGGCCAGGCACTGGAGGGTGCCCAGAGTGAAGCGGGCATTGCCCAGCCGGCGGTACTTCTCACTGTCAATGTCCACGTCCGAGATGAAGCCCCAGCCAAAGCCGAGGAAGGAGAAGAGACGCTTGCCCGAGGCTGTGCTCAGCGAGACCAGGTCCATCTGCGTGTGCAGTCCCTTGCACAGGATGAAGGTGCAGTTTGTCAGCAGCTTCTTCTTGGCGACATGATCATTGCTGCAGGGGATGAAGAGGGTGAGTTTATCCTGGACCCAGATTGGGGCCTCTGTGTGCAACCCACCTTGGGTCACGGCTGGGACATATCCCAGCTGGGTGACAGTGTCCCCCTGGGACAGCTGCTGGGAGAGGGTTTGGTGGGGCTGGGAAGGATAAAAGAGCTCCTGAAAGAGGGAACTGAGTTGGGGCTGCTGGGCCAGGGCAGTCCCAGTCCCTGCCCTCCCCACAGCAGGATCAGCTGTGCCCCAGGGTGGATCCTTCAGGGTAAAGCTTTGCCAGGCTCAGTCCAGAGAGCAGAAAGGCTGGTGGGGGAGCTGGGGACAAAGGGACACACACTGGTGTTTGCAGGGACTGGCTGGGCCTGTGCAGCACCTGCCTGCGGGGTGGTGGAGGCCCAGGTGGGCACCCCTGTGCTGGGCATCCCCGCACCCAGCAACCCCCCTGGGCTGGAGCCACACTCAGCCTGTTACTCCCCTCATCACCCCCCCAGCTCGGTGCGGTGCCAGCAGTGGGTGCCCCCAAGGTGTCAGGGCTCACCCTGCGTAGTGGTTGATGGATGCAGCCAGGGCATTGCCAGAGCCCCCCGGCAGGATGCACAGCGGCTTCTTCATGGTGTCTTCCCAGTCCAGCCGCTCCATCAGCCCATTCACCACCTGCAAGGGAGGGAGGGACCTGTTGGTACCCAGGGCTGGGCCAGGGACCCGCTGGGAGCAGAGCCCACGGTGCCCACAGTGCCGTCGGGCAGGGCAGGACCGAGGCCATGGCTGCCCGGCTTTGCTCCAAGCTAGGTGCCACCTCTCCTTCGCCATTCCCTGCCCACTTTTGTGTCTCCAAGCTTGGTTCCTGCCGCAGGCACCCCTCTCCTCCCAGCTCTCTGCCCACCCTGGCCGGGGGGCTGCCCCACAGTGCCCCTCACCTCATACAGCAGCCCGTCCCCAGCCATGACCACCAGCGTGTCCCACTGCGACAGGTCCTCATCCCGCACCTTCTCGTGTGCGTGGTGGGGTCTCTCTGCGGGTGAAAGTAGAGGAATGTCGAGCATTGCCCTCCATCCCTCTGCCCTCCCCCAGATGGTGACCCCAGCCCCACTGCCCCCACGAGGGTCCCAGCCCCAGGGGTGCAGGAGGTCAGGCAGTCACCCCCACTGAGCGCAGCCAACCCCCCATCGCGTTGTCCAAACCATCGCTGGAGCCACGGCAATGCGGGGGGAGCGCGAGGCCCTCGGAGGAGCCTGTCCCAGGGTGGCAGCACCCAGGCAGGATCCTGGGAAGGGAGGAGGAGGAGGAGGAGGAGGTGGAGCTGCTCACAGACTCACCAGTGACGAAGACGGTGGTGGCGATGTCGGCCTCAGCCAGCATGGGCTGCACCACGGCCTGGAAGTCCTCGAGCGCGCGGCCGGCACCGCTCTGCGGGTTCAGCAGCACCAGGGCACGGCAGGGCCGGGGCAGCACCCCATAGCTGTCACCTGGGCGGGGGGAGAGTGGGGCTCAGGGCACTGGGGCCGAGGCGCTGCCCAGGGAGGGCTTTGCGAGCTGGGGCAGCATTTGCCGCAGCCCCAGGGGACGAGGAGCTGCCCCCGGATCCCCACAAGCTCCCTGGGCCACCTCCGTACCCAGAGGTGAGCAGGGATGGAGGATCTCTGCTGGGGAGGTGGCAGGGACACGGGGTCCTGCAGGGACTTGGAGCTCTCCCACAATCACCAGAGATGTTTTATGCCCAGGCCGGAGACCCGCAACAAGCCAGGGATGCCGCGGAGGAGCCGGGGCTCTGCTGCACCCAACAGCCCTGTGCCGCGGGGCGCTGCTGGCTGTGCTCTCGGACACGCTGAGACAGGGAAGGTGGAAGCAAAGGGGAGGTTTGAAACCCAACCCCCCCTGGGGCACCCGGCCCCAAACACCCTCAGCTCTGAGTTTTCCCTGCTGGGCCCCACGGCTCAGTCCCCAGAGCACCCGGAGCCAAGCACGGGGAGGGGGAGCTGTGAGGGCCAGGGGGACTCGAGGTTCCCAACTCCCCACATCCACCCCAGATGGAGCCGGGCCAGGACAGACACCTGCACCGACAGACGGACGCTTCTGCTTCCCCTGCTCCCCACGGGGCTCAGGTTTCACATGCGAGGGCCCCGGTTGGGCTGTAATTACAAGCCTGGCAGGGATCCACATCCCTCTGCCCTCTCTCCACTAACTTCCAGCCCCCCTCCCCACCCAAGCCCAGTGGTCCCCGTTCAGGGGGACGGGGTGAGCCCAGGCTGCAGATGCCCCACGAGGGAGGCGCAGGGAGGAGGAGTGACGTGATGGCACCCAGGGGTGCTGGTGACAGCGTGCTCGAGGGCAGGACCCCTGTGTGCTGCTTGGGTACCCCAAGCCCCAAAATGAGCAGGGCAGAGTGCCTCAAGCTCCTGCAGCGCCTCTGGAAAGTCCCGGCCCTGCAGAGGGAAGCCAGTTTTGTGGGGGTGGGGACGTCCCCTCCCGCTCTGTGCCCTGACCTGGGCCCCAGCGGGGCAGCGGTTCCCGCGCGGGCGTGTGGGCTCTGCGGGACGGCGTGGGGGCTGGCCTGCTGACTCAGCAGAAATTGCTGCTCTGTCAGGGGCTGAGTCAACCAAGCAGATGACATTTCCCAGCACTAGCCCCAGGCCAGGAACCCCTCTCTAACCTAGGGCAGGAGGGCTGGGTCCAAGCATTCACCTCCCCCCTTGTCTGTACACTTTGATTCGAGCCATCTGAACATGCAGGCAGCAGTTTTACAGCTAAACCCCCTCCTGCTGCCCACACCAGGGATGGAGGCAAGGAGAGGGGATCCTGGGGCGATGGAGGTCCCCACATGTGCCAACTCCCTGAGGTGACACCCAGCATCACACTGGTGACGGCCACGCCAGGGGCTTCCCCATGGGCCAGCAGAGCTCCACGAGCTGCCTGGAGCATCCCATGGCTGTGCCCATCCCAGACCTGGGGAGCACACAGAGCGCTCCTGATTTCAGCACCGTCAGGCTGATTTTCTGCCCCTGGGAACGATCCGGTGAGGCCATCACCCACCTGCTTGGGACCTGCCACCGAGCCCACAGCAAAGGTCTGTCTGCCCATGGGAGCCCCGTCAGCCAGGGCTGAGCCTGGGTGCAGGTGCTGGCGCTGGGCCGGCTCTCCCTGCTGCCACCCAGGGCCAGAGGAAGCCACCAGCTGCCCCCCTCCCTCCCCGGCCCCTTATCAGTGGGCGCCAGACGTGAGGAGACCAGCTGCCCTTGGGGACAGTGGTGAAGTGCCACGAGCAGAGGCCACCCCAGCTTGGGTCAGGGATAACGGGCAGCAACCCCGAGGCTGGGCTGGCCCCTCTCCTGCCCCTCCAGAGCCTTCCCTGGTCACAACCGGCATTAAAATCCCCTATTGACAAACACAGCCGAGCCCCCAGGACAGAGGCCTCAAGCCCCAGCTGCGGAGGCCGGTGATGGAGGGGCTTTTTCCTCTCTTCCCCCCACCCCCCCTCATCCCTGGAGGATGCAGAGTGAGAGCACGAGGCACGACAAGAACCTAAATGCAATTTTTAAACCCACAGCATTTTAAAGCCCGATCATTTCTGACATGCACACAGACCTGCAGCTGGGTCTTGCCTGAAAATACTGCCTGGACCTGTGGCTGCAGCCCCATGGCCTCCCTGGGCAGTGGGGTACAGCTGGGACCCCAGGGACCTGCTCCTCGGCTGGAGGGGGAAAGGCAAACCCTGCTCAGGGCACAGAGGGACGCCGTGACTCCATCACAAGGCAGATTGCTGGTACCTGGGTGTGAATGGGGATGGGGACGTGATCCCGATGCGGGACCGGTGACACCAGCAGCACCAGGCTCAGCCCAGGCTTCCGTGGCAGAAGTGGAGGGTGGTGCTTCAGAGCCGGAGCCGGCAGCAGCGATGTCCAGGCAGAGGGGACAGATTTCAGCAGCATCCCCTTCCCTTGCGCAACACCGGCCGGCCCCTGGCATCTCAGCGAGGCTCAGCCACTTCCCGGCACAGTGCGGTTGCTTTCAACCTCAAACGCCGCGCAGAGCAGACACTGAGTCAGCAGGAGGAAGGGGCTCCAGCTGCTGCCAGCGCACAAACTCTGCTCTCCCCCGTCCGCCCGCATCCCCCCACGGGACACGTGTCCTGGCAGCACTCAGGCGGGGACCACGCTGCCGCGGCTCCGCCATCAGCAGCCCCAGCTGCTCCGTTGTGTCCCTGCATCCTTCTGGAAACCCTCTGAGCACAGGGAACAAGTGTAACAAGCTGGCAGAGGACAGGGCTGTCCTGCCCGGTGACCCAGCTGGCCTGAGGCTGCATCCCCTCTCCACAGTGTCACCTCTGCACACCGAGGGGATGAGCATGGCAAAGGAGTCCCCTCAAAACAGGGGCTTGTGGCAGGGCCAGGTCTCACTCACTGCCAGCAGCGCTAACTGCAGCTCAGTGCCACGGCCCAGGGGATGATTTCCCCATCAGGACACAACTCCAAGGGCTGTTTTCTCCCCCCTCCAGCCAGCTGCA
Source organism: Athene cunicularia (assembly GCF_003259725.1). NCBI lineage: Eukaryota > Metazoa > Chordata > Aves > Strigiformes > Strigidae > Athene > Athene cunicularia. Next base: position 5,516,211 of record NW_020799123.1, read on the forward strand.
GGGTGGGACACATCCCTGCATGCTGAGGGCAGCCCCAGCTCTGGGGTTATTCACCGTTGAGGGACTTTTTTTTGGTCCCCCTGGGGTGAAATAAGGAGGGAGAAGCTTCCTCCCTGCTGTAGCTCTCCCCAGGGCTTTTATCCCAGGGGGTGCTGGAGCTGAGAGGGCAGCGGGATGGGATGGCTGGTGGCCCCACAGGGACAGGGTGGCCGGATTGCTTCACACAGACTCGCACGAAGCTTCCCGGCACGGCCTTATCGGTCCCGCACACACCGCGATGCCGCACGTGAGGGTGCGTGCGAGCACAGGGTGTGGCGAGAGGCATTTTTAGCTCTGTCCCAAACTGGGGGAGGAGGTTTGCAAATCCTGCTGGCCCTCAGCTAGAAAAATAACTGCAAAATCCCACACCGCCTTTGCCGTCCTCCTTCCTCCGGCTCCCCCGAGGCTCCTGCCATGCAATGAGCTGCTCCCGCCCCAGCACCCTCGCACGGCCTGCAAAAAGGCAAGGGCTTTAAAATGCCTGGAGACCTACAGCTGCAGAGTTCAGTCTGGAAATAGAGCCGAGGAACTGGTTTCACCCTCACCCATTTCCACTGGATTTTTTTATTCTTTAGGAAGAGTAGCAGAAAGTTGTTTTGTAGCTGCAGGTCATGTAAAAAATCTGCATTTTAAAATCCAAGCAGGGAAGAGCTGGGCTAAATGTGATTTGACAGGATCCCTCTAACCGCATGCCTCTTAATTTCCAAGTCTGATCAGTGGGACTGGACAGCTAAATAAATGAAGTAGTGCATATAATTGAATCTCTGCTCAGATGCTCAAATATATGCCAGCCTGCACTGCCCGGACTGCAGGGGCTGGGGGACTTGGCCCCCAAACCAGCCGCTCCCCTTTGAGCTGGTGGCAACTCCGGGGGGGGACTGAAACCCGGACCTCTCCGTCCTGCCCTGGGACCCCGGGCGAGTCTTGGGGGAGTCCCGGGGGATTCGCTGGCTCCCAAGTGATGGATGGGACCTGCCGGGGACGGTGTCTGGCTCCCGTCCTCCCTGCGTCAGCAACGATGACTTTTTTTTTTTTTTTTCCTTTCGTTAACATGCTGCCCTTTGGAGCTTTCCTAGTTATCAAACCAAAGCGATGCGGAGAGAAGGGGGGGGGGG
>NW_020799123.1:5517414-5531672 GCF_003259725.1 Athene cunicularia
GGGGGAGCAGCGGCAAAGCACCGGGCAGCCGCGCCAGCCCACGCGGGGCTGAGCAGCGGTTAAACGCCACCTCTGCATCTCTCCGGCCGGGACAGGGCGAGAGGAGTGGGGCGGGTGCCTGGAGAAATCGGGGTACGGCGAGGGATGAGGACGACAGCGGGCAGCCGGCGAGGGACACCTCCGGGAGGGGGGATGGAGGGGGACGATGTCCTGCCCGTCACTGGTGGCCCCATCAGGTATCGGTGAGGGCTGGAGGATGCCAGGGGCAGGGAGCCCTGTGGAGGGAGGTGGGCTGTGCTCTGAACCCCACCTCGGGGCACAGGGTGCAGGGGACAGAGCCCAGGGGACCTGCCTGGAGGGTGCCAGCACGGCTGGGAGCCGCTCGGTGCCTGCGGCGGCTGGCAAAAATCACTGACAGCAGCTTCTGATGGTGACGGGACTGACCTTCCCCCTCCCGAGGGGCTGCTGGGCTCCAGGGGGGATGGCCCAGCTCAACAATGATTTTTTTTTTTGCCAGCCCCATGGATGTAGCTCTGCTCCACACTCTCCAGATGGCCCTTTGCTCTCCTGAGGCCCCATCTAAAGCAGATCTGCGCCGGCAAGCGGGTGATAAGCACTCGGACAAGAGCTGGGGGAATGGTAAGGCAGATGGAGAGATGCCCCAGTCCCTCCCTCCGCTCTCCTGGGCCTTCCTCGCCCCTTCCTCATCCCTCAGACCACCCTTCGTGGCAGTGTTCATGCAGGTTTCGCACGCTGGGTGCTGCTGGGCTGGCAGCAGCCTGACACCCCGTAACCTTGAGCTCGCACCTCGGGGAGGCATCGCTCTTCACACTTACAGCAGTTTAATTAGTGGTGAGCCCTTGGCCCTTCTGTCCCCAGTTAAATCCACTGAAACTGGCCAAAAATTGCAGGGAGGGCACAGGATGGGCAGATAATGTGGTTAAGCCTTGCTTTCCCAGAGTGACCTAAAACAAGAGCCGAGGTGCCATGATTTGGAGCATTACGCTTTCTAAAAAGACTCCCCTGGGGGCTATGGGTTCAAACTGATGCTTGGGCAGGGGGGGGCAAAACCTAAAACCCACTTCCACCCATTTGCTGGCTGATGCTTTCGACTGGGGAACCGAAGCCCCCACATCTGTTTCTGGGTGAGATTTGGGCACGGGCACTTCCCCGGCTGCTGCCCTGCCACGGGTCCAGCATTTGTAAACATCCCCGTGGTCCTCGGCAAGGTGTCACTGGAGGAAATAGCTGGCTGCTGAGGAGTGCAGCACCCTGACCTACCCCTCACCCTTCTCGGTGACTAATCCACTCCCAATTTCCGCTCAGGAAGGCACGAGATGTGGTGGGAGGATGTGAGAGCAGCTGTCAAGCCACTCCTGGCAGGTGCCTTGGGCTGACGGGGCTGCTCTGGGCTCTGTCCTCCCGTGCTACATCCGTTGGTGGCCCCATGCCACAGGGATCCCTCTTGCCCTGGTTGCCTGTGCTTTAAATAGGAGTCAGATGCCCAGCTGGGCTCTGCTTGCCACAGCCATGCTGTGGGCTGAGGAAAAGGGCTGAGAGCAGCTTCATCACGAGCCATTGAAGGCGGCAATGCCACCATGCTCGGACACGGTGAGGGTTAGCGCAGGGATACTGGTGGGGGGTGTGCCCAGGGCACGGAGATGAGGGGGCTGCAGGTTTTGCTCAGATGGGGAATGGCACAGTCTCAGCCTCTGTGACAGCAAGGGACAGAGCTGTTCCATCTTAGTACTGGTCTATGAGGACTTCACGTGGGCCTGTCCTGATGCTGTGCCACCCTTGGCAGATGCCTGCTTCATGCCACGGCCAGCCCAGTGCCCACCACCAGCCCCATGTGGGTTCCTTTGCTCTCCACAGCCACCAGCTGATTCAACCCAGCCCCGCACAGCCACCACTAGTTTGCCTCCAGACGCGAGGTCTAATGCGGAAGTGGGATCGCTTCCGTCACCGCTTAGTGCTGATAGACAGTCGTTCAGCGCTATCTTAATTATGAGAGCCTTAACGAGCTCCCTTAACCTGACTGGCGGCCCAAAGGGTGCTCTGCAGCCGGGGCTCTTGTGCCGTGGGCAGGTGTCTGCCCGTCAGGTTTGTCCTGGTTGGCTCCATTCCTGCCTGGTGGTGCCGCAGAGGCCGTGTGTGTGGGAGGGCAGTGCGGGGACATGGTGCAGGGACATGGCAGGGACCCGGCGTGCTGGTGGTGAATCCCCCCCCACCTCCTTTCTCATCGCAAAGCTGCAGGGTGTCCAGTCCAGCTGTGACCACGGGGGCCACCAGTCTCCCTCCAAGAGCAAACACCCCCCAAAATCCTGTCCTGGGAGGGCCTGTGGGGTATCCCAGACCCCACTGACATAATTTTTGTGGAAAAAGGCTTGTATGGCTGGAGCGCTGTGCCCTGGGCTCGCTGGAGAAGATGTGTTTGGGGAAACTGAGGCAGAAGCAGCAGACAAGGTTTGCCTTGAGTTGTGTAAGAAGCCAAGGGTTATATATGGCAATTTAAGACCCACTCAGCTCTCTCCTGCCCCTACTCTTCCTGCTCCTGCCCCCAGTACTAGAGGAGCTGGTCCCCACAGGGAGCTTGTCCTGGGAGAAGAAAGCAGAGAGGGTGGGGGCTTCCCAGCCCTGCCATAACCCTGTGTCCCTCCGGCTGATGCATCCCGGCTGCAGCGCAGACTTGAGGCTCTCTGCACCAGGGCAGGCCCGGATTTCGGGCTCCTGCTGCCTACACAGCAGGCAGCCCCGGAGGAGGCGTGCAGAGGACATGGCTCTGCTGCAAGATGAACTGCAGCGTTTCACTTCGAGGCAGGCAGCTCCTCCAGATCCCTGCTCGCTCTGCCGCGTCCAGCTGCTCCGGGAATGGGAACGGGAGGGGGATGCACTTATCCCGGATCCGACTCTTGTATCGTTGTTCCCATGCTGAAGGTACATCTCTCAAGGTGGAGCCAGAAATAGCGCAGCTCTGCGCTGCGTCGGGGCTGGCAGGGCTGCAGGGTTTGGCAGGGGGACAGGCACCGACTGCAGCAGTGGGAACTTCCCAGCCAGCGCCTGCGGCAGCGGCCGGTGCAGAGTCGGAGATGTTTCGGGGCAGACCCAGCCTGGGGACTGCAGCTCAGCCCCTCTCAGCCCCTAGCCACAGGGGTCCCCCGGGGAGATGCTGGTGCTGACTCAGAGGACCAGCATGGAGTGGGAGGGGACAGAAATAACAGAGGTATCTCCTGAGATGCACGAGCTGGGATGCAGGTTTTGGGTCTGCCACTGACTTGCTGTGAAACTCTGGCAAGTGACTGCACCCCTGGCCTCTGCCTCCGTGACCTGTGGGCAGGCAGCAGGTATCACCCACAATCCCAGCTTCACACGAGGGCCAGGACTTGACCCAGGAGGTTTCTCAGCCTCCGAAGAGCTGAGTGTTATGACAGCTCCTAAATCACAGCCAGGCTCTGCAACCTGCTCAGGGCTGCTACCAGCCCTGACCCTCCCTCCGCCGAGCTCTCGGCAGCCACCAGTACAGCCCAGGACCACAGGACTCACCAGGATGCCCTCAGTAATGACTGCAAGCTGAGCTCATTCCTCCCAGCTGATGATTTACTCCGAAGTATTTCTGAGGTCAGGCCTCCTTGGGAGAAACACTCCCAAACACCCCGCAAGAAGCTGCTGAGTCTGGAGTAACCACACACACCGCTCACTCAGCCAAAAAGTCACCCCTATGACTAGCCCTGGCGTCAGTGGGATTGAGGCCAAAGTGCTGCTGTTTGATCTCCCCCTTTGCTGGGGAAAGCCAAATTTCAGGCTGTTGCAAGGTTTTCACCACTTCCCAGTAGCGGTTTCCTGCTGGGATGTGCACGCAGACATTTTTGGGAGGTGAGTCAGAGGCTTCAATGAGAACCACCTGGCCAGGCCCCGCTAGGAGGCTGGATCCTGGGGTGATCCCCGCCGCCATGCTCGGCGCCTGCGGGCAGCATTCCCGGGGCAGAATTACTTATGGGGGGACACAGCATCCCACCACAGACCCCGGTTCTGGCCTGGGTAAGAAGAAGAGGAATTTACTGCTGCGGTTCCCACGGCTCATCTTTCCTCACTGAGCTGGGATCAGCACGCTGCAGCCACCCCACCCGGTCTCCAGGGAGAAACTCGGTAAAGGAGAAATGGCAAAACCTGGTCCAGCTCTGCAGGAAGCTGCCTGCAATGGTTGTTCCACCCGGTGCCATGTCAGCCCTGTGCAAGAAACCACCCCAAAGCAGCACCAAGGCCCTTGCTTTCTCTGGGGAGAGGTGTCGATCTTGGCAGAGCTGAGAAACTGCCCTCCCTCCTTGTTGAAATTCAGCAAATAAAGCCAGTTCCTGCTAAAGGAACCTCCCAAGATTTCCCTGCTGGGCTTTACTATTTTTTGCTATTAAAACTGCATGACCCTCTGCCCGTCCCCCCAACATTACTCAAACCCCTCTGCTCAGCAAATAACTGCATGACAGCGAGCAAGTGAGACTGAGCCAGGATAAGCCTTTTCAAAGGAGCTAAACCTGCTTAATGCCCGTGCTGTTCCTGACCCGCCCTCCTAATCCTGCACGGTTGATAATGAAATAATAAAGGGCTGCAAAGCCTTGCTCTCCACTGCTCTGTGGGGGAGGTTACTGCTGCCTCTGTACATGCCAGAAGCTGCGATATTAATTACTCCCTAAGTCAACAGAATTGCTTCTTTCTTCTCCTTTGCCTGGCTGTAAAACCAGGTGTGACCATCAGCCCGCAGAGCAAAGTCACTCCCTTTCCCAGGAGAAAGGTTGGTTGTTGCAGTGATAAGAGCTGTGATCTCTGCCCGTTGCCCTGCCCAGGCTTCTCGGGTGCAGATCCCAACCCCACAGCTCCACCAGCCATCCTGTTGGGATGTGTTGGAGAACAGCTTGCAGAGAGCAAGGCCATAGCTCCCTGCAGGAGCTGGTCGGCCATAGCTCCCTGCAGAAGTCGGTCCCAGCCACCTGAGGTAAACAAAGGAAAGAACCCAGGGTACAGTTGTGTAAACAAGGATGAAGACCCAGGGCTCAGTTGTGCAAGCGAGGATTGTTGTGAGAACACAGAGATAAGTTGGGGCGCACTACGACCTTGGGGGGTGAAGAGAAGCAGCCCTGGGAGAGAAGCAGGTTCACAGCTAGGCAGATGTTTATGCATACCAGAGATGCCACAAGGGGCTGGGATATTATAATGTGACTTTTTAGATGTACCCAATGGCTGAGATATTATAATGTAGTTTCTTTAATGTATCCAATAGAGTTGCAAGTAGTGTATTGTAGACTGCTTATATAAGGTGTGATTTCTTTCAATAAAGTTGAAGCTTGCTCTATCATTCACATTGAATCGGCTGCTTGCTTCCTCCGCCCACCGCAGGGATGCACAGGGCCGTCCCTGCAAGGCTGTTGGTCCTCTCCCCAGAGGGATGAAGCTGGTGGCACTGAGGGAGATCTCCAAAAAAACAAGAGCAAGGTGGTTTTGAGGCAGGACATGTTGTCAAGCCCCTCTGAGGTGACCACAGAGGTGCCACCTGGGGTCTGCCATGCCGGTGGCTGCCCTGCAGCAGAATGCACAAACTTGTTGCATCTCAGCTTCAGTGGGTGAGAACGTGGTGACAACACAGGCAGGATCCATCCTCTATGGCTGGAATGGCTCTGAGCACCCCACGAGGCAGCAGGAATGAGGACAGAAGGATGATGCTGGAGGACTCAGAGGGCAAAGCAGAGGCTGAGCACACTCAAAGAGGCCACAGCATCAGCCCTGGGCTGGTGTTGTCCAGGCTGCCGAGCAAGGAGCACTAGGAAGGGGTTAAACAGCCCTTCTTTCTGTTGCACACCTGAATTGCATGGCAAGCCAGGAGGGAAGGGCTTTAAAAGAGGAGGGCAGCAGCAAATCCCTTCCCCAGGGGCCCAGGAAGGAGTTGGTGGGAGGTTGAGCACCCTGCAGAGGTGCTGTGCTATGGCCCCTCGGCGCTGGGTCTCCCTCACTCCCCCTGCCTGGGTGCTGCTCACGGGTTTCTCCCTGTAACTCTGCTGCCCTCACTGGGGTGTCCCACAGGAGCCTGTCCCTGTTCCTTAAGGTGTCCCTGCTCTGCCATTTCTCTGGTGGGTGCAGAAATGATCTCAGGAAGCAGCCAACTTCCTACATCCCAAAAATAGTCTGCCCCTCCAACTTTTTTTTGAGCTTCTTGCTTTTGAAATACAAAGCCAGCAACTTGTGACAAGTAAAGGGCTGTAGCATGGATGCTGTGACCACTGTCAAACAAACATGCCTTGCAGGGCAGCAGCCGCCATCGCTAAACGCGCAGTGGCATGCGTGGCTGAAGCAGATTGGGGCTGGGGGTGCTCAGATGGATGCTCCTGTTTTATCCCAAGCTGCAGGGTTACCACCAGCCTGATGGCTGGGCTTCTCCTCAGAGGCACGAAATGAATGCAGGCAGCTGATGCTGTCAGCTCTCGCCTCACCTCAGGGAACAAGTGGGGACATGGGAGTGGAGCTGGAATAGCCCCTGCTAGGACAAGGTATGGATGAAGGACCTGCAGGGGACAGAGGGGACCTGGAGAGGCACCAGCGACCCAGCTTGGACCACATGCAGCTTTGGTGGCAGCAAACTAGGGCAGATGCGTCTGGTGCCAAGCGCAGGGGGTGAGGGCTGTGCCTTGGCTCCCCTCGCCCTGCCAGCGCAGGCACTGCAGGGACAGGGATGTAAATCTTGACCTCGTCTGACTGCAGGACACGAGCCTGAAGCCCCTGTTGCTGTGCTCATGGCTGGTCCCAGCAGGGCTGCGGCTGTGATGGGGGATCTCTGCTGAGCCCTGCGGCCTGATCCTGCTGCAGGAGCAAACCCAGGTGGCTGGTGAGGTGAAAGGGGGACTGTCCTGGCTCTTACACCAGGTAAATAACTGTGGGGTGGTCTTGAATCATCACGGAGGGAGATGGGATGGAACCACACTGCAGGGACAGATCCACGTCACCAGGCATGGTGAAGGGGGACAAAACTTACATCCTGGTGTTCAGGAGGCGCAGCAGTGGCAGAGGTGACACTGATGCATTTCTATCTTGTTTACATTGAGGATGCTGAATCTTAATGAAGGCTGGAGAAAGACAACTTTTAATGAAGTGTACAGTGGAAGGGGACTGATAGCGATGCTGCAGTTCCCAGCTAAGCATGAAATGCTTTATGACAGTTGTTGCCAGAGGCACCACTGCCATCACACACCTGATCCCATCACACACCTGATTACATGCACAGAGCAGCCCAGCAGCAGGGAGAGTCACTCCTGAATAACAGATGTGTACGTCCTCCACGTCCTTAACGAAGGCTGCCATGACTTCCTCCTCCTTCACCACTCTCAGCTGGGAGAAGGGATAACAACCTTCTGCAGCGGCTTAGAAAACTGTCAGGAAAAACCTCTCCCTCCAGAGTGAACTGCACAGCCATCCTAGTGATGAAATTAATGCTGTTTGCCCTCCCTGACATATCAAGTATGCTCTTTGGGCCTGGAAAGGTCAGCACAGAGCTCTGCCAGATGGGTTGGGGCAGAAGTTTTCTGCTTAGGTAAGTCATTTAGTGCCTGTACCCGAGAGGGACTTTGTCCTCACATCCAAGTAGCACAGAGCACCTTGGAGAAATGGTGCAGAGACCAGGTTTAGCTCCAGCAGCACCTCCTCAGGGCCGCCATCACACTGCTGTCACAGCCCTGGGGTGCTAAGGTGAGCCCCAGGCCCAGAGCGTGGCCTAGCACCTGTGGGGCCAAGCGACCGGCTGGCAGAACCCCTCCCGAACACTGTGCGGTTCCGGGAGGGCTCTGGTTTAAGTCCTACGGGGCGGGAGGCCTCGGGCGTGAGGGCGGCGGGGCGGGGAGGGCTGTGGTTCCCGCCCGCCCCACCGGGTTCGGGCCCGAGGCCTCCCGCCCCGCCCGCCATGGAGCGAGGCTAGAGCGCCACCGCAGCGCTTCCGCCGGCGCGGCCGCCATCTTAGGCGCGGGCAGTGAAGCCGCCGCATTGAGGCCGTGCCTGGCACAGCCGGGTGGAAGGGAGAGTCGGCTCCGCTGTCAGCAGCACCCGGGAAGCGGGAGGAGTGTCCCGCCCCAGGAGGGAGAGTTTACGCCATTCTCACGCTTCCTCCTCAGGTACCGGGGCCCTTCGGGCAGTAGCTGATACCTCTCTGCCCCTGTGAGGGGAGAGCAGGGCCGCTGTGCCCTCACCTAAGATGGCAGCGGGGGCGGGCTCTCCGCGCGGAGATGGCCGCCGGGGGAAGCGGCGCTCTAGCCGGGTGGCGGAACTCGCTTGGTTGGGTGAGGGGAGCGGGAGGGCTTCCCCCCCACCCGGCTTCGTAGGCACCGCCACCATCACCACAGGGACCCCCGTCTAGCCTTGCTGCCTCACAGAGAACCCCCCTATCCCCCCACGCTCCCCAGCCGAGGGATCCCCTCTCCCAGCTGCTATTTCCCGTTTGGGGGGGGGGTATTTCCCCCGCCCCCCCCCGGTGCATGAGGTTCCTCTGGGCGAGCGTGAGGCGGGTTTGGGTTTGGGTTACCCAAGGCCTGGCTCCTGGGGGCTGGAGGTTGCTCTGCAAGCAGCACGCAGCCCCCCTGCCCAGCAGGTGCATTTTATTTTAATAGCCATATTTTCCTATTTTCTACACACCCCCACCCCCTTTTATACTTTGTTACAGGAGTGGACCAGTAAGACCGTAGGTAGCGGAAGGGTTCCCTTCCTCCTCCTCCTCTCCACCCCTTAAGGGGCGGTGATCGTGGCGGAGAGGAGGAAAAGGATGCCACGGAAGCTGTTGTTGCCTTATAAATCTGTTTTTTCTCACTTTCGAGCTCCACGGGGGTTGCATGACTCTTTGGCGATGAACGCAGCTAGAAGTGGCTACCGGGTCTTCTCGGCCAACTCCACGGCAGCCTGCACCGAGCTGGCGAAGAGGATCACGGAGTAAGTTCCTTCTCTTTCAAGTTTCTTCCTCCCCTCCTCCCCCGAGCTCCTCTGTGCAGGCAGCCTTTCTTCAGAGCGGCTGGAGAGGCTTTTGGCGTCCTCCTGCCTTCCCAAGCCAAAGGTGTTTGCTGTGAGATCCTTTGCTGTGGAGGTTTTGCGCTGAGAGCGTTCAGCAGCTCTGCGTTTTTCCTCCTCGGTGCCGGCTTATCCCTCGCAATGACTCGGTTTGACCCAGCGACGAAGATGGACCGGCTGTTTTCTGTCTTCTGCATCTCTGACACCCGTTTCAATGCTGGAGAGGCCGGGTTGCAGCAAAAGCTGTTACTTTTGGGGAGGGAGAAGGTAAAACTTGGCTGAACAAACCTCAGAAAGTGTTTTAACAGTTTTGGGAGATGCTCAAAACTTTCTCTCCTGCTTTTCATGGGGACAGCTTAGCAACCTTGTGTGCTCAACAGCTTTACTGCTTGGGGCACAGGGAGCATTATCTGCGCAGACCTCAGTGTAACACCAGCATTTGCACTAACCAAAGTGGATTAGTGAATCTGAGTTTCGGTGGGGTAGGAGAGGTGGGCAGCACATGCTAACAAAAGAGAGTTTAGAGATAGAATTGTGCCTGCCCCCCCCCCTTTTTTTTTTTTTTTTTTTTTTTTTTTTTTTTTTTTTCTCCAGCTCATTGATTTGGGCAGAGTTTGACCTTGACTTGGCAGGGATGGATGTGTGGGGTCCTGCTGAAGGAGGTGTGTAGCAGCTGACTCCAAAATGGGACTTTTGCAGCACAGAGGGGCACTGAGTTTACCCTGACACTTAATCTTTTGTTTAGAATTAGTTTGGTTCACATCAGGGCGCTCCCAGCCGAAGGGGCTTTTCTGAGACAGGCATCTGTGCATTGGGGAGCTGTCATTCTAAAGCAGGATTTGGATTTCCTTTCTTCTTGGCTACAGTTCATGGAAGCTGCTCCCAGAATCGAGGGTGCTCAGTGCTTGTTTGTCTCCTGCAGCAGATAGTGTCCTTGCTACCTCTTAAGCAGCAGCTGGTCTGTTCCTGTCTCCAAGGGCATGCTTAAATTGGACACATTACCAAATACAGGTGTGCTGTTACCTTAAACTGCAAGCATATTTTGCTGTTTGTCTAGCTAGCTTAATAAACAGTGTGTTCAATCCTTAGCACAGATTATTTCTTTGAAGCTGACTTGGCTGTTGGGCTAGCAGCACTGGTGTTGGATAATAGTGATGGACTTCTTTGGATGTGAGTTGGAAAGGGAAATCCCAGTGTTTGGCAGTGGAAAGCTTTTTTTTTTTTTTTTGGTTCATGTATTTTTGCTATATTTGGTCAGTTCCGTATCACTTTCCCTTCACAGGTACAACTCTGAAAATAGTGTTTCTCTATATAAAAAAGTAAGTTTTACTGCAACAGATGGGACATGGTTTTATAAGGCTTGTCCTGTTGCGTCAACAGAGACCATAACAGAAGTCCCCTGGGGACGAGCTCCAAGTTCTCAGGACTAAAAGAGAAAATGGGCAGTCTTTATTCTCTGTCCTTTGTCTTAAAAATAACTCACTTTTTTAAAGATGTAATGAGAAGAGACATGGAGCAGGCTTCCCTGGGTCGTGGCACCGTGCTGCTGTAACCCTCTGCAGGGTTCCCAGTGATGCTCTGAGGGTGAGTGACAGCAGGATCCAGAGAGACCTCCTGTTCTTCACAAAGTAAACTTTTAACAGAGGCAGGGTGGGCTTTTTGCCTTGGCTCTAATGTCAGCAAGGAAGTTGGATGCTCTGGTGGCGGTATGAGCACAACAGTGAGATACGCAGCTACTGCTTAAACTGAGACTTGAGGACACGTAGCTTTAGTTTCTGTAGGATGGGAGTAGTGACCACTCTGAAAGGTGTAAAGCATTTATACGTGAGTGATGTTTTGTTGGAACAGATTTGTTCCCAGTAAAATGTCTCCAAAAAATCCCAAGAGGCATTTTCAGCATACTGTGTGGTGGCTTTGCACTGACTTCCCTTAGGAGCTCAGGGGCTGTTTCAACACGTTTGTAATACATCCCTTGTTTTTTCAGGTTGCAAAAGATTCGTGACTGCTGGCTTTCCCACTGTGTCACATCCCAGCTTGTACTTTGCTGGGGAGGTCAGTTGCACCTTTTAATAGAGTTGGAGCAGTCTTATAAGGGTGAGTCTGTCCTCTAATATTGTGCGTTCTTTTTAAAGTTTTTTTATGACCTTTAGTATAAGTAGTAAAAGAACTTTAAAACAACACGCAATATTAGGAGTAGGGCCCCTTGAGACACTTGTCTATCCAGGCTCCATTGCTCTTTGCCTGTAGGTATGATGTTAAAATCAATATTTGAGGAGTCCTGGCTTATCCTTTTGTAAAATCTTAAGTGTGGGGAGGAGCAGTGTGACATAAACCAGACATCTGAAAGCTCTTCAGTCTCCTCACTTCATTTAATGCAAAACTTTGAGTGCCTTTCAATTCAGGCTCTGAGCATGGCATTCTGGCACCCTTCCCATCTTTACAATTTCCCATTATGCATTCTTGTCTGTCTATAGGATGAGTGACTAGGTGGTTAGTCTAACTTTCACTTTGAGTTTTCAGAGTTTTTGTTTATGTTAGTGTCTGCCAGGGAGAGGAGATGATGCTGGCTTATGTAGACCAAATACCTTGTGAAACTTTAAGATGCTCCTTAGACTCAGGACCACTGAAACATAAGTAAAATAATATGTTTAGTTGTATCTTATAAATTGAGAGAGATGTGGGTTTTTTTTTTTTAAATTCTTTCCCAGATGGAAAGAAAATTCCTGCTCTAATTAGGAGACACTGGGCACCTGATTACAAGCTGCAATTGCAGGGAAGAAAGATAATTTCTGTGACCAGTGCTGATCCCTACTGGGCCTTGTGTGCTGCAAGGGGGAGGGAAAGTCTAGCAAGTCTTTTTAATCTCTGGAATCTAACAGATGTATTTAGATCTCCCTCTGACTGCAGTGTTTGGCACAGAGGGTACAAATGTTACATTCCACTCCTTCCTTGTGTGTTTGGGTTGGAGGGGATTGATGATTGAAGCTTGCTAATGCCTCCCCAGTGCTCCTCGTGTTCTGATCTCTGGTTGCAGGGAGCCGGGTACACAACACTAAAACCAGGGTGATGTTTTCTGTGAATAAGTGGGAGGTGAGCCCCGCTTTTGGAAGAGACAGAATGTTAGGAGGACTCGCAGCAACGTCTCTCAGCTGAAGGAGAATTTCTGATGGGATGGAGGAAGAGTAATGTCAGCCTTCCTCATTAGGTCATCTTGCTGGCCTGTGAGAGGATGACAGAGGGGAGTCATATCACAGTGACCTTGGGATGCTGCTCTCCCTCTTCAAACCCTGTTCTTGCCTTCTGGAAAGAGCTCTTGAGTGGTGCTGTGGGAGGAGAGGAGGTAGCACCAACCCTTTTCCATCTCGGAAGATGCAGCACTGTTGCAGGAGCCTAACAGATACTACAGGGTGAAACTGCATCAGAGGATTTTGAAAAGGGAAAATAATTTAAAAAACAGTACAGGTGAAGAGGGTTACAGGTTGGGGACAGTGCTGGAGTAGGGTGAGTATGGAGCAGTTGGGCTTTAAGATTTTCTGTGCAGCTTAGATGAAGCATGTAATGTGGCTGAGCAGATTGGCTTTGCATGGTAGCTTTCTGTGCCGGCCAGTGCCAGGTTTAGGGGAAGTTCCTTCCTGAGGAGTGGACTGGTAGGAGTAGAGGAAAATCTGTGCAGTATTTGCTGGTAGTTCAGCTGCACAGCTTTGGCATGGCTGGAACGAGTGATGCAAGTGCTAGATAGCTCTGGGTACAGAGGCAGATGAGTAAGCAGTAAATGGCAGATGAGCAGCAGGGACTTTTCTTCAAGTATCCGTTTGTGCCGGGTGGATGGAGGGAGGTAAAGGCCAGCTCAGATAGTTAAAGGATATTTGAACAGATTGTCTTGTATCCAGGAAGCTGCTGTTTCCTTCCCCATTCCTGGCAGGTTCTTGTAGTGGGAGATTAGGAAATACACTGTGGAGCTGCTACTGTGATAGCTGATCTTTAAATAAAAGTTTGCTTGAGTTTGAAAAGCAATTCAAAGTCAGGCCGTGGCTTGCTTTGGCTGTGGTCAAGCATGGAGCAGATCCCTCTGCTGTCAGCTCCAGCTCCTTCTGGAGTCTGCAGCCGTTTGTGGAGTCTCTAGGTGTGGGGAGAGTCGAGTATTTCCAGAGCTGAGACCAGTGAAAGTGTTTGTAATGAAGAAGCTAATGGCAAAATAAAATCGTGTCATAGTCAAGGGCTTTGTCTGTATGCAGGTTTCTATTCGAATTGAATGTTTGTACTGGAGATAACTTTACAACTGCCTTTTAGGTGCTTGTCACAGTGGGAGAAGGAAATGCAGCCCAGGCTGAGAGCCCTTCCCAGCGGTATGTGCTTTGATGGCATGAAATACTGAAAGTGAACTTGCCTATTGAATTTTGATTCAGCTAAACGTCAGGTCTCTTTTTAACTGACTGACTGTTGTCTCAAGAGCCTGGTACAGTAGTTTTTGAGGAGCGTTTTAACAGTATAATACAATCTCATGGCATTTCCTGAAATACCGCAGCGTGTCACTTCCTTGTTAAACTATAGGTGACTTCTGAGCTGTTCACGTTTAGGCTGTGAATTTGAGACTGATTTTATAAACACTCTTGTATCCACAGCTTAACATCCTCTTGGCTTGTGTTGAGACTGCGGAAAGTTAGATCATTCTTCCTAGGCAGTGTTTACAGAGAGATATTCCAGATCAATATAAATTTTTACTGGCCAGTTGCTCTGAGTAGGATTTTTAAAGCTGTAAAGAGAGTTGTTCTCTTAGATGCTATCAGGTCCTAGAGGAGTCAGTTTAGTGATGGAGCTGGTACAAGGACAGCAGAGCAGAGCGAGGAGCAGGGCTTTCCCTATCTGGTGGGTGGTCACCCAGGGAAAGCTTACACTGAGGTGGTGTTAAAAATTTTAAAAGCTGGGAGCAGCCTGGAGTAGTAATGCCTTGATGCCAGTGTGCCCAGTCTTCTGCACTGAGCTTGGCATGACTCTGTGTGCATAGCTTTTTTAACAGATCCCAGTTCTGAAGACTGCTGCTTTTAAAAACAAAAATGACACCAAACTGAGTTTCTATCTCTTTTTGATGGAGAAGGAAGCGAGCTTCCAGAAGTGAAGTTGTGCTCTGATATCTGCATGGGTCTGGTTAACAAGTGAGATTTTTGCAAATACCATAAAATCAGCTTGACTGTTCTCCATTCTTAAACACTTCAGTATCAGCAAAAGCTGTT
>NW_020799123.1:5531722-5548468 GCF_003259725.1 Athene cunicularia
CCCCCCCCGCCCTGTAGCCAACTACTGCCCCACACAGCAGGCCTTTTGTTGATTGAGCTCGTTTTGCTTGGAGGTGTGAGTTAGCTCCAAGACCTGAAGTAGTATTTTTGCCAGAAGAAGCTGTATCTCTCTGCAGTGGTGTGTGCTCTGGGTTACCTGTAGTGGCAGCCTGTTCTTTCCTAGTGTAGATCCAATGACTCTGATATCCAGGTGATCTGGTAGTTGTGATAGCCCCTGTTCATACCATTATGCTGTTAGTCCTGAAGCCCAATGCAAACAAGAGTTCTTGCTGTCAGTTTAATTCCTCTGTTGCCTAAAGCAACAAGCAATTGGGAGCTTCTGCACAGAGAGGATTTAGAAAGAAAAGAGCTGGGGTTGGAGAGGAAAAAGGGAGAGGTGATGGGAAGGGGGAATTTATCTTTGAACTCTGTTACAAATGGTTGCTCCCAGGCTGTGTGGTGGCTAAGGCTGTGCTCTGCCCTTGACTTCAGCGCAGATCTCCCTTTTGACACAAGTCCTGCAGAATTCGATATTTTACAACAGGACCTGCACAAAATGTCCCCTCTTTAATAGCCTTGACTAAATCAAGGTTTTATCAGACTCCTTCTCTGGCTGAAGTCTTGGCTTATGCAAATCTTTCAGAAATGGATTTAGTGGAAGGTGTGCCCCTTGGGTAAACATACCTGAACTGCTTTGGTGGAGCTGCCTGTCAGTCTGTCTGCTATGCCTGCAGCTCAGAGGACTGCAGAGTGCTGCAGGCAGGGTTGATGTATGACTTTTATGGGCAGTTTTATCTCATATCCTTCCCATTGCTGCCCCTCTTATTTACTTGCAGTCAATAGTTGGAGCAGAGATGGGATTTATTGTCTGAGCAGAGCAATCTACTACTGCTCATTCCTTTAAGCTGGCAGCTGCTTACTTATTGTCTCTTCTGCTGCTATCTGCACCTAGGTTTGACAAGCTGAGCTGTTTAGTGTCTTTCTTTCATTGGGAAGCAAACTTACCTTTCCAATTTCTTGTTTCAGCAGCACAGAAGTTGTGCTGCTGCTCTATGGTCAGAATAGGGGACCACTGGGCTCTGGTTTCTTCTTGCCAGCTACATCCTCGCAGAGCATCACAAACCTCCACTGTGTGTGTTTGCCACCTCTTAACATTGAAAGTGCCACCCTCTAAGAGATGTTTTCTGAGATGTGTCCAGCTGGACTGTTTTTGGAGCTTCCCCTCCTTCCACGAGATGCAGGGGTGACTAAGGGCACTTGCCAGTAGGGAGGTAGGAGCATGCTATCTGCAGTAAAGTCAGGGTGCATGTGCCTCCAAAGGGAGCTGCAAGACTTACCGTGCAGTTGTGGAGGAACAAGTGTGAGTCATTAAACGTTTACCCCCACACACTGGTTTGTTTTGTATGTGATTCTTGAGCTAGTTTCAACTTGGATGCCTTGGCAGCGATTAGGCCAAAGCTTAGTGGTTGCAAATGCCTGACTGTCATGGGAAAGACAGCAGGATCCCAACGGGCTGTAAGAGCTTGCTGGAGCCTATCTGCAAAACTCGCCTTTACTGTCCATCCATCCCTGGGCATGCCTTTGCTGCCAGTTCTTTTTTGAAGATACTGAAGGTACTGAGGATGCCTTTGTATCGCAGCTGCATGTTTTAAGTCAACAGGGCTGATGAGAGAAGCTGAATTAGAGATTTGGGTGACTTGCCTGCTCTGGATGGCACAGTGCCCAGGTGATGCTGCAGTCAGCTGGTGACAACCACACACCTATGATTCTTGTTGCAAGAGTTTACTCATCAGCCCTAGCCATGGCAAAACGTGCTGCCAGACACATGATCGCAAACGTGTGTGTGCCAAATACGTGCTTCATAGCCAGCTAAGCAACTATATCCCATTGCATTCGAGTATCTGTTATTGCAGCTGTAACGGGCACACTTTCCAGGTCAGCTTCTAGCTGAGACCTCCAGCTTGTGGGCTCGTAGCTGAGTCCAGCAGTTGCTGGTGGGCCAGCAGTGTGCCTGTGTCAGGCTGTCTTGCTCATTGACTTCTGAAAAAACAAATCTTTGGGACAATTGAAATACATGGCTGAGTCTGTGGCTAAGGAAATGGAGAGAGATCAGTTGCTGAAGGAGGTAGACTGGAGGAAAGCCAGCAGTGGGTGTGGGCCTTTTATTTGGGGATAGTTTCAATTCACATAATTTTGGCATGTGTCCAGGTAAATACACTATTTGTGCAGACAGGAAACCAGTGCCATAATCCACGCATTGAACAAGGTATTTTTTAGGCATAAACTGTTTGCTAATCCAGTGTGTGGGCACGGCCACCAAGCAGATCCTAGAAGAGAGGAGGGACTTGCAGTCTGCTCCAGCCAGCTCAGTTGCAGCAACATGTCTGTCCCAAGTGTCTCGCTGGTGTGGGGTCTCTCAGTTGAGGCTCATGGTTAAAGCACATGTGCCTCTAAATACTTACTGATGGGTTACTTGTCAGTACAGCTAAATACAGAAGTGTCATCTGAGGGAATAATCTGCCTTTCAGAGCCTTTTAAAGCACTTTTCAAAATGAGTTGTTCTTATATAAGAAATAAAAAAAAAGGGGGGAGGTGCAATTGTTAATCTTTATTGTGATGAATGTTGTAGGTTTGACATTTGAGAAGAGGAAGGAGTAATTTAAAAAAATCAGAAAAGTATTTTCTGAAGTTAAAATCTCTTCAATCAGCTGAGTTATTTCAGAAGGAAAGTATTGGGGGGAAGAAAAAAGAAAAAGATGTGGGAGTCAAAAAAAAAAAAACCAAAAAACAAACAACCCCAAACCAAAAACCCCTAGTTAGTTGCCATTCATCAAATGTGAGTAAATCACAACAGATCTGCCTAAAGTGGCATTGCATAGGCTGGCAAAATATCCTGTGCCATCAGGAGGCACAGCCTGTATTCAGTGCAAGGACTGGCTCTTCGAGTGCAGCGCTGACCTGCTGCAGGGCAGCATGCCCCAGGATGTTGGGGGGAAGGAGCCTCCTGAGGAAGGGGAGGATGTGTAGTTCTGCAGCCTGGCTGGTGCATTTGGCTCCCAGTTAGACAATGCTGTGTTTTGGTGTGTAATGTTTGTCCAGTCTCTGCTTTGGATCACAAACTGCTGGGTTCCTCCATTTTTAATCTCCTTTTTCTCTCCAGGCGTCTCGGTGCTGAGCTGGGGAAATCTGTGGTGTACCAGGAAACCAATGGAGGTGAGAGAAATCTTCACTATTTGCAACTATTTTGAGGTAATCTCAGAAATACTGGGTAACTCTATCAGTGAAACCTGTCTAGTAAGTGCAGTCATACAGCTGTGAAGTTGCTGCTGCTCCTGGCAGTGCTAAACCCTCGTGGCTGACCTTGGACAAGCAATTAAATGTGTTCCTTGTTTTCCCCTGTTACTTTGTCTGCCCATCAGCTAATGCTTGTCTAAGGGAGAGTCCTACCTTGGGTGTTAGCTGCTACAAAATCTTACATGCTCTTGTGCTTAGCAAAACATCTCCCAGGTTTAAAAGTAATGGCCTGCTTTCTAAGTGTCTGCCTTGCAAACTTTTAAATTATCCCTTTCTTCCAGCCCTCCCCGCCACAGTTTACAGCTGCCCTAGCAAGGACCTGTCCTCTTGCTTTAAAGAGTGCAAATTCAGGGCTGTGCCAGGGAGCGTGCCTCTTGGAGCTTGCTTTCATCTCTTTAATGTGGCAAGTGTCTGTTTTCCAACGCTGGGCTAAAACAAGGATATTGGCTAACAGAGTTCAGTGGCTCAGAGTCACTTACTGTTTGAAGACCTTATTGCAAGAGAGACTAGAACCAGAGAGCTGATACAGGCAAGAGGAAGTGGTGCTGCATGGCTCGGCAGGAGGATTTAGGATAGTGCTGCTGTTCTTACAGCCAGAATGGGCCACGCAGTGTGTAAGCTGCCGTGGTTATGGTTGGGTTGGCTGTTGTGTTTGTGCTAGTGAGAGCTCTCTGCCCTGTGGGGTTAGCGTTAAATCAGGTTACTTGCTACAAGGTCTGAAGTCGTTCTTCATCACTGCACAGCAAATCCGTCTGCTTTCAGTGGAGTCCCTTAAGGTTACTGCCAGTGCCCAGGCAATTAAACTTTGAATTCTGTAGCTGGGTAGATGTTTCTCTCCTTTCACTTATTATCCCTGCCCTCTTAATTCAGGACTGTGTGGGAAATGAGTGGCTAAGACAGGCACCTCAGGAAACCTTGTGTCACTGCTTTGGCTCTGCAGAGCCTGCTGCTCTGCTTTGGGCCTTGGCCTTTGCGTTTGAGTCTGGGACTGTAGAAATTGTGTTCAGCAAGGACCTGGGTTTCCAGCTAGTGTCAGTCTTGAAATGTCTTGACCTTGGTAGTGAGTTTGGGGAGATCTCCTTCTGAACTCTATGCTGCTGGTGTTGCCTTGGGCTCTCCAGCCTGTATGGAGCTGACCCCATGGTAAGCTGCAAGAGAACTGAGTTACTTTCTTGGTAAGTACTAAAGGTTACACTGCTTTGGGTGGTTGGTTGGTCACTAATGCAGGTGGTATTGACAGCTTTCAGCACTCAGCATGGAGAAGTGAAAAGGA
Source organism: Athene cunicularia (assembly GCF_003259725.1). Lineage (NCBI taxonomy): Eukaryota > Metazoa > Chordata > Aves > Strigiformes > Strigidae > Athene > Athene cunicularia. Next base: position 5,536,289 of record NW_020799123.1, read on the forward strand.
TCTCTCATCGAGAGTTAGTTAATTGTCTTATACGTGTAAGAGAACAGCTGTCCAGCCTGGTTTTGTGCTGTAAATCCAACTAACTCACTGATATGTCGTGCCAGCTCTTTACTTTCCAGGACCAGCCTTTGGAAAATCCCCTTGGCTCATCTGCCATTTAGTGGGTGTCTGTGCACGAAGGGCAAAGGAGCAGGTCCTCATCTGCCCTGAGCAGTGGACAAAGTTGCTGCTAAAACATAGTTTGTTATCACTGTAAATCTGATGTTTGGAAACAAAACTGACTGTGTTTTCAATCCTCTTCAGAAACAAGAGTTGAAATAAAAGAATCTGTCCGGGGACAGGATATCTTCATTATACAGACAATCCCCAGGTAAGGGACCTGTGGCTCAGTTTTGCAGCTGTGATATGCTTTGAATTTCTGGTTCAGAAGATTGTTCGATAGCCAGCATGATAACCAGTATCCTTCCAGTGTTGTCATTGCTTTGACTTACATTTAAGACACCACGTAGTGTTAAGCTGCTAAAATTCCCAGAGGATCGCTTGTGCCACAGCAAACTGAGAAGCGTCCCATCAAATAACTTAAGTGTGTCACTTGAGGAAAGAACAGGTGTAACTGATGGCTTCAAGTGGAATATCCCTGGTCTGTGAGTTGGTGTCCTTGCAGGCTCAGTTGTTTGATTTCTGACTTCCGTTTCCATTTTGAAATGTGTAATTTCCTCTGCCTCCCAATTACCAAGCAGCAGAGCCAGCAACAAACAGCAGCTATTGATTTCATTGCAGGCTGGATTATTCTTCCCCTTTTGCTGTGGTGAGGTGGAAGTCTGTACCTTCCCTCCTGTATTCTTGATGATGTTGGGCGTTTTCTTAAGTGAGCCTTTCTGGTTTTTATTTTGATCTGTTCTAGCCTTTGAATAAGAGGAAAAAGAAGTGCTGCAAGTAACTAGGGGACTAGAAAACCAGCTGCTAACCTCAGGAATCTTGCTGCTTTCTGACTGAGGAAGAGTGTAGCGAGATAGCACTAGTATAGTGAGAAGGGAGCCTACAAACCAACAGTAACTGCAAAATGACCAACTATGAGTAGGGGAGGTGCTGTTTTCAGAGATGAGATTTTGATAGGATGCCTTTTGCACAGTTAGCAAAACAAGGATATTCCTGCTCTGATAGCTTTTTCCAAGTTAGCAAATTCTGCTCAGATTTGGGAAATCACAAGAACAGTTATAAGTACCAGAGCTCAAGCAGGTAGCAGAATACCATTGAAACAGAACTTTTTATTGCTTGCCAAAGAAACAGATCACTCTGAGAATTCAGATTCATTTTCTCTTCTAGTGCTTGGCCTGTTGTTAAAGAAATCAGTAGGACTACAAGATCAGCTTGCTCCCTTCTGGAGTTCCTCTTGCAGGCTGAGACATTTTCCTAGAGCTCATCTCTCTCTGGACAAATGCTCAAAGTGTTTTTTTTTCCTCAGGGAGCAACTAAATTTCTGCAAGAAGAAAGTCCAGTGATGCAGGATTATGTTTCGAGTGAATAGTGCCATTCTCCTGTGCCTCGTGAGAGAGTTCTCTGAAATAACTTGTAACTGAGAGCTGTGTAAACATGGAACAGACAAGGTGTTGAGAGATAACTCAGAGCATTAGGGGCAGCAATAGTTTGGGGAGGGGAAAACCTCCTCTGCTTTTAACTTCTTGATCTCCTTGTTTTTCCATAAACTGAATTCAGTGTTGTGGGCCAAGAAAAGGGTCCTTTTTAGCCAAAATGTTCAAGGCTCTCCAGGTGAGGAGCTGCTGTTGTGCAGCCAAGTCATCTTTTATTCTTAAAATGCAGCTGTGCTTTGCTGCATTGCTTGAGAGGACAGGTTCAAGGGCATCTCAATTTTGCAGTGAGTTTCAGGGAGCTTTTCAGGAGAGTAAAAACAACAACTGTGTTGAATATTCTAAGAATAGCACTTCCATGCTCAGTAGCGGTTTGAAAATCAAAGAAAATATTAAGACTCAGTAGGAAGGGAGTAGAGAGAGAAGCAACCTTGTTATGCTGCAATGTGAATTCGCAGTCTGCATCTTAAATGCACAGAGAGAATGAAAATACCTGAATATTTGATACCAGCTCCCTGTCCAAAAAGCATACAGCAGAACTAAAAATGTTAGCAAGACCGGTATCATCCAAGACTGCTGGTGTGTGGACTAGCATTTGTATGAGGGAAAACCAAATAGCTCATGTTTAGACTGTAGAAAAATGGAAGAATTGGTGCTTTAGTGATACACTAAGAGCAAAAGGAGTCTTTTAGTGCTGAATGTTGGTGTTGGTTGTTGCAAAGTTGATTGGCAGCTTCACATAAGCCATTTGCTTAGCCCCAAGAACAGGGCTGGGGAGCAGTGTGGGAGGCTGGCTGGAGAGGGGTGGTAAGTGGGGTGTGAGGGATAGCTGAGCTGGCTCTAAATGTCCTGGTAATGAGCTGACAGTCCCTGTGTGAGGTCTTGGCTCAGGTTTTCCAGCAGTAACCATGAGCACAGCTTCAAGGAAGGAGGTGGGGAGTGCAGCAAGGTGCTGGGGTGCTCTCCTGGGTACCCCTTTTGGAGGTGCTGTGGCTGGGGTTCCACTGCAGATGTTATTTCCCCCAATTAGTCCCCACCCCAAGCCAGGCCCTTGACTGGGGTCCGTGCCCCTTGCAGAGGAGCAGGTCATTGTGATGGCTGGCTCAGTGTGAAGCCTCCAGGAGGGTGCTCCTCGCCTCTACGAACCCCCCAGCGGCCCCCCGGGTCCTGCTGGAGGAACAGACGCATCTGCCTCTGCCTGGTGCTGTGCTGGCTGGTCTGCAGGAGCTTCCCAGAGCCCAGCGTGGGCTCCTGCTTGACTATGGAGAGGAGGGCTCCTCCTTGAGTAATTTCTCCATGGATATGGCTGCCAGTGTCCCACAGTAGCAGCAGGACTGCTGCTGCCATTTGAAATCAGCAGCAACCATTTCTGCCAGGAGCAGTTTTGTTCTCTATCTGCTTTTTTACATGAATATATATATTTTTAAAGAGTAATTTGAAAAATCATGATGGAAAATATTGTATTTCTGGGATGAACTTTAAATAGGCTTGAACTTGGCCACTTTGTTTTCATACAACACTGATAGTAGCATCTTTTTCTCCTCTCATGGCCCCACTGGCACAGACAGCTAAAACACCAAAGGGAAGAAACCGTTCTTTGTTTGCTCGTTGTCCTATGTGGCAGGGGGCTATGTTTTATGTAATTCTTGGCTGAGTTCTTCAGAGCTAACAAAGCTTTCTTGTGTATAAACGGCATTGTGTGTGAGGGCTGGCGGGGCCAGCAGAAGAACAGAGACCCAGAGCGCTCCCAAATGAAGAGGCACAAACAGAGGTTAATTTCTGAAGGAAGGGGGAGTGATGGAGGAATGGAAATGGTTAGGGGTTTGTCACGGGTCACATGGACAGAGGCTGGGATAAACCATCTCTCTGAGCTCTTGGGGAAGCCCTCCCTGGTGGTCAGGAGGAAAATGGGTCCTCGAGCAATGTCTGGGTAACATCCAGAAAGCTCTGCAGAGCTTTAAACTGCTCTGTGCTGTTTATTCCTCTGCTGCTGTGTGGAAGGATGGTCCGCTCAGCCCCTGCTCTGTCACCATGGGCTCCACTGCCAGTCTTGCCCCCTGGGGACCAGTCTGTGCAAGTGGTGTGTCAGTTGAGGCCATCTGTGCTGAACCCCCCCCCAGGCAATTGCGGGTGTCTGTGCTGTCAGAGGATTGCCAGTCCCTGTCTTCTCTGAAGTTCATGTTCTTCAGTTCCCAGGTGACCTCAGGTCAGTTTGGGACGATGCAGACGGTGTGTCTTGGAGGTTTTAAGAAAGTAAAAGGGCTTGGCTTTTTTTTCCCCTTCCCAAAATTGTTTAAAGTACAGACTAATACATCCGTTGCTGGGCCATGTCAGTCATCATGTTGAAGCTAACTGAAAATGGGGTTTTACGAGTATACCTTGCTGTGGTCTACAGATAAGTTCTGCCTATGTTGCATTTTTGTTTTTTCTTTCAAGAAGGAGTTGTTTAGCATTTACTGTGCTGTTGTTCTTCCCATTTCTGATAAGCAAGATAGCATGGAGATGCCGATCTCCACCAAAGTGATGTGCCTGAACTTTGTACTGCTCCAAAGTGCAATATTTCTTATGACAGGAAAAATAACCTGCCTTATACTGTTAAAAATGAAAATACCCTAATAAAGCCAATGTGGATGAAGTTGTGTTGGCTACATGTGTTCCGCTTCTTTAAAAGACTATTTTATTTCAAAATACACTGTATGAGGTGACATTTGTTACAACATAAATGAAAAAAATGCCCTTTTTTGTTGTGATGATGGAGGGGAATCATTATATACCTCATGTTAGAATACAAAATCAAATTCTAGTCCACAGCTCTTGAGTGCTGGAGTCATGTCCTGTACATACAACAGTTGATTGTAATGTGCTGTGGCACGATGGAAGGAGCTATACAATTACAATTTGGGTATTGCATACATTAGCATTAGATGTAGCATTATTTGCTTGGAAGTTTGGTGAGGAGAGAAATGGGTATAAAACGAAAAGGAGTTGCACTGGAAAACCACCTACTGATACTTGGAATGGTTTTCAAATCTCCTAGGGATGTGAATACTGCTGTCATGGAGCTGCTGATAATGGCGTATGCACTGAAGACATCCTGTGCCAGGAACATCATTGGGGTCATCCCTTACTTTCCCTACAGCAAACAGAGCAAGATGAGGAAGAGGGGCTCTATAGTCTGCAAGCTGCTGGCTTCGATGCTTGCCAAGGCAGGTGAGTGTTGCAGGCTTGGACGCTGCATTGCATGTGGCTGCCGGGCATCCCAGAGGGCGTCTGTCCTTCCATTCTTCTCCCACTCAGTGTGGGGATGTGCTGCTGAGCCCTTGTGCCACCCTGGCGGAATTAATTTGCTTCAGCTTAATTTTATTTCTTTGTAACTTGCACCTGGGGAAGTGGCCTAGAAGTGTCATACTGAAATACAGTGTCAGCACATGCCTGTTTCTCATTATGTCTTTGGAACTTTTTACATTAACCTGTTTATGCTTATTTTATCACATGGCTTAACAGTCTGAGTAATAGCTAAAATAGTCTGGAAAATTGACATATTCGAGGAACTCCAGCCATGTGGGAGTCTTCTCAATGAATTGTTACCTTTTTTTTTCCCCCCTTAGGTTTAACACACATTATCACTATGGACCTTCATCAAAAAGAAATTCAAGGCTTCTTCAGCTTCCCAGTAGACAACCTGAGAGCATCCCCTTTCTTGCTTCAGTATATACAGGAAGAAGTGAGGTTACTCTAGTTCTATATTTAAGGGTTGTTTAGATGAGATGCTGGGGGGTATGGTGTAGGGGAGAACAATGTGGAGTCGGGCTGATGGTTGGACTCAATGATCCCAAGGGTCTTTTCCAACCTGAATGATTCTGTGATTCTATATATATCATCTTGTCTTAACTCGTCTTAATGTGACAGCAGCATTGGACCTCAGCTCATGCAGAAGTTGTGTTATCAGGCTAGGTCAGTCATTCTGTTAACGAATTCTTTCTTAGGGGGCACCTGTTGCATGTTTCTTAGGGAAGTGGGGAAATGTTACGTTGTGTGATTGTACCGAGATAGAAATTGAGCTCTTGACAATAAGCAGAAGATGAGCTTGTTCTCTGTAGGGTTAGTGCCCTTTGATAGATGCCATTTATGCTCCTGCCTTTAATCACCTTTTAAATCCTGTTAAACTGTCTCCCCTCACCCTTTGTTCTGCAGTGTATGTCTGACTGCTCTGAATTATTGATAGACTTTGTCTTGGGCTGAGTGTAGGAATGCTGAGCACAGCAGGGCTGGGGGAAGGGCACGGAGGTTTTATTTTCTGTGTGCAGAAGATGATGGTTTATGCCTACACAGCAAGGACAAAGCTTCCCCATAGGAGGCCTCCTCCTGCAGACAGAATTAGCTGCCATCAGTCCCCATAGCGTAGGTAGGTTGAACATGGTGAATGTTCCCACCATTGCCCATTCTGAACACAAGGCCGGCGCCTGCTCTGCGCAGGCTATGGGGCTCCACATGCTGATCTCTGCAGAGGTTTAATGCCTCTGGCCCCCAGGGCCCATCACAACCTCTTCCCCTTCCTTCCCTGTGCCTCGGGCAGCTGTGCTCAGCACTGCAGACCAGGCTGTAACTTGTGGGCACCAGCAGGGAAGGAGACATGGAGCTGCAGTTACATCCAGAGTAGGACCTGCAGTCTTGCTGTACTAAACTTTTTTGTGTTGCATTTAGGGCAGAATACACAAATACTGGTGTTGAAAATTAGTGCAATTACCTCTAGTTTCTTGCTACAGAATGAAGAGTTGGGTCTGGGGAAGGAGAGTGGGCATGATTATTCAGCTATGTATCAAATCAGTTACCAGCTAAAAGGTCTTTACTTAAATAATTTTTTATCACATCCAGATTCCAGACTACAGAAATGCAGTTATTGTAGCCAAATCTCCTGATGCAGCTAAAAGGTAAATGGATCCTTTACTAGCGGGTTAAGAAACTTGGAAAAGATCTGGGCTGATGGGAAATACACCAGGAAAAGTATGGAAGGGTTGCAAATAGATCAGCAGTCTGGTCCATAAGTCCTTTGTGGCTGGAAAGGGGATGGAAGTCTCTTGTGGTGCAGATGGGCAGCTCGATTTTGCAGTCCCAACCCTGTGGGAGTAAATGCTTGGGATCTCTGCTGCTGCAGAGCTGGGGGGTTCACCTGGGGCCAGGATCAGACTAGCTGAGTTTCAGTAGTGCCTGACTGTCTCAGAAAGTATTTAGCATATGGAGGAATGCCAGGAGACCCCTGTGGTGGAGCCAAGGGCTAGAGTGGGCTTTGCAATATTAAGGAGGAATGAAGTCATTTCTAGTGAAGCTTCTTGCTGGGAAACAGCCACAGAGATGCAGCCTTTGCTTGCTCTGCTGGGCTTGGGAGAGGCCTGTTGCACTGGGCTGTGGAGTTGCATCAGCCCAACATGTTCCTGACATGCTGTGGTTGTCCTGCAGGGCTCAGTCTTACGCTGAGAGGCTACGGCTGGGACTAGCAGTGATCCACGGAGAGGCTCAGTGTACTGAGCAGGACATGGATGATGGACGTCACTCCCCTCCAATGGTCAAAAATGCAACTGTGCATCCTGGCCTGGAGCTACCATGTAAGATTAAGCTTCTCTGCTTACCTTTGGGGAGGAAAAAAAAAAAAGACAAGTTTGGTGGGAAATAGCTGTTGGTTTAGCTGTGTAGGTATATCCAGTCTAATGGTAGTTGGACGGGTGGAATTTTTCTGATGGAAAGGTTGATATCATCAAGTTGTAGAAGAAGGTACAGGGGAAGGTTTTTATTTAACTCTTTCTGGCCATGCAGAGCATCAGTATTGTTCTCCTTGGCTGTGCCCACTCAACAGTGTCAGACTGACAAACCTCTGATAAAGGTGGTGCTTTTACAGTGCTCAGCAACAAAACTCACTGAGCTAATGGAACAGAAAAGATATTCAAAAGTGTAACTAACACGGGAACAGCCACTGAGACAGGCTGCTGTCCCCAGCGTGCAGGGGACGGCTGGCCTTTGTCTTCCCCTCCTGCTGCAGCTGTTGTTACTGCTGGAAATTTTCTTCGTTTTGGCAGTGAGGTGATCATGTTCTAGTGTCTGTTTTGATAAGGTTCTGAGGTTTATGTGGCTAGGATGAATAGGTCCTCCTAGAGCATTGCTGAGCTTCTTCCTGTACTCTTGGCATTGATGAATAAGCACTGATTTTGGAGCACAGAGAAAAGGAAAAAGGAGGAAACCTGTGTTCTGGGAAGTGCTGTCCTCTTAGGATTGCTTGTATTCCTCCAACGGCAGCAGCCAAGTAACAACAGTACAATCAAAATCCAGCTCTGTTTTGGAAGGATTTTTGCTTTCTGGGTAGATGGTGGTAGAGCAGAAATTGAGTGCAGGGAATGTGGCTGAGAAGTGACTGTGGGAAAGGATGCATGCTATGCTGTGTGGTAAGGAGCTATCCCTCATGCAGCCAAACTTAATTATACCAGCAGTGGTGAGGGCTACTGATAAGTGTCTCCTCTCATCTTCTTGAAGTTTAGGGAGAACATCCAACCAGTTTGTGAGCAAGTCATGGAGGGAAGGCAAGTAAGACTGCAGGCATTTTACATCACCCCAGTCATTGCTCACTGTAATACAATCAGTTAAACAGTGCTTCTGTTGCTGGTGAAACTACTCTTGGGCCTTGGAGGACACGTGGGGTTTGGCATTGAAGTTTGGGACTTCATCTCAATCGTTCCCCTTCTGGCAAGGGTTTTTTTTCCATGCCCTTCCAACAAAACAGGAATTTGTGTGGTTAGTCTTGGCCTTTTTCTTCCGTCATACTCTGAAGAGGATACTGTCCTCCAAAATATCAGTAGCTGACATTTGTTTGCTACTGGGGCATTGATGCAACTGTATTTTCATTTCCAACCATGTCACTTTAAGGAAGCTCAGCTGTGGGGGCTTGTGCTGCTGGAGAGCCTTGTAAATGGTAGCTTGTACAGAAATGTGCCCTTGTCCAGTTTAGTTATGATTCCAGTGGAAAATTGTTTTCGGTCCTCAGCTATCCAAACACAAACTAATTTGCTGTGTATCACCACTTTCTTATTTTATCTCCTGCAGAAACTCAGCACTTGACTAATGACCTTACATTCCTTTGTGCCTAAGGCACAAATGTAAAATAATCAAGCTGTGGCTTGGTAGCTGTCTTGTCAGGGAAACATGGGGTGGATTATGGGCCAGTCTTGTCCAAAACTCTCAGTAGGAATCTGCTTTTCTCTCCAGTTTTCTAATCTAATAGAAACCTGGTTTGGAGTGAGCTGGGCTCTGGTGCTGGTGGTGCACAGTAGTGAGGTGAGAGCTGTGTAAAAGCAGTCTGTAAGCTTCTAGTGCATGCTGGCTGTGTCACAGCCTCTGCCATGGAGCTGCACTCTGCCAGACAGAGGTGAAAATGCAGCTAGGGTCAGGGATGGCAACACTGTGACTGTCTGTACTTACCCTCTCTGCTGTGCCTCCTGTTTTGTCTGATTTGGTGTTCCCACCTCAACTGGCACATCAAACAAAACCCTTGATCAACTCTTCCTGATCTGTGTACCATCACCCGCAATCCTGTGGTGTCGGGTCTGATGGCAGAGCGAAGCAGGGTTCAGCTACGTCCCTGTATTGTTGTTTGTGAAAGGTGAGATGTGTGCTGCTCACCCAGAGCTGGTGCTTCCTTACACCAACACTGGCCAGAAAAACCTCCAGTTGTTGAAACGGAACTGGTCTCCCAGTCTGCCTGGGTCTGGGCAGTTGGAAGGTGAGGGCACTCCTGGAGAGTGGCTGAGACTGACTGTGGAGGATCCTGCTCTGGGCTACAACCCAGTCGGTGTGGAGCATCCTCTCCTCCCTCTCTGGACTCTGCAGTTCAGGGTCCCTGGTGGTTGTGTTGCAGCCAGAAGAGAGGCAAAACTCCTGTTTGGGAGCAGCCCCAGAGCCCTACAGCAACGGCTTGTACTTTATGCCATTCTTCATGGGCTTCCTAGTGAATTGGCTGGGCTCCTGTGTCCTGGCATACGCCTTTTCTCCTTATTCTAGTAGAGGTCATGTGCCTTTAATTAACGAGTCTTATGCAGTGTAATGGCTTATTTTTTGTCCTGAGAGTGTAGCCTGATGTGATACTCTGATTTAGTGTCATATGGAGCCCTACCAGAAAAAGTTGAAGGTGCTTCCAACTGCACCAAGTGCGGTGATAGAGCTACAGCAACAGCTCAGCTCACTCAAACCCCAGAAATCCGAGGTTTTGAGCCAGGACGTCACTCCGGGGTTATTCTGTTTGATTGTGTGCTCTCTGTGTCTCAAAGCTTGCAGCTGGCCTGGGGCTGTGCTTTAACAAATGCGTGTGGACTCTGTGTTTCCCTGTCCTTGAGAAAAGGGGTGGAGCACCATCTGTTAAATCATTTCAGTGCTTTGAAATTCAGTACTTTATACAGACAGCTAATGGTCTGCTTCAAACCCAGAGGCCAGCAAACTGCCATGAAGGAAGAGAGTTTGGGTGAAAAACAGGAGTGACTAGGTCTGTTCCTCCTTACCTGTCCCTGTCTCTTTCCTTTTTGGGCTGGGCACAGAGATATTATATTATCTGTCATTCCAGTACTATCTCTTCACAAAACAGTTTGTTCTTGAGCTCAATAGACTGTTGTAAATGCAACACTATTTTTCTTGGTGATTATCACTTTAATGCAGCTGTCAGCTCCAAACAGAGTTTGGTTTAGCATTTCTTAACCGAGTTTTGACTGCTTAATTAAAGCAACAGGTTTATGCACCTGGGAATGCTGTTTCTTCCTGCCAGTGATAATCTCACCTTTAACATGTGGTACTTGCATCGAAATAAAAGGGCAAGATAAACTGTTTGGCTGATGAACTTATTTCCCCACCACTCCTCAGTGTTCTTTGATAGGCTTGTTTTATAAAAATTGTGGTTGCTCTGTTTTTTTCTCTTTTTACTTTATTCTCCTCTTCCCCCCCCTGAAGCTACAGATACTACAAACTCTTCTTTCTCTTCAGGAAAAAAAAAAAAAAAACAGCAATTCTTGTAACCTAAACTCGTACGTAATCGAAGGGGTTACGTCAGGCAGAAGTGCAGCTGTGGTTTACTTCTGTTGCCCTCTTTTGTCTACATACAAATAGAAGATTTGTGTCTGGGAGGAAAATGTTCTTCGTTATTTGAGTAATTTTTTTCAAGCTACCTTCTTGTAGCAGTTCTGACTTGCACATCTTGATATGGCCAAATATTTTGAAGAAAACGAACCTGGCTGCAGTAACCCTTGCATAAGGTCTTATCGCATTGGAGCAATTCTCTTGAGATTTAATGTGGTTGTGGGTAGATCTTTGGCTTGCAATTTTTTTCTTTTCTTTGCAGAGAAAATTGAACAAGAAAAAGGGAGAACATCTCTTTAGGATCCGGGTAGGTCGACGTGTTGCCTACCATACTTTAAAAATAAAGCAAAATTTAAGTACAGCATTTAAAAAAGAGATGTGAAGCACTGCTGATGTTGCTAGCTGCTGTGTTAGCTTTTAAGCATAGCAAGGAATGTGTCTGCTTCCTTTATGGAATAGAAGGATACTGATTTGCTGAAACTTCATGTGTTTGTAAGTAAAATAGTACTGAATTTCAGCTCCCTAGGCCTGTTCACTATTTGCTTAGCAAAGAATTTTCCCTAGCCTGGCTGTTGTAAACAGAAATGGTACTCTGAGGCACAGAAGGGTGGGATGGTAGCCCATTTCACAGGTATTTTCACAGCTCCTGCCAGGATTTTTGTTACTGTCCAAACCAGATAATAAACTAATAGCTAATCTAATCAGGTAGGTAGTGCCTGTAATTGAAATTTATGGTCTGCTTATCTCTTGTGATAATTAATCTTGGTTTATTACAAATACTCTTCCTTCTCATAAGAATAGTTTCCCTTGAGGATTTAGACATGACTTTGCATTTCACAGGAGACTCAGGAATAACAATGCAAGGGAGGCTGGGGAATCTGTGCTCCAAAGAGGAATTAACTCTTAAGTCCAAGGTAGCTGTGACTTCAGCTGCAAAACCTAGCAACAAGTAATGTTACTTTGGTCAAAACAGAACTATTGGACACCTTTTATACAGTTTTGGTAGGCTTATGGAAAACCAGTCTGCGGAGTAGGCTGTGTATATGAAGAACAGCTCTACACACAAATCTTTGGAGCTGTGGTCCTTAAATTGCTTTCATCATGTCCCTCAGCCTGACTTGCTCACCCAGCTGTGCTTGCACTCCAGGCATTCCCGGGCACTGAGCTGTGGGAATGCTACTGGATCAGCCTGCTGTGCAGGATGGGGAGTTTCGTGTAGGACTTCTCTGACCCAGGAGGGCAGAAATCAATATTCAGACAGGCTTTTTGATGGGCGATGGCTTGTGTTCTTGTGTTGCTCAAGTATTATATTGAAGGAGGTTATCTTAAAGGAGAAAAGTCTTGCTAGCCAGGGTGTCCAAAACTTGGCGTTTGAGAAGCCTCTGTGGCTAGAATCATGGAAAGACCTGAGTTTACGGAGAGGCACAAAGTGCATTGGTAGGACACTGCTGCACTCCCTGTAGAGAATATAAAATCTTGGGGGGGG
>NW_020799123.1:5548518-5555072 GCF_003259725.1 Athene cunicularia
AGTTTGGGGGGGGGGGGGGGCGGCAGGTAGGCCAGGTAAGTGTTACAAAATGCTGGATGTTCCTCTTTGCTTCAGCGGTTAGATCAGCTCAGATTATCACCTAATGACACGGGCATGCCCTTCACTGTGTCATTTCCATGCTGGAGTTTTTGTACTGCATTCCCTGTATAAACCAGCACCTCTGGCAGGCGAGAGGTTTGGCTTATGGACAGCAAGTCCCTGGCCTGTATCAGAGGCTGGTTGCTGTTTGATGCAAGTCTGAAGACTGTGTTATGTCTGGACACTCTCAGTGCATCCTAGTTCATCTCTCTGTTACTTTTTATAGTGCTGCTGGAAGTTTTTCAGGATAAAGGACAAAGCCTGCTACACATGTAGTTTTTCCATGAACCATGTCAGTGCAAAAGTAGAGTCAGGAGGGAGTGGAACCTTATTTCGCAGTACATCTCTTCACTGTGTGTCAGATAGCACAGCTCATCCATGTATCCTTTTGCTTCAAATTGCTGATTGCCCTGAGCTTGTAGAACTGAGTTTGAACTGGATTTTGTCCTGCTCTTTCCATTAATCCACTTTAAAAAAAAAAAAAAAAAAAAAAAAAAAAAAAAATTAGCAAATTTGCTCCTGTAAGCTTCCTTAAGCTTTCTTTGCCTGAGCAGATATTATTAAGGTGCTTATGCCCTCAGAAAGAGCCTTGTGTGTTTGGTGATGTGAGAAAAAGCAAGCAAGCTGCAGTGTGAGTCTCAAATCCTTCAGATGAATTAGTGAGTCCAGCAGGTGAAAAACTGCATCTGGTAAAGCATATGCCCTTTGAGAGGTGTTGCTCAGAGAAGTCCCTTTGTTGTTCCCAACCATGAAATACCCTTTTTTTTTTTTTTTTAAATTCCAAGTCCTGTTCTGGAGCATAAAAAGTCACTGATGTTTCCCGTAAACTAGGTGCTGCTTTGTAGCTCTCCTTGCACAGGTTATCTGTGAACTGTTTGGATTTGCTTACTATCTCTGAGGTCAGTACAGGGTTCCCACAGAAACTGAGTTTCATCTTTTGTGCAGCAGTGCTATTCATTTAAGGAGAAAAACAATGGTTAAACGAGTGGTTCCCCACTTAGGTGGGTGTCAGGATAATGTAAAGCACGTGCCTGTATCTGCACCAGTAAGACACAGTTAAGGGCCTCTTGTGTGGTGAAGCTGTTGTGGTTTGACTCAAGGCTAACTAACCTGGGCTTTTTTTTTTTTTTCCTTCTTTAGTGATGATGGCCAAGGAGAAACCGCCAATAACTGTGGTTGGAGACGTTGGAGGAAGAATTGCCATCATTGTGGTATGAGTGTGATGGAGAGGAGGGGGGGTGGCTTCCTCCCAGCATCTTTTCTTGAGCTGCTTTATCCCAGAGGGTAGGAGAGACTGCTGATGTAGGGGTGGTAACAGGATTGTCACCACTGTTTTTTCCAGTTTTGCTGGTGGCTTTGGTTACTTCGGCTTTCACTGAAAATCCTTCGTATTTCAGTGCTTTAAGCCCTGAAATCTCCTTGCTCCCTTGAATTTACAAATATCAGATGTGTGCAAATACTCAACAAATCCAGGACATGCAGAGAAATCTCCTGAAGTATTTAAAAAAACCACCAACCAACCAAAGCACTCGCTGAGCTTTTCTTACATGCTGTGCCATGCTGCAGTATAAGTAATCAACATGCAGCTACTATCACTGGGGGGAAAAAAAAAACCACCTTGCTGAAGATAAGCTCTGTTTGCTTGTGAGCATGTGCAGGGACTAATTTGTTTCCAAGACACAATATTTGTTCTGCACACTAGCAAAAGGGTGTGTAAATTAGGGAAATGGTGTCCACAGATTTAAGTTGTGCACGTGGCTGTGCTTGAATCTCAACAGCAGCTGAAGTAGCCAGAGATTATATTTTTTTGGCTGTGTTTGTGGCCAAAGCTGCAGTACCTTGCGGATCCACTCCTGCCTTGCAGGCACAATAAACTTCTGGTTTTGATGTTATTTCTGTCTCTTCTCAGGATGACATCATCGATGATGTGGAAAGCTTTGTAGCTGCTGCAGAGATCCTGAAAGAGCGTGGAGCCTACAAGATTTTTGTGATGGCTACTCACGGGCTCCTGTCAGCAGATGCCCCCCGTCTCATAGAGGAATCCTCCATCGATGAGGTGTATCTGCTTTCTGGGCTGCTGGGGAAGGGCTGGCTCTGGTAACTGGGTTGATTTAAGGTACCAAAACCTACAAACTGATGTTCTTCCCCTGCCACGTAGCTCATCTCTGAAATGACTGGTTTCATCAGATGCTTTCAGTTAGCTGGTTCTTCACTGTAAAAAAAAAAAAAAAAAAAAAGCATGTGTGATTAATACATGTTCAGATCATGCTTCTCTGTGTATATTTTCTCCTTAATGCACAGATATTAGTCATCCCTGCCTGGACACTTCCCTTCTCACAGCTGAGTGCATGTGATCTCTTTCTCACTGCACAGACCTTCTACCTGCCCCTCTCTCCCAGCTGATGATGAGCTCTTAGGTACCTTAAGAGGATAAGATTTCAAACCTCGCCCTTAGTAACAAACATATCAGATCCTGCGCTCTAAACGCACCCGTCAGCCTGTGTGGAGGTGGCTGTTGTAGAGTGCTGGTTACGCCGGGCCCCTCAACAGATTGACTCTCATGTGGGGGAGACCATTTATTTTCATCTTTTTTTCCTAACGTACAAGGATTTCTCCCCCAGAACTGTGAAACAGCAGGTACACGCCTCTCATGGAGTTAATCTAGGGTAGCTGTTCAGTGAGAGCAAGCGTATCAGCAGCACAACTAACCATCTTTTCTTTTTGTCGCTCCATAGGTGGTAGTAACCAACACAGTTCCTCACGAGGTACAGAAGCTGCAGTGCCCCAAGATAAAGACTGTGGATATCAGTTTGATTCTCTCTGAAGCCATCCGACGAATCCACAATGGCGAGTCCATGGCCTATCTCTTTCGCAACATCACTGTCGATGACTAGACCTGGCGCTGCCCCCGTCCTGGCTTCCACAAGAGAAGGAAATATGCATGAAACGGCAATACCATAAATTATAGGCATAACACAACTGTTTATTCTTGTAGGAGCGTGAAGGTTTTCAGAGTCTTGGGCTATGAGATCTAATAGAAAACATCCACCTGACCAGCACTTTACAGGTGAATAGAAGAGGCCACTGGCAGTGGGGAGGATTATATCTTGAGAGAGATGGAGAAATGAGGTGGTGTGAATTTTTAAGTTCCTCCTTTTTTTTTTTTTTTTTAGTTGTTATCTCTTGCCCTATAGGGGTGGAAAGCAAAGCAAAAAGAAGTAGCTGTCAGCTTATGAGAAGGGAATAGAGACTGCTCATTGCTGCGTGTGGGCAGCAAGAGGAGACAGCCTTTGGGTTTCTGTTTCTGACTGTGACTCGCCTGAGAGAGCGCAGAAGGGAGTGCTTTATTCAGACAGCTGGGCAGCTCCTTGCCAGCTGAGTGGCCTCTCATCTCCTGCACAGCATAGCAAGGACTTTCATCAAAACTAAGTTAGCGGAGCATCCAGAAAGGGCAGCTTAGGGCAATCCATTTGCAGGGCTGCTCACATCCTTGTGTCAGGGCTCTGGGAACAAGCTCACATGTGTCTCCCAGCAGGGCAAGGGGTGCTAGTTAATGTGCTGGCCTTTTCATTTTACGAGCCTTGGATCATTATTGTTCTTCAGTGGCAAGTCACATGAGAGTCTTAAGTCCTCACTTGAAACTTGTCTGCACTGCAAAACAAGGTGCAGTTTCTGGAGTTGCACGGAGCTGATGAATTGTGGCACTCTCATGGGGAAGGGGAGCTGGAACAGTATCTGCCTCTAATGCAGCTGTGCTCTCCAAAACACTAATACTGAAGCTGCAATAAAAAGCATAGAATTTTTCGGTTTTGGTGGTTCCCCTGAACCTTGTACCCCCTGAACAGCTGCTCTGTCTGTACCATGGGGCTGTTGCTGTAACCAGGCTCACTTGGAGCTTCCATGGGGAAGTAGGACTCACTGCTTGCTCGTTTCTTGAGTGACACTAATCCTTGGCTGGAGGGGCACTTGAGAAAGCTGCACAAGGTGCTTGTGAAAGCTTTCATCTCCAGGATGATACAAGGATAAATTCCCAAACTGTGATCTTCCCCCTAGATGAGGCTGACAAACACAGTTCAGTAAAATGTATGCCACTTTGTAGCCTGCTGATGTGTGGAACAAATCCTGCTTGGAGGCAGTAGTTTTAAAAGAGCACTGCTGCTAACGGGCTGTCTCTAGCAGGCAGTTGTTTTATTTTTGCTTATCCTTCAACTTCTGCCTACATCCTTCTCTTCCACTCCAGCATCTAAAATGTGCGCAGTGCTAAGGAGCAGGCAGTGACTCTGGGAGAAGGACGAGCCTTGAACACTGGGCACACAAGCGTGCCTTGTCCTGGGGGAGCTGGTTCTGCAGCATAGCGCCTTGTCTCATAGCTGGTGAGGGTACACAAAAGCCCAGAGCTCTTGGGTCATCTCCAGTATCCAGCATGGATTAAACCTCCAAGCCTGATCCCATGAGGGATGCTTGGGGCTGAATGAGGTCTTGATGCTATTGATTGTTTTCCTGCATTTTCAAATCACTGGGAACAAATCACAGCTGTACTTTGTGACCACAGCGTGGGACCTCGGCTGGCTGGAGGAACACAGTGCTGTGCTGAAGTGTGTGAAGCCCTTGCAGGTGTCTGCATGTCCCCTTGTTCTGAGCCAGTACTGGATCATACTCTTCACACTTTTAACACTGGCTTACACTGTGAGCAGTATTGCTCTTGTCTCCTCTCAAATTGCTTGTCAGACCAGCCAGAAGCAAGGTCAGGGCTTGCTGAGTGCTCTTGCCCCAGTCAGGCTTGCTTGTACTGGGCTGTATTTGTGTGGAAACTGAAACCACAGCACTGGTGAGCAGAGAGTTATGCTTGGGACCACAACCTGAATTCTTATCAGGCTTTGCTTCAAACCTTACCCTGACTAGAAGCCAAAAGCAGTTGGCTAAACTGAAGCCAGGAGATGTTCACATCTCAAAATACTTTGCTTTAGGAAAACGGGTACCCTGTATTCCCTGGGCCCATAAGGGTGGCAGCAGGATATGGGTTGGGGACACAGCATCTGCCTGACCTGACCAGCCCAGAGCTAGGTTGCCGTCCCATCAGCATCAAACCAGCATTTTCTCTCCAGCCCAAAGATCCTCCCCTTGCTGTTGCTGCGCCACTGTGCTAATGGAGCCTGTGCTATTTTAGGGGGTTTTACATCTTTTCCTGCCAGTCCCGAGTGCTGTCTAGACAGCTTGAGCAGCCCCTGGGTGTATCTGTAGCACTCCTGAGCCTGCAGCTCTGACGCTGATGTGGAGGTAAGAGGGGCACTCAGAGGAGGGTTTGCTTCTTGCCTCTGTGCATCTTGTTCCCATATATTAATCTTTCTACTCCCTATTGGAATTTAGACCTCCCAGTCTGAAAAAGAAGAATACAGAGCAGATCTAGATGCTTTGATTTTAATGTCTGAAAACAGGTATCTGGTGTCATTTAAAAACACGAGGTGTCTGTTTCCCTTCCTGCCTGCCCACCATCATCCATTCTTGGAAATGGTCTTTGGGTGCCTCAGCCAAGGGGGTGCTCTGACCCTGTGATGGTCTGAGCCGGAGGTTTCTAAGGGAAAAGAAATTCTTGATTTTTTTTTGTAAGTACTTCGATGGATCACTCGGGCTCGAAGATTTTTTCCCAGTGTTTGAACACTTCTTGGGGCTGTCTGGATGCCTGTGTTTAGCTGCGTTTCTTTTTTCCCTGCTTACACGGCTCTTTGCTTTGCTGCAAGGTGCGAGAAGTCCGTGTGTTGATGCAATCAGCAGCAACCTTCCACCATTCCCACGTCTGAGGGAGAGGGTAAAATCTGTCATGCTTCTGATACCCAAGAAATAAATGGAGGTGCTTCCTTGCCGGGACTGGGCTTGTCTGGGAGATTTTGAGGGGGGAGCAGGGTGCCGGACGGGCAGGACGGTCTCTGTGCATGGCGCAGCCACGGGCTGCAGGGAGCTGCGTCACAATTAGCCGTCATCGTTTGCATTTTGGGTCATTGCCGCGGAGAAGGCAGTGGGGAGCCTGGGCCCTGCCCGCCGCCGGGGGCCGCCGCGTCGCCTAGCAACGTCGCCTAGCAACGGGAGGCTCTGTTGTGCCCTGCCCTGTAAACACGGGCACGTGGGCAGCGGGCTCGGCCAATGGGCGGTGGGCAGCGGCGGCCGCTGGCCAATAAGAAAAGGGGAGGGGCGGGGCTAGGGGAGTGCAGTGTGACGGCACAGCCGGAGGAGGAGAGGTTGGAGGGGCTCGGGGGGCTGAGGGTGGCCGGGGAAGGAGACACCCTCCCTCTCCCCCAGACAGCCCTGCCCTCGGGGGGTCACCGGGTCACCCGCTGCTTCGCGCACTTTCTGTGGTGAGGAGGAGGAGGGCGGCTGCCGGCTGCCCATCCCTCCCACCTGCCCAGGTGCCCTCCAGGCAAAAGGAGTGCTGTGTGTCCCCGCCTAGGTCAGGCTTCGTG
>NW_020799123.1:5555122-5577938 GCF_003259725.1 Athene cunicularia
GTGCGAAAAGAAAGCATCAGGCTACTAAATTTTCTAAGCTTGAAGGGACTAAAAGTGTCTAGATCTAAGTTACAATTTGTAGAAAAAGAAGTTAAATACTTAGGGCATCGATTAAGCCAAGGAACTAAGAAGCTGGATCCAGAAAGAGTTAAGGGAATACTTTCCCTTCCACGCCAGAAAACTGAAAGACAGGTCCGACAATTATTAGGATTATTTGGGTATTGCAGACAGTGGATCGAGGGGTACATTGGAAAAATAAAGTTCTTATACAACAAAATAACTAAAGATGGATTATTAAAATGGACCCAGGAGGACGATGAACGGTTAGAGGAATTAAAAACTGATTTAGTGAATGCTCCTGTTTTGAGTTTGCCTGATTTAAAAAGACCATTCTTCCTGTTTGTTAACATAGAGGAAGAAACTGCATTTGGAGTACTGGCTCAAGAATGGGCAGGGAAAAAGAAACCAGTAGCATATATGTCAAAATTGCTAGATCCTGTCAGAGGTGTGTTACAACGAAAGGCAGACAAATGGATAACCGATGCAAGATTGGTCAAATATGAAGCAATTCTCATTACATCCCCCCACCTAACTCTTGAAACCACATCATTACAAAATCCAGCCCATTTTTTATATGGAGAACCTAATGAAAATCTTTTTCACAATTGTCTTAATAATATAGAAGAGCAAACTAAAATAAGGCCAGATTTGGAAGAAGAAGAGTTGGAAAAGGGAGAAAAATTATGTGTAGATGGGTCTTCTCGGGTGGTGGAGGGAAAAAGAAAATCAGGATATGCCATAATCAACGGAAAAACCTTCGAAGTACTAGAGTCAGGACCCTTGAGCTGGTCAGCACAGGCATGTGAATTATATGCTCTATTAAAGGCTTTACAATTACTGAAAGGAAAAGTAGGAACAATATATACAGATTCTAGATATGCTTTTGGGGTGGTACATACCTTTGGAAAAATCTGGGAGGAGAGAGGTTTAATTAATTCCCAGGGAAAAAGTCTGGTACATCAGGATTTGACAGTACAAACCTTACAAGCTGTACGGGGGCAGCCGAAATAGCAGTAGTACATCTAAAAGGACACCAGAGGGGGCTAAGTCCTCTCATCAGAGGAAATAACCTTGCTGATCAGGAGGCAAAAAGGGCCGCTTTGTTAACATTACATTTAGACGACCCCACAGAAGCTAGAAAACAGTGCGTTAATTGTGGAGATGAATTCCTCCCCTGCTACGATTGTTGGAAAGATTTTGGAGCAGATGGCATAGAATGCGTATGCGAAAGGCCAGGTATTGGGTGGTGTTTCTTCCATGGGGAAACCTTTCAGGTCCTAAGCTTTACTATACATGAAGAAGGAAAACTGAAACAAATTGGAAATTGAGCAAAAACCAAACGGGAAGCGGGAACTTCCGGATGGCCGAGAGGTCCTCCCAAAACCTGTAGCTACGGAAATAATACGACAATTTCACCAAAAGACTCACTGGGGAACCCAAGCGTTAGTAGATCAATTTGCAACTAAATATATGTATATTGGGATATATGACATAGCCAAAGGAGTGGTGGGAGAATGCCTCATTTGTCAAAAGGTAAATAAACACCAGATAAGAAAACAAGTGCATGGAGGAAGGAATTTGGCTCAAAGACCTTTTTGCGAGAATACAAATAGACTTTACTGAATTACCAAAAGTAGGAAAATACAGATATCTATTAGTAATAGTAGATCACCTGACCCATTTTGTAGAGGCCTTTCCCACGGCACGAGCCACAGCTCATACGGTAACAAAAATACTACTTGAAGAAATTATACCTCGGTATGGAAGAATAGAAGTAATAGATTCAGACAGAGGCCCACACTTTGTATCCAAGGTGGCTAAAGAAACTTTGGCTGCCCTGGGTACACGGTGGCAGTATCACACCCCGTGGCACCCTCAAAGTTCAGGAAGGGTTGAACGCATGAATGGAGAAATAAAGAAACA
This sequence comes from Athene cunicularia, assembly GCF_003259725.1. Classification (NCBI taxonomy): domain Eukaryota; kingdom Metazoa; phylum Chordata; class Aves; order Strigiformes; family Strigidae; genus Athene; species Athene cunicularia. The sequence goes on from NW_020799123.1 coordinate 5,557,106, forward strand.
ACTTACCAAATTAATATTAGAAACAAAAATGTCTTGGGTAAAATGTCTCCCCTTGGCTCTATTAAATATTAGAACCCAGCCCTGAACTGATGTAGGGATCTCTCCCTTTGAAATGTTATATGGAATGCCCTATGATTTGGAAATGCCCCCTGATCACCCTCAAATTAAAGATGCAAGAATAATATTCTACCTAATACAACTAATGGCAAGGAGAAAACAGCTGCAAGCCCGAGGGATGGTGGTACAGAGCCCTCCTTTGGACATGACAATGCATCGAATTCAACCAGGAGATAAAGTATTGATTAAATCATGGAAAGAATCTTCCTTAACCCCCCGCTGGGAAGGACCCTATGTTGTTCTTATCACTACAGAAGCTGCTATTCGAACTGCTGAGAAGGGGTGGACGCATGCCAGTCGTGTGACAGGACCTATACGAGATTCATCCTGGCAGGTGACCAGCTCTCCCGGAGATCTACGAGTCACCCTTCGAAAGACCTAATGCGAACATTGTGAAAAGCAAGGTACAAGACACCACAAAAGGACTCAGTAAGTGAGATGTTAATATTTTGTCAGTCGAAACCCGTAGCTGTTTCCTTTTCGTGTGTATAGAATACAATATATGTAAAGAAGGCTGGTGGATTCATAATACATTTGAGGTGAACTTCCGATCCAGTCGTCATCAAGATTACTGACTAGAATGGTGACTAACTAACTGGGCCTTAAAATTAGATTAACAACAGAGAAGGCAATTGGAAAACTCTAAAACTTGGTGGGAAGTAGATAAAGGGGGAATTTATATAGATATACATATATATATATACATATATATACACACTCTCACCTTAATTGGCCTACAAACCAGGAGGCCTATGTAGACCAGAGTAGAGGTAAAACGTACCCCTGAAGAATACGACTGCTGCTGAGAAGATTAAACACACTGCTGCTCTATGCAACAGAGTAGGCAGAGACGTACACCAGTGGGGAAAAATCTTAAAACCGTACTCTGAGAGAAAAAGGCTCCCAAAAAGCAAAGGCCAGAAAGAGGTGCAAAACACCTTGACTCTACAGGAGCAATGTCCCCCTTCTATAGAAGTTATAAAAATTTTCAGAATCCTACCAACCTTCTATTTGAGCTATTGGACTATCTGGATAACAAAGAAATGGAATTTCCACCCTTCCCAGTACATTCTGAGCATGCTACTTATAACACACATGCCACAAGCACGGGCTGGACTGAACCACCAGCCCCATCAACCTTTTGAGTGGACCCTAACTGCAGAAAGGGGTAACCAAAAGCAAATACAGACTGTAACAACATCAGGGGCACCATCATTTACAAGTTCCCTGTGTACACTTGTACCCATAATGCCTTGCACACAGGACTCAGGATTTTATATTTGCCCCAGTTCCAACCCAGGAAAAAGCTACTGCAATTATCCTGACCAATTCTATTGTAAGTACTGGGGATGCGAAACTATAGCCTCAGATTGGGTACCAGAAGCAGGGCCGGACAGATATTTAAAGGTACAATGGGGACCTGACAAATGCGTTATTCCTCCCAAAGACTCCCTGAGGCCAGGTTTTACAGCAACTCGTGGGGGTCCCAAAAACTGGTGTCAGTATCTTATGTTAAATGTAACTGAACCCCAAGATTCTAGTTGGCTTGTAGGAAAAAGTTGGGGAATCTGACTTTACGAGTCAGGAAAGGATAGGGGCAATTTTATTCAAATAAAAAAGAAACCGGTGCCAAATGATCCAGTACTGGTAGGGTCCAATCTGATACTGACTGATGAACTGGTTGAAGAAGCCAAGGAAAGCATAACGACAATTCCAAGAATCGATAACAATCAAACTACCCAAATATCTGATGAAACCACTGGGGATAACCCCCTCTGGAAAATGATACAAATTGGTTACCAATTACTAAACAAAACCGATCCAAACCTTACTGAACATTGTTGGCTGTGTTATGGAATCAAACCACCTTTCTATGAAGCAGTAGGAGTAAATAAGAGACCCAAACGGGTAAATGGCACTAACCCTGCACGGTGTATATGGGGCACAGCAAACCAAGGAATTACATTGACCCAAATAGCAGGAAGAGGTTTGTGTATAGGCAAAGTCCCAGTGCACAAGAAACAATTGTGTGCCAAGACTAATAGAAAGGGGCCGCAGAAACCAGAGAGACCTGCAAAGTGGTTAATACCTGCCAAGAACACTAAGTGGGTTTGTTCCCCTATAGGCGTTAAACCCTGCTTGTCACTGCAACACTTCAATGAATCCTCAGACTATTGTATTCAGGTAGCAATTGTCCCCAAAATTTTTTACCACTCTGAAGAATTTGTTTTTGATTCACAAATTACCCAAGACCACCACTTATCTAAACGAGAACCTTTCACAGCATTAACCATAGCCACCCTAATGATTTTAGGAGGAACGGGTGTGGGCACAGGAGTGGCTTCATTGGTGCAACAAAGCAAAGAGTTTAAAACATTAAGAATGGCTGTAGACGAGGATCTGGTAAGAACTGAACAATCAATTACTGCTTTAGAAAAGTCTGTCAGGTCCTTGTCAGAAGTAGTACTACAAAACCGAAGGGGGTTAGACTTAATGTTTTTACAGCAAGGAGGATTATGCGCAGCACTTCGAGAAGAATGTTGTGTATATGCAGATCACACCGGAATAGTGAGAGATACCATGACTAAACTACGGGAAGGGCTGGAAAAAAGAAAAAGGGAACGGGAAGAGCAACAGAGTTGGTTTCAATCTTGGTTTAATCACTCCTCATGGCTAGGTACCCTGTTGGAGAACGGCTTGCAGAGAGCAAGGCCATAGCTCCCTGCAGGAGCTGGTCGGCCATAGCTCCCTGCAGAAGTCGGTCCCAGCCACCTGAGGTAAACAAAGGAAAGAACCCAGGGTACAGTTGTGTAAACAAGGATGAAGACCCAGGGCTCAGTTGTGCAAGCGAGGATTGTTGTGAGAACACAGAGATAAGCTGGGGCGCATTATGACCTTGGGGGTCAGAGAAAAGCAGCCCTGGGAGAGAAGCAGGTTCACAGCAAGCAAGATGTTTATGCATACCAGAAATGCCACAGGGGGCTGGGGTATTATAATGTGACTTTTTAGATGTACCCAATGGCTGAGATATTATAATGTAGTTTCTTTAATGTATCCAATAGAGTTACAAGTAGTGCATTGTAGACTGCTTATATAAGGTGTGACTTCTATCAATGAAGTTGAAGCTTGCTCTATCATTCACATTGAATCGGCTGCTTGCTTCCTCCGCCCGCCGCAGAACCCTATTGTCAACCTTAGTAGGACCACTCATACTAATAATTTTAACCTTAACTTTTGGCCCTTGTATATTTGACAGGATAGTAACGATCATTAAGGGTAGACTGGAAACAGCTCATTTAATGATCATGGGAACTAAGTGTGAACCTTTGGGGGAAGCACCAAAGTCAGAAGAAACTTTAATCCTGAGCCAACAAGCACTCGAAAGATTTGATGAACAACGTGGTGAAAAGAAAAAGGGGGGATTGTAATAGGTAGCAAACCGTCTGTTCATCAAATCCAGTAAGAAGACAATAGAAAAGTAAACGGTCATACGAACTATTGTATGTTGTGTAATACTAACAGCAAGTGTTTAATTGAATTAACATGATGAGTGTATATGAACTATTTTATGTAACACTAACAGTGTTTAATGGAATTAACACTATAAGTGTATATGATGACAGGAAGAAAAGGGGGGGTGAACAACAGAAGAAGCATCTGCACTTCAAAAGGGTGTGAAGAGTTACAGACGCCCAATTAAGCCAATAAGGGAGTTTTCACCACCGTAAATCTCCTTATTCAAGGAGACTGCTGGGCCTAGGCTGATAAGGACACTGCAGACTTAGTGGATCATCACATTCCAGGCGAAGGGTGAAAAGTACACTGTGAGGAGGACCTGCGGCCTTCATCCCAGACGACCACCGCCCATAACTTAGAGACCCTTACCCTTATTTTTGACAGCTCCTGCGCAAGCGTAAAAGACTGATAAGCTAATTACCATACGAAGCAGGAGTAGGTGGGTTTAGGTAATGTATAGGTATTGGTGTTTAATGAATATGCAATGCTTTGGAGAATAAAATTAAGACAAAATTCCTTGAGAGGTGCGGGCCGTTGTTGGAGCAGGAGACTCCCCGGCCGCCCAGCGCTGTTTTGCTTGTTGCCGCTTGCTAAATAAAACTCTGACTCAGCCAAATTTAAGAAGTCAGTCTATAACATGATTAAGTGTGCCACCTTTAATCTTCTTTTAATAATAGAGACTATTTTATTAAATATACATGGCCCGGAGGTTAACCCAATTATTAATAACACTAAGGGTCCTGCTATAGTAGATAATATGGTAGTAAGCCAGGGAGATTTACTGAACCGTGTTTCAAGCCAATTTTGTTGCAGCTCCCTTTCTTTTTTACGTTTTTCCAGACTTTCTCTCAATTTGGTCGTTGTATCTCTTACCACTCCAGTGTGGTCTGCACGTACGCAGCATTCTTCTTTTAGAACTGCACACAACCCTCCCTGTTGCAAACACATTAGGTCCAGTCCTCTCCTGTTCTGTAAAACAACTTCTGACAAAGATCTTAAAGAGGTTTCTAAGGCACTGATAGACTGTTCAGTTTTTAAGAGATCCTCATCTACTGCAGCCCTCAAAAATTGGAACTTTTGGTTTTGCTGTACCAGGGATGCTATCCCAGTTCCAGCTCCGGCGGCTCCAGTAGCCATAAGAGTTGCTACCGTTAGTGCAGTGATGGGTTCTCTTTTTTGTAAATGGTGTTCTTGCACAGTTTGATAATTACACATATAATCTTCTGGATGATATATATGATTTTAGGGACCACTGCTACTTGTATACAGTATTCTTCATTCTTACTAAATACCTTTAATGAAAGACAAGGTGTTAAGCCCAATTTTGAGCAAATCCACTTGGCATTTTTATCTGGTAATAACCAATCTGCAAAATGTTCCCTTTCAAGGTTAATTATTTCTTTGCATAAATGTTTTTTCTGCGGTGGTATGGTTCCTAAACACGACCCTTGTCCTGACACTTGTGATATAGATATTCCCTGCTGCTGTCCATCTTTCCTGTTCCATTTGCACTGGGTTGGATTAGACCCCTTCACGTACTTAGGACTGGATGTTACCCCTACAGCTTCGTAAAATGGAGGCTTAACATCTAAACACAACCAACAATGCTCAGTCAAGTTTGAATTCGTGGCATTTAGAAATTGATAACTTGCCATTAATAATTTCCAAAGAGGAACTGTAGCTGCCTCGATTTCTTGAGAGTGCTCTGGCACTCCCCCTGTGCTACTACTAATTGAGGTAGTATCCACTGCCCTTTCCGACAGCGGTCCTTTGTTCACAATTATTGGATTTGGAACTATTGGTTCCACATCCAAAGGTGCTATTTCTTTTTTAATAAAAATCAGTCCTCCTCTGTCTTTTCCTTCTTCCCACAACATTATTCCCCAGGTTTTTCCTATCATCCACCCTGAATCTTGAGGACTAAGCACAGTTAAGATTATACGCTTACAAGTTCCATGGTTGAGGACTCCTCCAGCCCAATTTCTAACTGGGGCCTTACATCCCTTAGGACCACGAGGTTTATCTGGGGGTTTTGGAGTCCAGTCTGATGCTATTGTTTCACAACCCCAATATGCACAATAGTTATAGCCAGGCAGACTACAATCACTTTTTCCAGGATTGGAACTGGGACAGAAGTAGTATTGTTTAATGTCCCATGTTGGGGATCTTTTAGGTAGAGAACAGCCAGGAAATGGTAAAATTGAACAAATATGCTGTTCAAAACTAGGGGCTCCTGCAGTAATTACAGACTGAAGCACTTTTTGATCCTTCCATCTAATAAGGGTCCATTTAAATGGTTGGTGGGTTAAGGTCTGGGTGTGGGTTGGGGTTATGATTCCTCCCACAGCCCAAATAATTATTATAGTGAGGAAAATAGGTGGGTTCATTTTCCAATTACGAGCCAATTGCATAAACATGTCCCTTCTTTGTCTTGCAACAGGATTTACACGCCCAGATCTTCTCCTTCTCCATATTTTCCAGTTTCACTTGCCACCACAATTACCTGGACTGGTTGCTTTGGGGCTTTTCTTATTTTTCCCTCTCCATACGGCTCTGCCTCCTCCGCCTGCTCCACTCCTTAGAGCAGCGGGGCTTTCCATCTTCCCGGCAGCAGTCGCATTCTTTGAGGTTAGGGTCTCGCTATCGACACCTAAACGCCTCCCAGTTCCGGGCTTTTTACTTGTGGGATTGTACAAGGCACTTGGAGTATTCTGGGACCTGCAAGGAACTTATAATTCTTCCCGTCAATACCCCCACTAGTAAGGCTTAACTAATTAATTTTCCCTTATATAGCACTGGCCACAGTATTCCTTTTGGGGAATAACCGTAAACGCAGTACGTCCACCAATTCTCTTCACAAAAGGTGCATTTAAAACATACAAAGAATAACAAATACAGTTAGGGGTTTTACAAAATATTACATCACTCATTCAGTCCTTCTCTCTTCGCAGCACTAGCTTCAGATCTCCTGATGTTTTAGCTACTTCCCAGCAATCGGGTGTTAAGGGTCCTTTTACTCTGGTAGCATGAGTCCATCCTTTTTCAGCAGTCCGCACATCAGTCTCTGTTGTGAGCAAAACAAGAAACGGTCCCTCCCAACGAGGGCTAAGAGAAGATTCTTTCCAAGTTTTTATTAACACCTTGTCTCCAGGTCTTATAGAGTTCATAAAAATCTCTAAAGGTGGTCTTTGTACTACCATCCCCTTTTTGCGTAGTTCTCTCTTCTATTCATGAGGCTTATTCAATATGGTTGTAAATTGTCTTTTTCCAGTATCGGGTGATCAGTGGGAAGTTCCATATCATAGGGCATACCATACAGCATTTCAAATGGGGATATGCCAGTATCGGTTCGCGGCTGGGTTCGAATATTCAGAAGCGCTAGGGGTAAGCACTTAACCCAAGACATTTTTGTTTCGAACATTAATTTGGTAAGTTGTTTCTTGATTTCCCCATTCACTCTTTCTACTTTCCCTGAGCTTTGTGGATGTCAAGGAGTGTGAAATTCCCACTTGATCCCTAGGGAAGTTAATGTCTCTTTAACTACTTTAGATACAAAATGGGGGCCTCTGTCGGAATCGACTACTTCTATATTTCCATACCTAGGGATGATGTTTTCTAAGAGTATTTTCACCACCGTGTTTGCTGTTGCTCGAGCAGTGGGAAAGGCTTCTACGTAATATGTGAGATGATCTACCAATACTAGGAGGTATCTGTACCGTCCTACTTTTGGTAGTTCCATAAAATCAATTTGAATTCTTGCGAATGGTCTGTAAGCTAAATCCCTTCCACCTTGAACCCTTTCTCTTAACTGATGCTTATTAATCTTCTGGCATGTTAAACAACCTTTTACTATTCCCTTAGCAACATTCTAAACTCCTATGCACATGTATTTAATAGCAAACTGATCTACTAATGCTTGTACTCCCCAGTGAGTTTTAGTATGGAGGTCCTTCATAACTCTCCAAGCCACTGCCTTTGGGAGAACCTTCCTCCCAGCAGGCAATTCCATTTCCCTTGTTTTTCATTGATTCCCATTTGTTCTAACTTTTCTTTCTCCTGACTAGTGAATGTGAACCCCAATTTAGCAGGTTCTGTTCGTTCGTTTGTGTTCGATTCTGTTACAGTCAGCACCAGTAGTGCAGCCCGTTTTGCCTCTTGATCAGCCAGAATATTTCCTCTGATCTGTAGTGAGGTGTCCTGTTGGTGTCCCCTTATATGCACTACTGCTATTCTTTTAGGGCCTCTTAATGCTTGAAGAGTCTGGATAATTAGAGACTCGTGTATTAACCCTTTTCCTTGCGAATTAATGAGTCTCCTTTCTTCCCAAATTTCCCCATAAGTGTGAATTATCCCAAAGGCATATTTAGAGTCCGTATAAATTGTCCCTTCTTTTCCTTTTAAAATCTGTAATGCCCTTAGTACCGCATATAATTCACAAGCTTGAGCTGACCAACTAGGACTCAGTGGTCCTGACTCTATTACTTCTAGGGTGACTCCACCAATAATTGCATAACCTGATTTTCTCTTTCCTTCTACCACTTTAGAGGATCCAGCTACAAAAAGCTTTTCCCCTTCTTCTAATTCTGTTTCTTCTAAGTCTGGCCTGATTTTTGTCTGTTCCTCGATGGAGGCAATTATGGTTTAAACTTTCACTTGGTTCCCCATACAGGAATTGTGCTGGATTTTGAAGGCTAGTTACTTCGATCTCTAACTTTGGTGAGTGTATTAATATTCCTTCATATTTGAGGAGTCTTGCGTCTGTTATCCATTTATCTGCTTTCTGTTGAAGCACTCCTCTGATGTTATGGGGGGTTAACACTTTCAGATCTCCCCCAAATGTGATTTTATTAGCCTCTTCTACTAACAAGGCTAACCTGGTGCCAGCACTGGTGCTCTTGGGCCAGCCCGTGGCCAAGCAGAGGTTTTATTACAATCCTTTCTTGGAAATGGTCTTTGAGTGCCTCAGCCAAGGGGGTGCTCTGACCCTGTGATGGTCTGAGCCGGAGGTTTCTAAGGGAAAAGAAATTCTTGATTTTTTTTTGTAAGTACTTCGATGGATCACTCGGGCTCGAAGATTTTTTCCCAGTGTTTGAACACTTCTTGGGGCTGTCTGGATGCCTGTGTTTAGCTGCGTTTCTTTTTTCCCTGCTTACACGGCTCTTTGCTTTGCTGCAAGGTGCGAGAAGTCCGTGTGTTGATGCAATCAGCAGCAACCTTCCACCATTCCCACGTCTGAGGGAGAGGGTAAAATCTGTCATGCTTCTGATACCCAAGAAATAAATGGAGGTGCTTCCTTGCCGGGACTGGGCTTGTCTGGGAGATTTTGAGGGGGGAGCAGGGTGCCGGACGGGCAGGACGGTCTCTGTGCATGGCGCAGCCACGGGCTGCAGGGAGCTGCGTCACAATTAGCCGTCATCGTTTGCATTTTGGGTCATTGCCGCGGAGAAGGCAGTGGGGAGCCTGGGCCCTGCCCGCCGCCGGGGGCCGCCGCGTCGCCTAGCAACGTCGCCTAGCAACGGGAGGCTCTGTTGTGCCCTGCCCTGTAAACACGGGCACGTGGGCAGCGGGCTCGGCCAATGGGCGGTGGGCAGCGGCGGCCGCTGGCCAATAAGAAAAGGGGAGGGGCGGGGCTAGGGGAGTGCAGTGTGACGGCACAGCCGGAGGAGGAGAGGTTGGAGGGGCTCGGGGGGCTGAGGGTGGCCGGGGAAGGAGACACCCTCCCTCTCCCCCAGACAGCCCTGCCCTCGGGGGGTCACCGGGTCACCCGCTGCTTCGCGCACTTTCTGTGGTGAGGAGGAGGAGGGCGGCTGCCGGCTGCCCATCCCTCCCACCTGCCCAGGTGCCCTCCAGGCAAAAGGAGTGCTGTGTGTCCCCGCCTAGGTCAGGCTTCGTGTTTTTGGGCAGGGCAGCAGCCATGGCCCCGCTCAGCCTGTCCCAGCTGCTGGACGTCGCTATCGGGACGCCCGAGATCGGGGCCGTCAACTTCAGGGCGCTGTACAGCCTGCTGCAGGCTGTGCTGGGGCACCTGGGCGTGCAGGACCTGCCTGCCCCGGGGCACGACCAGCCCCCCAAGGCACCCCTCAGAGAAGAAGGGGCACAGGGCAGAGGCCCAGGCACGGAGCTGCTGACCCCCTCGAAGGACCCGCTGCAGGGGACCGTGAGCACCCCGCATGATGCCTCCATGGCTGCCGACATGGGACAAATGAAAAGAAAGATTGAAGAGAACAAGAGCAGCGTCTCCAAGGTAGAGGCTACTCGCAGTTCCCTGGGTGCCCCCCCGAGACACCCCCTCCTCTGGGGTCTGCACCACCATTGTCTGCCCTTAGGTCTGGTTTAAGCCTAAGCACGAGCTGGTGTGTGGAACCTCACTGTGGGAAAGGGATGGAGTTTTGGGGAGAAAGAGCTGGGGCTGAAGTGTTGCTCCAGTTGCTCTGGGTTCTCCCCAAGTTTCCATCAGCAAGTCGTTGGTCCAATACAGCACCCAGTGCCCTCAGCTCCACCAGTCAGAGGCTCAGCACCTGTGGAGGTCCTGCCCCACCGCTATCCATCCCTTCCTTCCCTACTCCTGACCCACAGGACGACGTGGACAGGTGGGGCTGGATCCATCCCTGCTGACTCGGGCTGTACAGTGGGCCCCCCTGGGGCAGGGGTGGGGGGGTCTCTGGGGAGCTGCTGCCCTTTCTTGGCTGCTGAAGGCTTGATGAATGGCAAGTGCTGCCCGCAGTGCCCCCAGGACTCACCCCTGCCACCCCCCTCTCTCAGGACATAGCTCTTTCCCAGGATCTCCTCGAGGAGATCGGGAGGATGAAGGCGGCGCAGTCCCGCATTGAAGAGGACGTCCGGACGATCCAGGAGACGCTTGGCATGGTGAGCTGCTGCCACTGTCCCCGGGAGGCAGCTGGGCCCTCACCCCCCTCCCTGCCCCTGTGTCACCCTGCTGCCCCTGCCCCGCGGCCCTGGGTGTCAAGGCTGCCAGGAGGGAAGAGCAAGAAGGGTGTCCCAAGGCTGAAGAGGTGACTGCATGCATCAACCAAAGTGATGCTAAGACATTTTTTAACAGCTGTAAAAAAAGAAACATGGGTGCTGAGAAGAAGTGGAGATAAAGATCTACTGATGCAACACAGCCACAGCCCTGCCTGGCATCCCTCTGTCCTGTGCCCAAGTTGATTCCTGGATGCTCCTTTTAAATCCTGCTCCTGTGTCCGAGCTGCCATCCCTCTCCTTGTCCCACTCCAGGGGAATCTCCAGGATGCTGCCGGCCAACTGCTGGCCCTCCGTGACCAGACAGCGTTGGACAGTGACGTGGTACGGCCCCACGCACACCTGGCTCCTGCTCCAGGATGGAGGCAGTTGCATCCCCAAGGCACCAGTGCACGCAGTCCCTCCGTGTCAGGTCATGGGCCCAGCAGGGCTGGGCAGTGATGCTGGGGGGGGGTCAGTGCTCCTGTGGGTCCCACCCCACCTGGCTACGTGGCCAGGGTTGACCCTCTGATCCCTTTTTTCCCCAGCAAAAGCTGAAGGAAAGACTGAGCCTCTACCCGGCCCCGGAGGAGGTGAGCAACATGGTGCGCTGGGAGGTGCTGGAGGATTGCCTGGTGGGCAGCAAAGCAGGAGAAGGAGAAGGAGGAGGAGAAGAAGAAGAAGAAGGTCGAGGTCTGTCGTTGGTGAGTGCTGGGGCATCCCAGCTGTGGGAGCAGGACTGAGCAGGACCGCAGCCCCCAGCGCCTCCAGCTGCTGCACGCCCCGGGACCTCAGCGGAGGTTTACTCAGCACTTCTCTTCCTTGTGCATCCTGCCGGGAGGCAGGACCTGGCACTGGCAGAGCCAGGGCAGCTCTTCGGCTGCCCCAACAGAGACCTCCTCATCGTCTATGCCACTGACAGCCCCCAACAGCCCCTCTGTGGGGCAAGCGAGTACCCGAAACCCTTGGAGTGGCCGCACAGCCCCCTGTCCTTGCTCAACGTTGGGCAGGACCACGGCTCCCTGCCCTCATAGTCTCTCTGGGGCTGGTGGGTGGGAGCCGGGGACAGCGGAGGGACATTTTGGGGTGAACCCCACCATGAGATGGTTTCCAAATCCTACCTGGGGCTGCTGCTCCTGAAATGAAGATGCAGCCCATTAGACTGGGAAGTGGGTCTAGTCTAGCAGCTCTGGAGTACAGAATCCCATTGCTGGAGAGAAAAATGCCTTGCTGTTGTGTCAGGTGGCATCAGCAGGGGGTTTGCTGATCCTCTGGATCGCTGCTAAAATGACTCTGCAGGCACAGATGTGGCCAAAGGAGGCTGGGGAGGGGCCGGGTGGCTGTGGGTGCTCGAGGGTCTCTGTGGGCTGGGCAGTCTCTGCCTTTGGGGTACATGAATTTGGCTCCATGAGCTGGGGGGTTTGGGGACAGGGCGGGTGGCCCTTGCTGCTGCACTTCTGCCCATAAACCTGCTCCCCTTTGCCTCCTCTTCCCAGGATGGCAGTGCAGGTCAGGCTGTCCCCGCCGAGCCTCCCACTGCAGACATGGACACGCCACATGGGGCAAGCTCAGTGCTGGGACTGAAGGGACCAGGGACACAGGCTGTACCGAGGACCAGCAAAGGGACCGGCAGGGGGACTCCACAGACACAGCCTGGCTCCCTGGAGACACAGAGAGCACCAGTGGCCCCTGAGAAGGGGGCAGACACTTCCTCAGAAGAGACAAAGACTTCTGATGCCTGTGCCATCACCCTGGGGACACAGACAGAATCCCCTGGCATCAAGACCACCACACTGGGGACAGAGTCAGGGGCCCCTGACACCCAGACCTCCACCCCAGGGGTGCAGCCAGGGGCCCCCAGCACCCAAACCACCACCCCAGGGGTGCAGCCAGGGGCCCCCAGCACCCAAACCACCACCCCAGGGGTGCAGCCAGGGGCCCCCAGCACCCAAACCACCACCCCAGGGGTGCAGCCAGGGGCCCCCAGCACCCAAACCACCACCCCAGGGGTGCAGCCAGGGGCCCCCAGCACCCAAACCACCACCCCAGGGGTGCAGCCAGGGGCCCCCAGCACCCAAACCACCACCCCAGGGGTGCAGCCAGGGGCCCCCAGCACCCAAACCACCACCCCAGGGGTGCAGCCAGGGGCCCCCAGCACCCAAACCACCACCCCAGGGGTGCAGCCAGGGGCCCCCAGCACCCAAACCACCACCCCAGGGGTGCAGCCAGGGGCCCCCAGCACCCAAACCACCACCCCAGGGGTGCAGCCAGGGGCCCCCAGCACCCAAACCACCACCCCAGGGGTGCAGCCAGGGGCCCCCAGCACCCAAACCACCACCCCAGGGGTGCAGCCAGGGGCCCCCAGCACCCAAACCACCACCCCAGGGGTGCAGCCAGGGGCCCCCAGCACCCAAACCACCACCCCAGGGGTGCAGCCAGGGGCCCCCAGCACCCAAACCACCACCCCAGGGGTGCAGCCAGGGGCCCCCAGCACCCAAACCACCACCCCAGGGGTGCAGCCAGGGGCCCCCAGCACCCAAACCACCACCCCAGGGGTGCAGCCAGGGGCCCCCAGCACCCAAACCACCATCCCAGGGGTGCAGCCGACATCTCCAGGGACCCAAGGAGGAGGAGCAGGGGTTCAGCCAAGCCCCTTCTGCATGGACTCCAGCCTTTCTGGTGCTGATAAAATCCCGGCGGTGGGGACCTTGCCGACATCCCAGGGGTTAGAGATCCCCCTTGACGCTGATCCCAGGGCCATGTCCCCTTCAGAAGAGCCTCCCATGCCCTGGGTGTCCTCGGGCTCCAGCAGTGTCCCTGACCGCTATGCGGAAACGGTGGAGGCTCTCCGCCAGATCGGGCAGCTCAGCCACCTCTGTGCCACCCTGAAGCAGCAGGTGGCCCAGCTGGAAGCCACCAAGTCGGACCACGCTGAGCTTGAGAAGCTGCGCCTACTCCTCTCGTGGGGAGGTGGGACCACGTGGGGGGATGGCTGGGGGGGTGTGTGTGTGGGTGGGGTGGGATAGGCATGGGCACACCCTGGGCTGGAGGCTCCTTGTACTCAGAGCCTGGCCTCAAAGGTGAGACCTCCTCACTGACAGCGTCTCCCCTTGGACCACATCTAGGCAAGGAGAGCATTGCAAGCATCCTGACCGACCTCCAGGGCCGGGTGTCCTCGCTTCAGGGCCTGACCAGCGACCTGCAGGGTGAGAATGGGAAGGTGAGTCCCTGGGGGCTGCGGGGTTGCCAGTGGGGGAGTTGGGCAGGGAGGAGGCAGCTGAAGGGCCCCTGGGCTGGGACAACACAAGGAGCTGTGCCCTGACTCATCCACCACTGCCTTTCCCAGATCAGGCAGCTGGAAGATGCCCTTGGAAAGCTGGAGGTAGCTGTAGCCACCTGGAAAGGGGATGTCAGCGACCAGATCAGCCTGCAACTGGGGTAAAAGGATGGGAAGGGGTTTCCTACCCTGCAGGAGAAGCCTGGGGGGACAAGGGACACCCCCTGAGTGTCCCTGTGGAGGCTAAGCCTGCCTGTGCCTCTGTCTCACTGACCAGGTCCACACTGCAGGAGATGAAGTGTAAGCTGAAGGAGCTGGAAGAACAGCAGGAGATGATCAAGGCCACGCTGGAGCAGTTGGTGGCCAAGCCAGCTGACAAGCTGCAGGAGCAGGTGAGGTCTGGGGGCAGCGCTCCCACCGCTGCAGCTCGGTGGGTGGTTCTGGAGGGGTTCCCAGCCACATCCCTTGGCTGGCTGGGGCCATCAAGCCTCCACAGCACCCAGACTTGTTGACTGCATCCACCTCATCTCAGAGCTGATTCCTTCTCCCCTTCCTGCAGCTGGGTGAGCGGAGGGCGACGGTGTCAAGCACAGGGCAGGAGCAGGCAGAGGTGCAGGCAGCGTGCCCCGTCTGCAGCACAGACATCAGCAAGCAGGTGGGGCAGCTCCTCCAGCGCTACGAGCAGCTCCAGGAGCAGATGGACGATTGCATGTCACGGCAGGCGGTGGGCAAGGTGGTGAGGCATCTGCCAAGGAAGAGCCAGGTAGGGAGATACCAGCATGGGGGGCTTGGGAGGGGGTTGCCAGCACCCCCACAGCTGGTTGTGCCTCACTGTAATGTGGGGAAGCCCCTCACTGCCCCCCAGATTGGTTCATACAAGTGAGCAGCGTGGAAGGAAATTAAATGTCCTGCTGGCACTGAGCCCATGGTCACCGGGCAAGTAACCTGGGTCTGTCCCCACGGGGGCAGCCAGCCCCCCCTTGCACGGCACCACCTTGTCATCTTCCTCCCTGAAGCAGGACGCGGAGCTGCTGAAGCACATCCAGGCCACCATCACGCAGGTGCAAGGGGAGTACGAGAAGCTCAGCTCTGTCACCGGGAACCTCCTGAATGACCATCACCAGAAGCAGAAAGATATCGAGGTAGGTGACAGAAACTCTGGGGTCAGAGCATCCTCCAGGCAGACGCCAGGCTGGGAACCACAAGGGATTTGTCTGCACCCCGCCAAACCTTGCAGCCCTGTGGAAGTTCAGTGTACCTTTCCTGGAAGTTGGGGTGAGGTGGGGGGAGCGGGGGTTGCTCGGCTGGCCAGGAGGCAGCTCCAACCCTGCCGTGGTGTCATGGGATGCTTTTCTGTGTTGGAAGGCTCTGTTCCGGTCCCTGGAGAGGCTGGAGAAGGAGAAAGCAGACAAGGAAGACCTTGTGCTGGGAATTGATATGGTATGGCCTTGGGGGGGTCCTGGCACCAGCCAAGGGGGTGCTGGGCAGGGTGGCAAACACGCCTTGTCCCTTGGGGGCTCGGTGGCAGAACTGGCCTGGGAGAGGGAGGATTTTCCAGACTGGCTGTGGCTCCTTCCCCAGGTCCCTCTGTCTCCCCCCGGGTCCCTACAGCTACTGTGACCAACCCCACGGGTGTGATGGGGCGAGTGGGGCCATGTAGCCACTTCCCCCTCTCCTCCCGGCACGAGTTGGCCCTGCCCATCATACCTCCATCCTTTCCTCACCTCTCTCCTGCTTTTCCCTGCTGCTAGAAAGCAGACAAAAGCGCCCTGGCCGGCCAAGTGAGTCGCGCCCAGTTTGACGCAAGTGTGGAGCGGCTGCATGAGATGATCCAGGAGATGCTGAGCCGGGTGACGGGGCAGGAGCAGGGCTTGCACCAGGCCCAGCAGCAGCTCAGGGAAGAGATGGACTCCAAGGTGAGGGGTGGCACGTCCCTGCTGCGCAAAACTGGCGCCTTTGGGGCTTGGCAGCCTAAGGCAGCATCCCTCTGAGGATCCCCCCTCCTGGCTTTTCATGGGGAACACGATGTCCCACCCCGGGGCAGTGGCTGAGGGTGTGTGTCTGTGCATAGCTGGACCGCCTGGAGCTGGGCCCTTTCCGGCAGCAGCTGGAGGAGCACTGCAGGACCATCCTGGAGCAGCTCAAGGAGAAGGCGCCGCTGACGGAGGCTGACGATGCAGCTGGGATGAAGAAGTGAGTGTGATGGAGGTGGCGGAGGCTTCTCCTCCCACCAGTAGTAGGTTCCTGATGTTAAAGAGGGCACGAGGAGGGGGACCTGCAGGATGGAGCCCTCCCGAACCAAAACTGGGATGTGGGTGCAAAGGTTTTCTGGAGCAAGGGTGAGGGACGGCGACTCGTCCCCCTGGGCAGGGGTGTGACACGCGGCATCACAGAGCTGCGTTTTGACCTGCCCCACTGGCAAGGTGCAGGGGGGCAATTAGCAGCGACAAAGTGATGAAACCAGTGTGAGGGCTGGTTGGGATGGCAGCTATGGGCGCCTGCGCCCTGCACCTCCCATCCCTGCTCGCCCTGGGCAGCCACAGGCAGCTGCCAGGTTTTGGAGGGGGCCACAGGGCCGAGGCGAGTGTGTCCCTGTCCTCGGGGCAGCTGTGACAAAACTCATCCTGAAAAATGGGGTAATCCTGCATCCCCCAGGCCTGGCATTTGCACGCCAGCAGGAGGTACAGCAACACCCCCATTTTGTCCTTGCTGGCACCCCCAGTTCCCATGTGGGTGCCCGTGGGAGTAGTTCCCATAATGGTGTTTTTTGGGTGCTCCCCTCAGTGGATTCTCCAGTGCCTAAGATGAGGTGGAGATTTTTCCCAAGCAGGAGCCCACAACCAACTGCTGTCCCACATCGTACCCCCTTGATTTTGTAGCCAGCCGGTGGGTTGTGAGCTTGTTGGGGGCAGGGGGGGGGAGTAAACCAGGCTCAAACCCCTGCGGTTCCACCCTCAAATACCATAACTCATTACAATAAAGTGCCCAGCACCTTGCTGCTGCCTGGCAGCTGCCTGCCTGTGTGCAGGCAGGGCTGAATCCCCCCCCAGGAGCTCACCCAGCCCTTTTCTTGCCCCTCCCCAGGCAGGTGCTGGCCCATTTCCACTGCATGTCCTGCGACCGGCCCCTCAGCATGCTGGTGCCTGGCCCGTGAGTAGCGCCCGGCGATTTGGAGGAGAGATGGGGGGTGGTGGTGCCCCGCTGTGCCCGGCACAGGGGTTAGGGTGTCTGCCTGGGGGGTGCAGCCCTCCTGAGTCCCTCCCTGAGGGCAGTGGGTGCAAATGGGGTACAAGCCTGTGGGTTTTGGGGCACTGCCCCGAGCTGGGCTGGGTTGTGTGTCCACTGTCACTCACCCATGGCTCCTGCCCTCCCCAGGCACATCGTGGCCATCCCGTCCATGCCACCGCTGCACCCCAACCTTGCCGGGCGCTCCCATACTGCCCTTGATGTGGAGGAAACACCGCAGCACAGCCACAGGTAGGGGACATGGGGACCCGGCCCCTGGGGTGCAGGTTGGCCCTGCCCTGGCGAGGGAGAGCTCTTCCCAGGGTGGGTGTGAAGGGATGCAGGGGGGGCCTGGGCAGGGCAGGGGAGTGCTGCAGAGGGGTCAGCTGTGCTTGTCCCAGGTCTGTGGGGTTTTACAGCCCTTCCTGCGCTGCCCTGTCTAGCCCAGGTCTGTGTGTCAGTGGTGCTGAAGCCACATGTGATGAGTTGTGTCTGGTCTCAGCCTGACTTCAGGCTTGGTTGGGGAGTCAGCTGCCTCCTGTGAAACAAGTCACCGAAATTAAGCACTGCAGCTGGGACAGCCCAGCTCCTGCCTCCTGATGTCCCTTGCGTAGGGTGCAGGGACCTGCCATGGCCATGACCAGCTTACCAGGGCCATGGGGAAAGAGCAGATCCAGCATGGCTGGATGGGTGTGGGTCTCCTTCAGCAGTCGGAGGGGACGCGGGAGGGACATACCCCACTGGGGAGCACCCGCGGCCCCCTCCCTGGTGTAGTAGGGTGATGCACGGGGTGCCACAGTGCTGGGCCCTCAGCATCCCTGTGCTCCATCCCACAGGGAGCGGGCGGCTGAGCGTGGGTACCCCAGCGTGCCACGGCGCTGCGGGGGCCGGCACACCCTCACCCACCCGCTGCAGCGCTGCCCGTGCCCCCAGCCCCTCCTGCCCGGCGCCCTGCGGCCACTCCAGCCCCAAACCCTGCCGCCCATCAAGGTAAGGATGGCGAAGGTAGGGATACAGCGGGGCGAGTGAGGCTGGGAGGGTGATGCTGAGCATCGGGGAGGGGGGCGGGGGGCGGGGTATGTTCTGTGATTCATTTTCCTCAGGGAGAGCTGGGGGGCGTTTGCCTGGGGACGCTGATTTGGGTGCTGTTTCAGCCAGCCCCCTCTCTCCTTCCCAGCACGACGAGATAGAGCTGTTGGGCCAGGATGGCCACATCTACAGGGGCCAGCGGGGCGAGCAGCTGCCTGTGCTCGTGGGCAAGGAGGGAACGGCTGGGCCATGCTTCAGGAGACGATCCGGCAGGAGTGAAGGGGGCAGTGGAGTGGGCAGGGTGCCCAGTTTTCTCTCCACACATGTTCCCCCTGGCTCCCCTCAGCCCAGCTCCCTCTGCTCCCTCCTGCCAAACGTCCCCAGGGCCAAGCCCAAGCTGTCCCCGAGGCAGTGGGACACCAGGGACACCGGCCGCCTGCTCTCCCGGGCCCAGAGTGCTGGGTCCTCACTTAGCCAGCCAGGTACAGCCCTGCCAGGGCACCGGGGTGAGGGGAGAGGACACCCTGCTGTGTCCCAGTGGGTGGGGGAAAGCAGGGTGGGATGGGGGATTCGGGTGGGGTGGAAGGAGGATGGAGGGGGGGAGGACAGGGAGATGGGTCACCTGATCCCCATGTTGGAGCTAGAGCAAGATGGGGGATGTGGCAGGGTGGTCCTGGCCGCTCTGGGACAACAGCCTGTTAGCTCCAGGGTGGGGACCACGACCCTGTTTCTGGGTGTCTCTGGCCGGGCAGGTGCGCACGGGTGGTGCCTGCCCCAGGGGCTGCAGGGGGGCTAACCCCTACCCCTCACCCCCAGGCACCTCCACCTCACCAGAGACCAGCCCAGCCTCATCCCACGGCCACTCCGCCCAGGAATGGGAGCTCCTCCCGCCCTTGGACAGATCCAGCACCCCGGAAGCCAGGCAGGACTGGGGGGCCCCGACTGAACCCCCACCACATCGTCCACCAAACAGGCGAGGAAGCATCTCTGGCCAGCATCAATAAAGGGCTATGGGCAGACAAGCACCTGTGTGGCCTGAGTGGGGTGGCCCTGGGCCGGGATCTTCCCATCATGCATAAGGAGGGGTCGCAGCATCCCTTGTCCTGCAGCCACAGGAGGCCAGAGGAGCTGAAACCAGCCCCTGTCCAACCCCCATCCCGGTGTCTGTGCCAGCCCTGTGCTGCCACACTCCCCCTGACATCCCCTGGCCTCCATGACCCCCTTTTTGGCTCTGATGGCCCCTGGCACGGAGCTCGTGGCCCCCAAAAGGGTCTGGGGGAGCCCACACTAAAGCAGGAGGAGGATTACGCTCCATTGCTGCTGAAGGTGGTGGGAGATGTGGGGACTGTGGTTGGAGATGGGGACCGCAGTGGGAAGGGTGGCAGCAGGACATGGCTTCATGCCAAAAGCCAATCCCACCCCAAGCCCGCTGGTTTGCTATTGCTTATCCTGCGGGATGAGCATCACTGAGCAGGATTCCTTATCTGCTCATGGATTGTCACCCCCTTGTCCCCTTCCACTGCTGCCATTGATGGAAAGAGGAAGGCACTGACCCCACTGCTGCCGGGCTCGGGGCAGCTGATGATTCCCACCTCCGGAGTGAAGCACCATAACCCCACCAGCCATGGGGACACACATCCCCTCCTTTCTCTCATGCCACCCCTATTGCTTGGGGCTACTTTTCCCCAGCCCCTTTCTGCCACCCCTCGCCATCAGATGGGAGAAAGGCCCATGGCATGCTGAGACCTGGCATAAGTCATGTCACAGATGGAGAGGTACCGGGCAGGGAAACTGCAGTCCCTGGAAGCAACATGGTGGGGGGACCTGGGGGTGTCACAGCACAAAGTGTAAAGTGCCGGGGACAGCCCCAACTCCCCCGGGCACACACGCAGTGACATGGAGGGGGGGGGGACAGACACCAAGCGGGTGGCACCGCTCGGGTGAGTGGGAGGGTGGGAAACCCTGAGGGGAACCCCAGAGTCAGCCTGGGGGGACCCAGGCACCTGGGGAGCATCCCCTCACCCCGCCATGGTGTGTGCTGGGGGCTGCTCTGTGGAAAAACTGCTCCCCTACCTCTCCCTAAATTCAGGCGAGGAAGCACCCAAAGCTCCCCCCAACAATGGCAGACCCCATCCCTGCCCACCTCACTGCAGGCTCCAGGCACCTGAGCCCCGCCCCCAGCCGGGGATGTTTCCCCTGGTGGGTTTGGTTTTTCAGGGGAAAACTAGGTGCTAAATACCTGCTTTGGGTGCCCAGGTGGTTCCATCAGGATCTGGGATTCCCTCCGTGCCACCTCCAGCGGGATGACTGGGAGCACTCAGAGCAAACTGGTGGGCACTAGAGCAGAGCCAGCAAAGGACCATCCTGCACCCCAGGACGGGGGGGTCAGGCATTGATGGGCTTAACAACGCATTTGCAGGATTTGGCCCAGCTGGGGCTGAGCCCTTTGCTGCGTGCATGTGTGTGTGTCTGTGTGTCCCCCAGCTCAGCCCCTCTCCCACCCACTGTCCCATTTGCTGCTGCTGGGACCCCGCTGTGCCCTATAAACACCCCCACCCCCACCACGAGCACCCAGCCCCATGTCCCTTTTTGGGTGCTGCCTGCGCTGCTGGAGCAGGCGAGTAGACCCAGCTGGGGCATTTTTTTTCCTTTTTTCTTCTGAGGTTGGGCCATGTTGGGGGTGTAATAAAACCTATATGATATTTGTTA
>NW_020799123.1:5577988-5580440 GCF_003259725.1 Athene cunicularia
CTCAGCACGGGTGTGCAGGTATCCATGGGCCAGACAGGGCTGGACATAACACCGTTTGGCCTGAGGACGGCGGCCATTTTAACTCCCTTTTAACAACTGATTTTAACCATAAAAAACTATACACGTAATGCTTTATCTCCTTTTAAACCTTAGGTTACATGTAAAGTGCAAAAACATTTAGAACCATAACACTGTCTGACCACAACAAAGTTCCGTTACAATGCAATCTGATGTTAACACAATTCCTTTTTATATTTAATTTACTGAATAGTATATTTAACCATAACTTGAGATTTGAATAACAAATATCATATAGGTTTTATTACACTTTGGTGTTTCCACCAACAAACTACACGCAAGAGGTTGAATTAGGAACCAATCCATACTCACCAAAATTAAAACCACAGCATTGTCTCCAATTAGCTAGTCGGATGTACTTCCTCATTTTAAGATCCCAGCACTGACATTTTAGATTACATTTAAAATTTTTCAACAGCAAGAAATTTCTCACTAGTAATCCGATTAAAATGCAAGTTTTTGATTTAGGAACAGAACGTGCTGCAACGCTTTACGGGATAGTTTGTGTTTCTTCTGCTGCACCATTAAAAATACATTAGGGATGTCAACAGCTAATTACTCTGACAACTAGCTTGACTTCCCCTTGTGCTTTTCCCACATCAGACAGACTCCAAAGGAGGAAGACACGACAGTTTTTCTCCTAAAATTACAGACTGAAAGGGTAGGCATGAATCCCCATGGGTGGATTTACTCTTAGGCGCACAGGGGATGTTTTCACCTACTTTCTAGCACACTGGGAAAGAGCAGTGGAAAGAGAAAAACCAAAGGGAAACAAAAATCCTGGTAGACCATGTAACACACAAAGTGATCATTTAATTTCTACTCAGGGCTTTCATCAGGAAGTTAAGATCTAATCCTGTATTGTCAAAGCAAAACTGGGAATGCATCCTAGCAAAAGTGGGAATACCACCCACAACAGATACCACGAGTTCAGCTGAGCCCAGCTTAAACGTAGCCCAGCAGCCGCACAGTTCTGGGAAAGGTCTTGCGCATCCCCATGCACTTCTCCTGGTCGATGAAGAGCGAGTTGGCTTTGATGGCCAGGTCATGCTCCAAGACCGACTTGGAATGAAACAGCACTTGCAGCGTGTCCTCAGCGTCTCTCAGCCGCTGCTGAAGGCTCTGGATCGTCTCATCGATTTCACAGACCTCGTTGACAAGGCTGGAAAACAGCAAGAAACCCCTCATGAACAGTCCCACCATGGGGGTGGTTTCTAGGACAGTGTTGCTGATGGGCCCCTTTCAGAGTGTTCAGACTGACTCGGACCCCCACATTTCTGGCAGATGCAGGGGAAAGCCGAGGGCAGAGCTCCTCCGGACCTCAGCAGGAGGCATGGTTAGGTTTGCTCCGAGACTTTGGCAAAGCACCGCCACGTCTGCCAGAGCACCTCGTACCACCGAGAAGAAGGATGAGCAGCCGTGGCTTCCTGTTCCTGTTTGGTTTTGTGGGTTTGTTGGTTCACCCTCCTGAATTTCCCTGTGCAGGGGCCCTCTCCACACCCACAGATGCACACACAGCAAAACAGGACAGCTGGGAGAAGCTAAAAGTGAATGTGAAACAAGTGGAGGCTGGGTTTAAACTGCTTTTAAAAGGTTTCACATGGAGTCATGTCCAGAGGGCTCCCAGGAGGAGGTGTGAGGTTTGGGGTGCCTTGCAGGGGTTGCTGCTCCTCCACAGCTCCCTGGGATGCAATCCCAAAGAGCTCACTGTGTCCTTGAAAGGATTCCCAGTGTCCCAGGGGAGGGGAGGACAGGACAGCCCTTACTGCTGCGCCATATGGTGCACCCTTTCTTGCAGTTACCCAAAAGGAATGAACTAAGAGCTCTCAGCACAAGCCTGTCAGAGAGTAAAGGGTTTATCCTTCAAAATTGAGCCCATCCAACTGCCAGGAAGCAGGCAAGAGAGAAGATGAGGTTTACCCAAGTGGGAAAAATCCAGCCCCTCACAGGGTGGCATCAGGCTGCACCCAGCCATGGTGTACAACCTCCTTCATGGGTGCAGAGCTCTCCCAGCACTCCGAGGCTGGGACACCTGCTCTTTCATTTTGATTATATCCGTGCACTTATGGAAGGAGCATTTAGAAAAAAAACAAAAAACAAAAAACAACAAGATTAATTCTGCCATCCAGTGATGCTCCTGAGTGCTACCACTGGTGACTCCTCAGCCCTTGCTCCTGCCTTACCGGAGCTGGGCAGCGTCCCAGCACAGCTCCATGTTTGGTCTCCGTGTGCGCTTATGCAGCCGAGTCTGAGCCACTTTTAACGGAGGCCCTTTGTCCCTAATGGCTTTCCGGATGGCTTCTATGTTCCTCTCAACCTGGAAGATTTCATGGAGTGTCTGGTGTGAAAAAGAAACACATGCATAAATTAAAAA
>NW_020799123.1:5580490-5582492 GCF_003259725.1 Athene cunicularia
TGTTATGGATTAATCATAATTTAAAATGAAATCACCACCTTCAAATTTGTTTCAGTGGTCAGTAAGATTTATTAGCAAGCGAAAGTGAGCAAAAGAGCGCTGGGTGTGCCGGGCAGTCTCCGCTCCACCAAGGCACACACCTTACATCCCGAAACGGAGTCCTTTCAAAGTGCAGCCTTCATGAATATTCATGAGGGTGGGGGCGCTCCCTGAGGGGTTTGCAAGTCGGCAACATCTTTTCCTGGGCTTTTCCTTCGCGGGGTTTTTGTTGCCGGGGAAGGTTCGCCGGCTTTCCACCGTGGGGAGGAGGGGACGGCTCAGCACAGGTGTGCAGGTATCCATGGGCCAGACAGGGCTGGACATAACACCGTTTGGCCTGAGGACAGCGGCCATTTTAACTCCCTTTTAACAACTGATTTTAACCATAAAAAACTATACACATAATGCTTTATCTCCTTTTAAACCTTGGGTTACGTGTAAAGTGCAAAAACATTTAGAACCATAACACTGTCTGACCACAACAAAGTTCCGTTACAATGCAATCTGATGTTAACACAATTCCTTTTTCTATTTAATTTACTGAATAGTATATTTAACCATAACTTGAGATTTGAATAACAAATATCATATAGGTTTTATTACACTTTGGTGTTTCCACCAACAAACTACACGCAAGAGGTTAAATTAGGAACCAATCCATACTCTCCAAAATTAAAACCACAGCATTGTCTCCAATTAGCTAGTCGGATGTACTTCCTCATTTTAAGACCCCAGCACTGACATTTTAGATGACATTTAAAATTTTTCAACAGCAAGAAAATTCTCACTAGTAATCAGATTAAAATGCAAGTTTTTTGATTTAGGAACAGAACGTGCTGCAACGCTTTACAGGATAGTTTGTGTTTCTTCTGCTGCACCATTTAAAATACATTAGGGATGTCAACAGCTAATTACTCTGACAACTAGCTTGACTTCCCCTTGTGCTTTTTCCACATCAGACAGACTCCAAAGGAGGAAGACACGACAGTTTTTCTCCTAAAATTACAGACTGAAAGGGTAGGCATGAATCCCCGTGGGTGGATTTACTCTTGGGCGCACAGGGGATGTTTTCACCTACTTTCTAGCACACTGGGAAAGAGCAGTGGAAAGAGAAAAATCAAAGGGAAAAAAAAATCCTCGTAGACCATGTAACACACAAAGTGATCATTTAATTTCTACTCAGGGCTTTCATCAGGAAGTTAAGATCTAATCCTGTATTTTCAAAGCAAAACTGGGAATGCATCCTAGCAAAAGTGGGAATACCACCCACAACAGATACCACGAGTTCAGCTGAGCCCAGCTTAAACGTGGCCCAGCAGCCGCACAGTTCTGGGAAAGGTCTTGCGCATCCCCATGCACTTCTCCTGGTCGATGAAGAGCGAGTTGGCTTTGATGGCCAGGTCATGCTCCAAGACCGACTTGGAGTGAAACAGCACTTGCAGCGTGTCCTCAGCATCTCTCAGCCGCTGCTGAAGGCTCTGGATTGTCTCATCGATTTCATAGACCTCGTTGACAAGGCTGGAAAAGAGCAAGAAACCCCTCATGAACAGTCCCACCATGGGGGTGGTTTCTAGGACAGTGTTGCTTGATGGGCCCCTTTCAGAGTGTTCAGACTGACTCAGACCCCCACATTTCTGGCAGATGCAGGGGAAAGCCGAGGGCAGAGCTCCTCCGACTTCAGCAGGAGGCATGGTTAGGTTTGCTCCAAGACTTTGGCAAAGCACCGCCACGTCTGCCAGAGCACCTCGTACCACCGAGAAGAAGGATGAGCAGCCGTGGCTTCCTGTTCCTGTTTGGTTTTGTGGGTTTGTTGGTTCACCCTCCTGGATTTCCCTGTGCAGGGGCCCTCTCCACACCCACAGATGCACACACAACAAAACAGGACAGCTGGGAGAAGCTAAAAGTGAATGTGAAACAAGTGGAGGATGGGGAAAAAAAAAAAAAAAAAAAAAAAAAAAAAAAA
>NW_020799123.1:5582542-5585503 GCF_003259725.1 Athene cunicularia
TGGGCCAGCAGCACTACACATCCCCATCCCCAGTCGGCACCTGCCCTTTCTCCTCCCAAATGTTTCCCTCCCCAGGAGAAATCCCATCCATATGGGACAAGAGGAGATGGACTTTACTTTGGTGTAAATCTCCAGACATTTCTAAGAAACATTCAGCTCCACTGGAGGAAGGCATGTGTTGCTCTCAGCTCACTTGACTTCAGCACTGATCTGTTGCATTTGTGAAACCCCAGCTACTGGAGGCAGGTGATTAGTGCTCCAAAATCAGTAATTTTTAAGCGCTCTTCTTCTGCAGGAGCCAGCTGAAAAGCATGGCCTAAATGTGTCCCAAACACATAAAATCCAAAATACCATCATGGAGATGCCAGCTCTGATTATTTTCCTAAAATCTCATGACCTTTAAACTAATATTTTAATTTTTTACAGCCTGACTCGTAAGAAAAAATCTTCTAACAGAGCAGTGGCTTCACAGTCCCAAGGGCTGCAATCTCCTTCCCAGTTTTGCGATGCCTTTGCAGTGATTGGATTTTGCTGTACCCTGCCTTAGGATCCCATCTCCTGTGCCAACTCACATCGTGTTTGCTTTTTATTCATAACTTAAAGCAGACTATATAAAGGCAGGCAGGAGTGCACGTTTTTATGATTTCTGCAAAATACATTGCCCAAGTACACATAGCAGCAGTCCTACTGTGGCCACGCTGCTCTGCGTAAAGCAAAGCTGAGGGTAGATGTAATATCTTTTATTAGACCAACTAATACAATTGGAAAAAAACAGACAAGCTGTCCGGCACACACGGCCTTCTCCATATCTGTGTGTGCATATGTGTGCACTATATAGATAGACATATGTATGTGATATAGAGATACATCTATCGTATGTATGTGGCCTAGGTACATGTAGACCCTGTTCTGGCAGGGCTCTGAAAGGCAGGACAGTCTCACAAACACCTTGAAGAGAGACAGAGGACCCTGATATGCTACACACACACAGAGCTGGTTTTCAGCTATTCCTCTCTCTGTAAGGGCAAGTCTTACCCACACCATGTGGGCATGCTGCTGTGTGAGGTTTGGAAAGTTTAGCACCTCACCAGCACTAAGGAGCCCATGAGGGAACAGGGCTGAAAAACATGTTTAGGATAGTTTAGGTACAAATGACTCTAATAGGTGACCTGCTTTGTCAGACTTACTGTGAAGAGCTGGTTCTCCACGTCGTCACGGACTAGGTCGATGCCCATCCTCTTCTCCCGGTGAAGCAAGCACTCCTGAGAGACCTGTTGGGGACATGCCATGCAACAGGGATGGTCCCCACATCAAGTAACATGAGAAAAGAAAGTGGGCGCAGAGGTGACAGCAGGGGAAAGAAGTGCCCAGGGCAGCTGGTTTAGCTGACAACAAGCAACCAAGCTGCAACATCAGCATTAAATCAACATGAGGGAGCACACATGTTCCTGGTACAACCGCAGCAGGGACCTGCGTCAGGCTTGATGCTGACCTCGCCAGAGCCTCATTGTAAGACATGGGCTTTTGTCTCCCAAACCAGCAATCTGGATATACTGCTTATAAAAATATTTGGTTAAGCAAATACTGTTCTGATGTGCTCAGTATACGCTGATAGGGGATGCAGCAGATAGCACGGGATTTGTTTACTACTAACCCAGCTAATGGTCTCTTAATAAAAACTTTCTAGACGTTACAAAGCTGTAATGAAACTGAATTAGACATCTGAAGGGCAGCAGATGTTTCACCAGCAGGCTACAGCTTGCAGCCCTCTGGACAGGGTGCTTACCTGGAGAGGGGCCTCTGTCTCAGCCAAGGCTCTCTCCAGTCGTTTCTTCATGTCTGTGAGTGCGTTGGTCTCCCCAATCATCTCATCCAGCTCATGGCAAAGCTCTGACTTCCAAAATTCTATATCATTGACACGTTGTCCCAGGTTTTTGGTGCTTTCTAGTTGGGTCTTCTTTGTCTGCTGATACTTATCCTGAATCATGCAGGAGGTATCAACTCTCAGACGCTCTGCATTGTGCCGGGAAGTCTCCGACTCTTTGTAGTTGGTCAGGTTGGACCTGTACCAGTCATCAGGGGTGTATCGGCTGAGGACACTTGTTCTGTTGGAAACAGAATCAAGCATCTTGCTAGGGGCTAACCCCTGGGAGCATCTGGAAAAGGGAGCCAAATTTGGGTTGATGGCCGCTGTTTTATGGTAGGTGCTGGGCAGCCAGGGGAGGCTGACCCTCTGAGGCAAGGGGTAGCAAGGAAAATGGTTCTTATAGCTTGAAGCCATGGTGCTGATAGCAGGCAGAAACTTGGTAGGTGTTGATCTTGGATGGGCATATGTTGCTGTTAGGGGAGAGCCAACCAGCTCCATTCTTGAACTCTTCTATTCAGGTATGTGTCCTGCACAAAGGAGACAGAAGAAAACGACCTCACTCAGTAAGCTCCTGCACTTGCGATACTTCTTACAGCAACACACACAACTTATAACACAAACAGCGATGCACGCAGCACCCACACATTGCCTGTACGGGCCTAAAACTCTTGAGAGCAAATCCCTTCTGGCAACATACCCCAAGCATTTGTATATATAAGGATTTGACTTTGTTGTTAGTATCTAGTGTCAGGTCTTGAAATGAGGAGAGAAACAAATCATGGCTGCTAAGGAGAATGACAGATATTATGCCTTCATTTTCCTTAAATCTGTCAATCCAGTGAAACTGTAATTGCTGATTCTCTGCTGTTCATTTGTTTCTTTTGGCCGGTGTATCTGCTGATCTTACAGCGCTCCAGATGTAATTGTCTCTTTAAAAGTTCCATTACAGGACTGATAGCTCTGGACACACAGCTGCTACCAACCCAGTGTTATTTGCAGGCAAGGGACTCCATCCTCATCGTCTCTGTCTTCACTTACATTACACGCTCAAGTGAGGAGTCTGCAGGTGAGCTGAACTTTGCAGGACTATATCC
>NW_020799123.1:5585553-5594978 GCF_003259725.1 Athene cunicularia
GCCCATCAAGGTAAGGATGGCGAAGGTAGGGATACAGCGGGGCGAGTGAGGCTGGGAGGGTGATGCTGAGCATCGGGGAGGGGGGCGGGGGGCGGGGTATGTTCTGTGATTCATTTTCCTCAGGGAGAGCTGGGGGGCGTTTGCCTGGGGACGCTGATTTGGGTGCTGTTTCAGCCAGCCCCCTCTCTCCTTCCCAGCACGACGAGATAGAGCTGTTGGGCCAGGATGGCCACATCTACAGGGGCCAGCGGGGCGAGCAGCTGCCTGTGCTCGTGGGCAAGGAGGGAACGGCTGGGCCATGCTTCAGGAGACGATCCGGCAGGAGTGAAGGGGGCAGTGGAGTGGGCAGGGTGCCCAGTTTTCTCTCCACACATGTTCCCCCTGGCTCCCCTCAGCCCAGCTCCTTCTGCTCCCTCCTGCCAAACGTCCCCAGGGCCAAGCCCAAGCTGTCCCCGAGGCAGTGGGACACCAGGGACACCGGCCGCCTGCTCTCCCGGGCCCAGAGTGCTGGGTCCTCACTTAGCCAGCCAGGTACAGCCCTGCCAGGGCACCGGGGTGAGGGGAGAGGACACCCTGCTGTGTCCCAGTGGGTGGGGGAAAGCAGGGTGGGATGGGGGATTCGGGTGGGGTGGAAGGAGGATGGAGGGGGGGAGGACAGGGAGATGGGTCACCTGATCCCCATGTTGGAGCTAGAGCAAGATGGGGGATGTGGCAGGGTGGTCCTGGCCGCTCTGGGACAACAGCCTGTTAGCTCCAGGGTGGGGACCACGACCCTGTTTCTGGGTGTCTCTGGCCGGGCAGGTGTGCACGGGTGGTGCCTGCCCCAGGGGCTGCAGGGGGGCTAACCCCTACCCCTCACCCCCAGGCACCTCCACCTCACCAGAGACCAGCCCAGCCTCATCCCACGGCCACTCCGCCCAGGAATGGGAGCTCCTCCAGCCCTTGGACAGATCCAGCACCCCGGAAGCCAGGCAGGACTGGGGGGCCCCGACTGAACCCCCACCACATCGTCCACCAAGCAGGCGAGGAAGCATCTCTGGCCAGCATCAATAAAGGGCGATGGGCAGCCAAGCACCTGCGTGGCCTGAGTGGGGTGGCCCTGGGCCGGGATCTTCCCATCATGCATAAGGAGGGGTCGCAGCATCCCTTGTCCTGCAGCCACAGGAGGCCAGAGGAGCTGAAACCAGCCCCTGTCCAACCCCCATCCCGGCGTCTGTGCCAGCCCCGTGCTGCCACACTCCCCCTGACATCCCCTGGCCTCCATGACCCCCTTTTTGGCTCTGATGGCCCCTGGCACGGAGCTCGTGGACCCCAAAAGGGTCTGGGGGAGCCCACACTAAAGCAGGAGGAGGATTACGCTCCATTGCTGCTGAAGGTGGTGGGAGATGTAGGGACTGTGGTTGGAGATGGGGACCGCAGTGGGAAGGGTGGCAGCAGGACATGGCTTCACGCCAAAAGCCAATCCCACCCCAAGCCCGCTGGTTTGCTATTGCTTATCCTGCGGGATGAGCATCACTGAGCAGGATTCCTTATCTGCTCATGGATTGTCACCCCCTTGTCCCCTTCCACTGCTGCCATTGATGGAAAGAGGAAGGCACTGACCCCACTGCTGCCGGGCTCGGGGCAGCTGATGATTCCCACCTCCGGAGTGAAGCACCATAACCCCACCAGCCATGGGGACACACATCCCCTCCTTTCTCTCATGCCACCCCTATTGCTTGGGGCTACTTTTCCCCAGCCCCTTTCTGCCACCCCTCACCATCAGATGGGAGAAAGGCCCATGGCATGCTGAGACCTGGCATAAGTCATGTCACAGATGGAGAGGTACCGGGCAGGGAAACTGCAGTCCCTGGAAGCAACATGGTGGGGGGACCTGGGGGTGTCACAGCACAAAGTGTAAAGTGCCGGGGACAGCCCCAACTCCCCCGGGCACACACGCAGTGACATGGAGGGGGGGGGGACAGACACCAAGCGGGTGGCACCGCTCGGGTGAGTGGGAGGGTGGGAAACCCTGAGGGGAACCCCAGAGTCAGCCTGGGGGGACCCAGGCACCTGGGGAGCATCCCCTCACCCCGCCATGGTGTGTGCTGGGGGCTGCTCTGTGGAAAAACTGCTCCCCTACCTCTCCCTAAATTCAGGCGAGGAAGCACCCAAAGCTCCCCCCAACAATGGCAGACCCCATCCCTGCCCACCTCACTGCAGGCTCCAGGCACCTGAGCTCCAGCCGGGGATGTTTCCCCTGGTGGGTTTGGTTTTTCAGGGGAAAACTAGGTGCTAAATACCTGCTTTGGGTGCCCAGGTGGTTCCATCAGGATCTGGGATTCCCTCCGTGCCACCTCCAGCGGGATGACTGGGAGCACTCAGAGCAAACTGGTGGGCACTAGAGCAGAGCCAGCAAAGGACCATCCTGCACCCCAGGACGGGGGGGTCAGGCATTGATGGGCTTAACAACGCATTTGCAGGATTTGGCCCAGCTGGGGCTGAGCCCTTTGCTGCGTGCATGTGTGTGTGTCTGTGTGTCCCCCAGCTCAGCCCCTCTCCCACCCACTGTCCCATTTGCTGCTGCTGGGACCCCGCTGTGCCCTATAAACACCCCCACCCCCACCACGAGCACCCAGCCCCATGTCCCTTTTTGGGTGCTGCCTGCGCTGCTGGAGCAGGCGAGTAGACCCAGCTGGGGCATTTTTTTTCCTTTTTTCTTCTGAGGTTGGGCCATGTTGGGGGTGTAATAAAACCTATATGATATTTGTTATTCAAATCTCAAGTTATGGTTAAATACATTATTCAGCAAATTAAATATAAAAAGGAATTGTGTTAACATCAGATTGCATTGTAACGGAACTTTGTTGTGGTCAGACAGTGTTATGGTTCTAAATGTTTTTGCACTTTACATGTAACCTAAGGTTTAAAAGGAGATAAAGCATTACGTGTATAGTTTTTTATGGTTAAAATCAGTTGTTAAAAGGGAGTTAAAATGGCCGCCGTCCTCAGGCCAAACGGTGTTATGTCCAGCCCTGTCTGGCCCATGGATACCTGCACACCCGTGCTGAGCCGTCCCCTCCTCCCCACGGTGGAAAGCCGGCGAACCTTCCCTGGCAACAAAAACCCCGCGAAGGAAAAGTTGTTGACGACTTGCAAACCCCTCAGGGAGAACCCCACCCTCATGAATATTCATGAAGCCTGCACTTTAAAAGGACTCTAAAAGGACACTAAAACTCTAAAAGGACACTAAAACAAATTTGAAGGTGGTTGTTATGGATTAATCATAATTTGAAATGAAATCACCACCTTCAGATTTGTTTCAGTGGTCAGTAAAATTTATTAGCAAGCGAAAGTGAGCAAAAGAGCGCTGGGTGTGCCGGGGAGTCTCTGCTCCACCAAGGCACACACCTTACATCCCGAAACGGAGTCCTTTCAAAGGACAAATTGGTGCCGTGACTCGGATCACGGTTTCCCGGCAGAGTCTCATACTGGGGAGGCGCCCCGCTGAATTCCAGTGGCCCCCGCCTGCAGACTGGTCTGCCGGAGCCCCGACCGACGAACCCTAAAATTCGGCAACAAGCAAAAGAACACAGGTTAACCCCATAATCTTTGTGCACGAAGTCCCGGACGAAGACGCACAGGGTTGTGTGAGTATAGGCCGGTTTTCCGTTCGGTTGGGGTTGGGTTGCCTGGAGCGTGGTGTGTGAGACGCCCAGTAGGGCGAAGCGAGTGCGGACCCCTCGGTAGTGCGGGTCCCATATCCCGCGAGGGACTGGGCCACGAAAAGGGCAAGTAGAGTGTGTGAGTGTGTGCAGACGCTCCACAAGATGGGACAGAAGAAGAGCAAGCCTTCTGATCCCATGGGGGTGGTGTGGGAACCCAGGCGAGGTACCCTCAGACACCACCGGATAGCCCTTTAGGATTGATATTAACAAATTGGGAAAATTACCCCTCTAGGCGGGGTAAGGACAAAGTAAAAATGATTTATTATTGTATGGAAGTTGGGGGAGGCAAACAGATTAGAGGAGACCATCTTTATTGGCCTGTTTTCAGGTCTTTTGAAGAGTGGGTCTGCCAAGCTTTGAATATTTATGTTAATTCAAAGGAACCTTTTAATTTGGAAGAAAGCGAGTATGCACACGTATGGATGACATCAGATACTCGAGTAAAATTATACCCTCTTAAAGAGGGTAGAGGGGAAGTCAAAAAAAAAGAAGAAACGTACTGAGGATGAAATCTATACCTCACTCCCTCCTTACGTTCCTCCCCCTCCGCCCTCAGCACCTTCACCACCCCCGACCACACCAGAAGACTCAGGAGATTTGGATTCCCCACAAGATTCTCCAAGGGAGCAAAGGAGAATAACTCGGGGTCAGATTAGAAGGGGGGGGTGGAAATACCAGTTTATACCCCTTAAGGGAGGTGGCTATGGGGAGACCCCAGCTAGGTGTAGGATACGTGGCAGTTCCCCTTAACTCAGGGGATGTCAGAGAATTTAAAAAGGAGATGGGAAATCTGCTGGAGGACCCTCTGGGTGTGGCAGAAAGAGTAGATCAGTTCTTGGGACTAAATATTTACACTTGGGATGAAATGCAAGCCATAACAGCAATATTGTTCACTGCTGAGGAGAGAGAGATGGTTAGGAGGGCAGGAATGAGGATTTGGGACCAACAGCATCAACAGGGTCCGGCAGCAGATGGAAAATGGCCTCTGAATAGACCTAACTGGAATAATCAGAATGAGATCGATAGAGGCCACATGCAAGACCTAAGGACAATTGTAGCCCAAGGCATAAGAGAATCAGTCCCTAGGGGACAAAACATAAACAAAGCCTTTAGCGAACACCAGAAAAAGGATGAAACCCCTACTGAGTGGTTAGAAAGGCTGAGAAAAAACCTTCATCTCTACTCGGCAATAGATCCAAATACACCAGTGGGACAGGCATTGTTAGAAACACAGTTTGTGGCAAAAGCCTGGATAGATATTAGAAAGAAATTGGAAAAGATGGAGGATTGGCAGGATCGGGGGTTGGACGAATTACTCAGGGAAGCACAGAAGGTTTGTGTTCGGAGGGAGAATGAAACCCAGAAACGACATGTTAAAATGATGGTAACTGCGATAAGAGAGGGACAGAGAGTGGATGGGGGTGGAAGAAAACAAGGAGGTCAGAGAAAGGGATCGAAAGAATCGGAAGGGGGGAGAGAAAGGAGGGCCATTAACTGTTTTTATTGCGGAGGTAGAGGCCACACAAAGAACAGCTGTAAAAAGAGAATGATGGATGAGAGAATGTTTAAAGAGGACTAGGGGTGTCAGGGGCTCTTCTTACTGGTGTCAGGGGCTCTTTTTACTGGGGACTAAAGAAAAAACTGAGCCCTTGATAAAATTAAAAGTGGGTCCCCAACAACAAGAGACAGAATTTTTTGTGGACTCAGGAGCAGAAAGATCTACCGTTCAGTCACTGCCCCAGGGGTGTGAGATCTCATCAGAAAAAGTACAAGTGGTTGGGGCAAAAGGGGAACTGTTTGGAGTACCCGTAATCAAAGATGTGCTCCTTGAAACAGATTCCAAGATAGGGATGGGATCCTTATTGCTTGTACCTGAGGCGGACTATAACTTGTTGGGAAGAGATTTAATGATCGAATTAGGAATTAGTTTGGAAGCAACCCAACATAACCTCAGAATTAAACTATACCCCTTACGGGTTGAAGATGAAACCAAAATAAACCCTGAAATATGGTACACCCCTGACACTGTAGAAAAATTGGGTATCGAGCCTTTTATGGTGACCTTCCAGAATCCTGAGATATCAGTAAAAATTAAACAATATCATATATCTCAGGAGGGAAGGCAAGGATTAAAACCAGAAATTCAGAGATTGATAAAGCAGGGATTACTGGAGCCCTGCATGTCTCCTTTTAACACCCCCATATTGCCTGTAAAAAAGGCAGATGGGAGTTATAGATTAGTCCACGACCTAAGGGAAATCAACAAAAGAACTACAACTAGATTCCCTGTAGTAGCTAACCCACACACACTTTTAAGTCAATTAGGCCCGAATGACCGGTGGTACAGTGCAATAGATTTGAAGGATGCTTTCTGGGCATGCCCCCTTAAAAGGGAATGTAGGAATTATTTCGCCTTTGAGTGGGAAGACCCGGATACTCACAGGAAAACCCAGCTCCGGTGGACAGTCCTCCCTCAGGGGTTCACCGAATCCCCAAATTTGGACAAGCACTAGAACAGATCTTACAAGATTACCAGGTAGGAGACACTCTCACCCTGGTCCAGTATGTAGATGATCTTCTAATCGCAGGGGAAGATGAAGACATGGTGCGAAAAGAAAGCATCAGGCTACTAAATTTTCTAAGCTTGAAGGGACTAAAAGTGTCTAGATCTAAGTTACAATTTGTAGAAAAAGAAGTTAAATACTTAGGGCATCGATTAAGCCAAGGAACTAAGAAGCTGGATCCAGAAAGAGTTAAGGGAATACTTTCCCTTCCACGCCAGAAAACTGAAAGACAGGTCCGACAATTATTAGGATTATTTGGGTATTGCAGACAGTGGATCGAGGGGTACATTGGAAAAATAAAGTTCTTATACAACAAAATAACTAAAGATGGATTATTAAAATGGACCCAGGAGGACGATGAACGGTTAGAGGAATTAAAAACTGATTTAGTGAATGCTCCTGTTTTGAGTTTGCCTGATTTAAAAAGACCATTCTTCCTGTTTGTTAACATAGAGGAAGAAACTGCATTTGGAGTACTGGCTCAAGAATGGGCAGGGAAAAAGAAACCAGTAGCATATATGTCAAAATTGCTAGATCCTGTCAGAGGTGTGTTACAACGAAAGGCAGACAAATGGATAACCGATGCAAGATTGGTCAAATATGAAGCAATTCTCATTACATCCCCCCACCTAACTCTTGAAACCACATCATTACAAAATCCAGCCCATTTTTTATATGGAGAACCTAATGAAAATCTTTTTCACAATTGTCTTAATAATATAGAAGAGCAAACTAAAATAAGGCCAGATTTGGAAGAAGAAGAGTTGGAAAAGGGAGAAAAATTATGTGTAGATGGGTCTTCTCGGGTGGTGGAGGGAAAAAGAAAATCAGGATATGCCATAATCAACGGAAAAACCTTCGAAGTACTAGAGTCAGGACCCTTGAGCTGGTCAGCACAGGCATGTGAATTATATGCTCTATTAAAGGCTTTACAATTACTGAAAGGAAAAGTAGGAACAATATATACAGATTCTAGATATGCTTTTGGGGTGGTACATACCTTTGGAAAAATCTGGGAGGAGAGAGGTTTAATTAATTCCCAGGGAAAAAGTCTGGTACATCAGGATTTGACAGTACAAACCTTACAAGCTGTACGGGGGCAGCCGAAATAGCAGTAGTACATCTAAAAGGACACCAGAGGGGGCTAAGTCCTCTCATCAGAGGAAATAACCTTGCTGATCAGGAGGCAAAAAGGGCCGCTTTGTTAACATTACATTTAGACGACCCCACAGAAGCTAGAAAACAGTGCGTTAATTGTGGAGATGAATTCCTCCCCTGCTACGATTGTTGGAAAGATTTTGGAGCAGATGGCATAGAATGCGTATGCGAAAGGCCAGGTATTGGGTGGTGTTTCTTCCATGGGGAAACCTTTCAGGTCCTAAGCTTTACTATACATGAAGAAGGAAAACTGAAACAAATTGGAAATTGAGCAAAAACCAAACGGGAAGCGGGAACTTCCGGATGGCCGAGAGGTCCTCCCAAAACCTGTAGCTACGGAAATAATACGACAATTTCACCAAAAGACTCACTGGGGAACCCAAGCGTTAGTAGATCAATTTGCAACTAAATATATGTATATTGGGATATATGACATAGCCAAAGGAGTGGTGGGAGAATGCCTCATTTGTCAAAAGGTAAATAAACACCAGATAAGAAAACAAGTGCATGGAGGAAGGAATTTGGCTCAAAGACCTTTTTGCGAGAATACAAATAGACTTTACTGAATTACCAAAAGTAGGAAAATACAGATATCTATTAGTAATAGTAGATCACCTGACCCATTTTGTAGAGGCCTTTCCCACGGCACGAGCCACAGCTCATACGGTAACAAAAATACTACTTGAAGAAATTATACCTCGGTATGGAAGAATAGAAGTAATAGATTCAGACAGAGGCCCACACTTTGTATCCAAGGTGGCTAAAGAAACTTTGGCTGCCCTGGGTACACGGTGGCAGTATCACACCCCGTGGCACCCTCAAAGTTCAGGAAGGGTTGAACGCATGAATGGAGAAATAAAGAAACAACTTACCAAATTAATATTAGAAACAAAAATGTCTTGGGTAAAATGTCTCCCCTTGGCTCTATTAAATATTAGAACCCAGCCCTGAACTGATGTAGGGATCTCTCCCTTTGAAATGTTATATGGAATGCCCTATGATTTGGAAATGCCCCCTGATCACCCTCAAATTAAAGATGCAAGAATAATATTCTACCTAATACAACTAATGGCAAGGAGAAAACAGCTGCAAGCCCGAGGGATGGTGGTACAGAGCCCTCCTTTGGACATGACAATGCATCGAATTCAACCAGGAGATAAAGTATTGATTAAATCATGGAAAGAATCTTCCTTAACCCCCCGCTGGGAAGGACCCTATGTTGTTCTTATCACTACAGAAGCTGCTATTCGAACTGCTGAGAAGGGGTGGACGCATGCCAGTCGTGTGACAGGACCTATACGAGATTCATCCTGGCAGGTGACCAGCTCTCCCGGAGATCTACGAGTCACCCTTCGAAAGACCTAATGCGAACATTGTGAAAAGCAAGGTACAAGACACCACAAAAGGACTCAGTAAGTGAGATGTTAATATTTTGTCAGTCGAAACCCGTAGCTGTTTCCTTTTCGTGTGTATAGAATACAATATATGTAAAGAAGGCTGGTGGATTCATAATACATTTGAGGTGAACTTCCGATCCAGTCGTCATCAAGATTACTGACTAGAATGGTGACTAACTAACTGGGCCTTAAAATTAGATTAACAACAGAGAAGGCAATTGGAAAACTCTAAAACTTGGTGGGAAGTAGATAAAGGGGGAATTTATATAGATATACATATATATATATACATATATATACACACTCTCACCTTAATTGGCCTACAAACCAGGAGGCCTATGTAGACCAGAGTAGAGGTAAAACGTACCCCTGAAGAATACGACTGCTGCTGAGAAGATTAAACACACTGCTGCTCTATGCAACAGAGTAGGCAGAGACGTACACCAGTGGGGAAAAATCTTAAAACCGTACTCTGAGAGAAAAAGGCTCCCAAAAAGCAAAGGCCAGAAAGAGGTGCAAAACACCTTGACTCTACAGGAGCAATGTCCCCCTTCTATAGAAGTTATAAAAATTTTCAGAATCCTACCAACCTTCTATTT
>NW_020799123.1:5595028-5598494 GCF_003259725.1 Athene cunicularia
TGCGGGTGGTGCAGGTGGTGGTGGAGGCTGTGGGCAGTGGGTGAGGAGGGGGGCAACCAGGCAGGCTGGTGGCTGGGGGGTGAGGAGGCCCAGAAGGGGCTGAAGCTCCCGGGGGGGGAGCAGGCCATGGAGGTGATGGGGCTGTTGCTGCTCTGCAGGCTCTCGGAGGTCCGCAGCTTGGAGAACATGGCCAGAGCGTCCGGGAAGTTGGGTGGCGTGGCTGGTGTGTTGCTGGGGGTGCACATCTGCAGGGGAAAGGAGAGGGAGGGCATCAGATGGCGCACAGCTACTTTTGGAGTCCCAACCTGCCCGCAGGAGCCAGACACATCACTGGGGATCCTGTTTTTATCCCACACCTAGGATGCCCCTGGCTCCAGGGGACGCTTGGAGCCCAGGTCTGACTGGTACTGGGGGTCCCCAGCGCTGCTGTGCAGCCCTCAAGGGTCTGGGTGGCTCCCCCACAAAGGTGTGGGGGCTGCCTGGGGAGTCTCCACCCAGTCTGGGTGCTCAAAGCCCCGGGGAGAGGCAGGTTTGGGGAGGGGGACACTGCTCTGATGCCAGCTGCCCCATGGAGGGGAGCAGCAGGGACAGGGCTGATGCAATGGGGTCCAGCATGATGGGTGGGGAGGGTGTTGGGGTCCCACAGGACCCCCCCTTCACCCAGTTCCCTGACACCCTCCCTCCCCTGCGCATCCTGGCAGGGCAGAGAGCGGAATGCAGGCAGGGCACCCCTCAGGATGCAAGGCAGCGGCCGGGCCCCGTGTGGTTCCCCATACGGCCCCTGCCTTCTGCGTACCCAGCTAAATTTAGCACCTTCCCCCCCCCGCCCCAGCCAGTGCCGGATCCAGCCCTTTTTGCAGCCGATCTCACTGGCAGAAGAAAATCTGGTGAGGGGGGGACCTGGTCCTGTGCTGGGGCCCAGGGGCTGGCAGTGCTCAGGGCCTCAATTCAGCAAAGCAGTTGCTACACTCTGAGTATGGGGGGGTGCTAAAGCCCCCCAGAGGGGATATGCAGGGCAGAGGAAGCTTCACACCAGCAATGCAAAATTGGGTAGGTGCCTGCCCTAATGACCCCCCCTTTTTTATCTCCAGTGTGGAGGTCGCTGTGTCACAGGCTGCTCTGAACACACGTTGGGGGGTGGTTAGAAACAGCAGCACTTTGTCCAGCCCAGACCCTTGTGGGGGGCAACGGTCTGGGGGAGCACTTCCCCCCACACTGGACCCACAGAGCAAAATCCCCCTGAGGCTGCACGGGGAACACACGTGGGGGTACGTGTATGGGGCACACATGTGGGCAGGGGGGTGTGCTGGGAGGGGACACGTGGACACAGAGGGGGTGTGTGCATGGGGAGGGGTTCACCCCACTGGGTTAAATCCATCCCACATGCTCATGGAGCCCCGGGCACAGCCAAGCAGCACGTCTCGCTCTTGTGCTGCTTGTGGGGATGTCGAGCAGTGCCGAGGGGTCAGGGCAGCATCTGCAGCCTCCAGCTTTTGCTCCTTTAGCAACAGCAAATTGGGTAGACGCTTCTGATGGGGAATAGCTGCTGTATCTCCCCCTTCCTGGGATTTGCCCTGGCTGGCACTCGGCAGCCCCAGCTGCTCCCCAGCACATACAAGCACCGAGTCCCTCTTACTGATTCCCCCTCAGCCCCATCCCGGCCACCCTTGGTGATCACCAGGGTCAGAGGAGCAGCCGGGAATGCTGCAATGTGCTCCCCACTCCCCCCTCAAAGATGGGGTGCCCTCCCTGCCTTGGGGAAGCAGCAGCCGGCAGACCTGTGCTGGCAGAGGGATGGATGAGCTCCCACCAGCGTGCAGAGCTGGTGCACCCCAAAAATGTAATCACGGCCAGGCTGGCACCCAACGGGCTCGTGGAGAGCTGGGGTGTTTCTTCCTGACCACACACAGGCTTTGGGAGAGCTCATTTCAGAGCTCACCTCAACACAGTAGCAAGACAGCTTCCTTTTAAAAATCACCTATAAATTTGGCAGTATCTGAAAAGATACTTGTTGAAAAAAAAAAAAACAAAAAAAAACACCCCAAAAAAGAGAAAAAACAACTTTCAAGTGACTGTGTTTTGAAAAAATAAACACCACAGCCACACACGTGCCAACCACCAGCCCTGGCCTGAGGTTGGACACAATGCTGGAGGGGGGACACAGCTCTGAGCTTCTGGGGTGGTGTTTGCCAGATTAATTAAAAACATTAATTAAAAAAAAAAAAAAAAAGAATTGCCATGTAATTATTGCCTTCCCCCTCCAACACTTTCTGTTAAGGAGCTGCTCCACTGTAAGTGTCAGTCCCACCATGAGCTGCCATGCCGACACTCCACAGTCCTTTCCACACAGCCCAGACCCGTGGGGGCTTTGCCAGGCGTGGGGGACACGGAGGTGACGTTGCACCCCGCACCGTAACACTGCTGCACTCACAGCTTTGTTCTCTGCTGCTTGAAAAAGAAATAGAAACCGCAAGCATAAAGGCCCTGGTCTCACCCCCTGCCCCGAGCCGTGCAGGGCATTTTCAGCTGCAGAAATCAGGATGCTGGGCAGGGTGGGTGATAGCAGCAAAAAAATGCCAAAAAATGCGAGGTGGGAGTATTTGGGGAGAGGGTGAAAGGTGTTTTGTCACCACGTGGAACACACAGTGTTGAGAAAACAACGTGGGGAAGGGGAGAGCCGCCCAGCTCTGGGCTGGATGGGGGTGATGGGGGGGTGGGTCCCGCTCGGGCCCCCGGGAGCGCGGGGACAGGTTTCATCAGAGCTGCTTTGCATCCCGCTTCCAGCAGCCGCCCGGCAGGAATTACCCTGACAAGGCTTTTGGTGTGAAAATACAGCGAGGCCCAGATCCGGCCAGCAGCTCCCACCAGCTCTGCCGTCCCCTCTCTCACCAGGAAAGAGGGTTTTCCAAGAGGTGACCCTTCGCAAGCTGCCTGAGGCAGCAAGGAAACGTCCAGGGGGAGGAGGAATTAAAATAAAAGGGGTTTAAAGTGGGAGCCAACCGGCAAAATTACTTTCTCTGAGAGCTGCCGGCAATGCCGGGCTGGCTGGTGATTTCCTGACGGCAGGAGAAAAAAAATCGGCTTAGCCCAGACCCACTCCTTCCCCCGCGTGCAGCACCGTTTAGTTCCCTCAACAGGAAAAAAAAAAAAAAAGATGAAAAAACCCCAACAAAACAAAAAACCACAACAAAAACCACCCGGGGAGGGAATAACTTCCTCCCCTTGGCCAAGGGGACGTGTCCTCGGCCAAGGTCAAGTGGCGTTTGGGGAAAGGGGGGGGCCTGCAGTGGCCCCCCAGCCCGGAGAGCCCAACTTCCAGCGCGATGCTTGCGGAGACAAACTATTTCCTGGCAGACATTTTAGCTCGTGTTTACATTCGCCGGCTGCGTGTTCCTCCGGGCGCAGAGCAATATGGCTGGCAGGGGAGCTGACAGCTCCGCGGCCCGGGGGGCCTGGGGGGTCCGGG
>NW_020799123.1:5598544-5601853 GCF_003259725.1 Athene cunicularia
CGCCCCCCTCCCTTTTTGGGGGACCCAGTTACCCTTGGGGCAGGGGCCCAGCCTGAGGGCGGGAGGGGAGACCCTGCCCCCCGGCCTGAATTCACCCTCATTCCCCTCCCGGTGGAAGGTCTCGGCAGCAGGAGCTCAGGCTGAGCTCCCAAATTTGAGGGTTTTGGTTGGTTTGTTTTTTTTTTTTTGTAATATAACGTTTAAAATCCTGGTGACTCCGAGCTTCAGCCACAGCCTGCAAAGGTGAGTGAGCTTCCCCCCAGTGCGTGTCCCCCCGTGGGGTTCAGGGACTGAGTAGGACTAGTGCAATGCACACCCAAAAGCCTTTAATAAAAAAGGGACAATGAATATTTGAAAACCAGTTGAGTAAACTGGGAACTTTGCATGTGGATGGTGCAAAAATAGACTTAAGCTCAAAAGAGCCATTGGGGGGTTGGATGTGGCAGTGGTGACCAGCTGGGAAAGGAAACGAAGAGGTGGAGGGATGGAGACCTGAAGCACCATCTGCGGCTGGTTGCCCCCATCAGCGCATGCGTGAGGGCCCATGTGGGACTTCTGTGAAGTCCCAGTGGGCCCGTGGAGGTGGGCTCTGGCAGGCAGCACCACAACTTCAAAACGATGCCACCACATGTTTTCCCCAAGCTGGGTATCACCCTGGGGTGTTTGGGGGGATCCCACTCACCAGGATGCAGCAGTGGGTACAGAGGGTCCTGCTCACCGTGCTGAGATTTTGGCAGCTTCATCCTCCTGGGGCAAAACCAGCCCTGAGGCAGGTGGAGGTGTGAGAGGAGCAATTCCAGAGGCTGGGATCCCAAACCGGCCTGCCACCTCCTCCACACAGCCCTGGAGAGCGCTCAGGACCTCTCCTGCTTGCCAGCAACACCCACTTGTGTACGCAGCACGGCGTTAGCTGAGTTAGCTGAGCTAGCAAAGCTGGGAGCAACCAGCCTCAGGTAGTGCCTGCTCTGAAACCCAGGAAAATGCTGTTGTGAGCCCTCACTCACAACCCAGCGGGGCTCACACAGGCAGCGGGTGTGCAAGGCCGTGATAAAACACAGCATTAGTGACACTTGGAAACGCAGGCAGGACCTTCAGTCCTTCGAAATGAAACTCTGTGCCTAGTCTGGCTGTGGAGCCACAAGACCGCTGCAAACACCTCGGATTTTCCCGCCACACCAACCAGCTGGTGGAAAACCCCCTTTTTGAGGCAGGATTTGCAGTGAGGGCAGGATTCACCATCAGCACTCCCTTGGCATGATCCTGCCTGAGATGCTCTTCCATCCTCCCATCAGGCGTGCTGTCCTACCACCCCCTGAGACCTGCAGGGTGTGTGGGATCACCCCTCCAGGCAGGCTGTGGGTTCCCAGCACCCTGCTGTGCCCTCTGGGCCAGGAGCTGCTCTGGGAACCACCCTGGGGGGCTGATGATGTGGCAGCCCTCATTAGGGGCTCAGCACCTGCTAACGAAGGGCCCATCCCCTCTCCAGCCTTTCCCATGATATAGGGCTGGGTCAGCCTTTGTGCTGGGCTGCACAGAGCTGGGTCTGAGCCAGCCTAGGGGAGGGTGGTTGGCTCTGCAGCATGTGCAAGTGGCTGCTGGAGGGACTGGGAGTGGACTGGGAATATGGACAAACATTTACTGCCATGGGTGAGCCGCTTGCTCTCCTGTTTAACCTTCCAGCAAACTGTTGGGCCCTCCTGTGCCTCAGTTTCCCTCTCAGCACAGGGAGGCCAGAGCAGGATCCCCTTTCCCTGCCAAATACACACACTAAATCCCACAGCTGGGCAGCACGAGCGCTTCAGCCTTGCATCTTGCCCAGCAGCAGGTGTGTTTTGGCGTTAAATGTTGCTTTTTCTTTGTGCTCTGGATTAACCCTCCCCACAGTCCTGCTTGGTCAGCCCCCATGGGGTTCGTTCTGGCTTTACATGTGTTGGGGTTGGGTGCGTATGTGGCCGAGCAGGCTTGGGAGGGAACCTGCCCTCGAAGCTGTATCATCACCCAGCTCCTGCCTGCGCTCCCGCGCTCCACTGCGGCACTGTCCTACAAAATCCTCTGCTGCAGTAATACACTGCTGGAAAAAAAAAAAACAAAACATCCCACAAGCCATGCATGCACACAGCAGCTCTGTGTGTAATGACTGCTGGGTTATGGATCTGCACAGGGATAACTTTGAATTATTATCTGCACTAAAACCCTGCAGTCTGTTGTGTGCCGGTAATGAAATGTGCTGGCTCCCTCTTCCAGGGTCGTGTTTCTTGCTGTCGTCGCTGGCTGAAGTGAGGC
The DNA here is from genome assembly GCF_003259725.1 of Athene cunicularia. Taxonomy (NCBI): domain Eukaryota; kingdom Metazoa; phylum Chordata; class Aves; order Strigiformes; family Strigidae; genus Athene; species Athene cunicularia. The sequence goes on from NW_020799123.1 coordinate 5,600,828, forward strand.
AGAGGAGCGGGGCCGTGCTGGCAGCTCAGCAGTTCTGGGCTGTGCTAGATTTGTAAATGTAAATTGTAATCTGCAGAACAGGCTCCCAAAATGTGTGTTGGGGTGAACAGGGATCAGCCCCTGGGCTCTCAGGGCTCCCGGCTGGGTGCCAGCACCCAGAGCCAGGGCAGGCTCCGGGCCTTGATGTTGCCCTCGGCTCCTCTTGGGCCAATGCTCCCATTGGGACCCAGCCCGGGTGTGACATCCGGCGGCACGGATGTGGTGTCACTGCCACGGCCGTGGGTCCTGGTGTGTTGGCATTAGGCTGACAGAACAGGGTACAAAGCTGCCCCTGGGCTTGCCCTGGTTGTGGCTGCTCTTTGGTTTGGCTTTTCTCAGCCACCCTTGGGGCTGTGCTGGTAAAAAGCAATCAGGGAGGGAGATGTGTGCGTCCCCTCTGCAGGGAGGGTGTGAAGGGGGGAGCCTCGGGGATGGCCTTTGGTCGTCACCGCTGAGTAGCCGAGGCCATCAGGGCAGCTGATCCGCCTCTGCACATCTCCCATTTGATATTTATAGCACTCGTGTTATCAACTCAAATCAAAATCATGTGATGCTCCACTAACTTGCACTGCAGGAGTAATCCATCACCAGGGTTTTTAAGCGAGTGGTCGAAGGGTCTATCCTTCACCTTCATCCCCAAGGGGAAGATGTGAAGGTGCTCAGTGCTTCCCAGTAGTTTAATGCTGGGGGAACTGGGAGAATCTGGGGGTGCGTCGAGGTGCACCGGAGCAGAGAACCAGGTCCTTGCCTCCACAGGCTGTGCCTGGCAAATGCAGCTGCTCCTGGTGTGGAGCAGAGCTAGGAGGGCAGGACAGAGAAGATGGAGGTGTGTGCTGGGGGGTCTTTTAATCTGCCCCAGCGCTAGGCAGCTGCTGTAGAGGCTCGACCCCTGTGCCAACGGCAGGTCCCTCTCCTTCCCCTGCGCCAGGCAACTGATTGGGGAAAGTGAGGGGGCTTTGCCTTCTCCCAGGGCTCACCCCAGCAGCT
>NW_020799123.1:5601903-5607654 GCF_003259725.1 Athene cunicularia
GCAAGCGAGCAGGGCGGGGACCGGGCACGACCTTGCTCCGGCCGGGGATGCCCCTGCGCACCCCAAAACAAAGCCTGAGCGCACACAGCTGGGAGGGGGGGCACCCTAAAAAATACAGATGTGCTGCTGGGAGCCCTGGGTCCGTGCGGCGCGGCAGGGATGGGGGCACCCCTGGCTCTGCTCGCGGGGTGCCCCCTCTCCGGGTGCATCTTTGCCAGCACAACCTGGCTCCCAAACTTGTCTGAGTTGATGCGACTTTAATCATAATGATGATGATTTTTTTAATACCCGTGGTCTGCGGCACAGGGTTGGGAAGGCTGGAGCTCTTTTTATAGCCGGTCGCTCCAGTGCTGGCTGCTTGGGAAAAGCCTGGGTTTAAATTCCCGGGAGGATGAGAGAAGCTGGGGTGGGAGGGATTGGAGGGGATCCCTCCTTCCCAGGGCCCTGTCCCATAGAGGCACCCCAACCTCTGCCATGGGGAGACTTCACCTGCCTTGGGGCTCGGCCGTGATGTCCCTCCCGCTCCCGAAGCCGGCCTTGTCTCAAACCTTGTGCATGACCTTGGAAAATCCGTCCCTCCCCTCTGTGCCTTGGTTTTCCCTGCAAAGGGCCAGGCTAAGCGGGTGTCCAGGGGAGCCATGAGGGGGTCACTGTGGGGAGAGGCGATGGAGTCTGCTCCGTGGGTTGGCAGCGCTTCAGAGCCGCAAAAATACCGATATCAGTGGATGATGCCCGGGAGCACGGTGTGCGTGCACGGGGATTGCCACAGGATCCTTGAGGCACTGAATATTATTAATAGGTAACTATTCTGGTACTTAATAGGATAAGGTAAACGCTTGGATCATTAGTGCCGTGACAAATTACTCGCTAATTACAAATAAAGACCTCCTTAGGAAGAATTACAGCCAACACAAACCCTTCTCTTGTCCTGAAAAGCTGTGCTTGGTGCTTTTTTTTTTAAAAAAAAATTAATCTAAAATCAGTTGCACAGCTGGCTGGCACATCTGCAGTGGTGGGGGTTAACTGGGGCACTGCGGGGTGGAGGTGGCCAATCCTGGGCAGCCTGTCCTCCCGCGGGGCTCCCCCAGCTCCCCATCTTTACACGGTTTCAAGGCTTTTGTCACCTTGATGCCAGCTGAAGCTGGACCACCCCATCTGTGGGTTTGCTCTCTGCAGGGGGCGTGCATTACAGGCTTTTTTCTTGGGGCTGCTTCTTATTTAGGGGCTCTTGAAATATCTGAGGTGGAGGGTGTCAGTCCTGTGCCCTGCTCTGGGGGAGCAAGTGCACCCAGCTGAGCACTTCCAACTCATCTCAGCTAGCAGAAGACACCAGGTTGAGGCTTAATTCTGTTTTTCAGGGAGAACCTGGGGCTTTCAGGTGTGCTCAGCTGGGTTGGTCCCAGTGATGGGGCCTGAGCAGAGCCCGGGGGTGGGGAATGGTCCTGGGACTGCCCAGGGTCCTTGGGGAGAGGGGCAGAAGGTGCCCAGGTGATGTGGCCATCTGCACTGGGACAAAGACAGGCTGGTGACCAGGGGAGATTATGGCTGGTTTGCTTTTAATCTGAGAGGGGATTTGCCTTCAGTGCTGCCGGCAGCCGAGGGGGAGGCAGGGGAGGACATGCCGGGCAGTGGAGCTGACTCTGTGGCAGCAGCACTTCTCTCGCCTCCAATGCTGCTTGGACACAGCCACTGGCTTTCGAAACGTGGCCCTCAGGGGGGCTCTTGTGGGACCCTGAGGCATCTCCCTCTCTTCAGACATGACTTTAGCTAGTCTGCTGCAGGCTCACTTGGGATGGCCAGTGCAGCCCCTGGGAATAGGGCAGCCATGTCTTGTCCTAGTCAAGCATCTCCCTTTCCCATCCTGGGGGTCCCATCCCCTCCAGGCAGGGTACAGATGGGATTAGTTAAGACAGTATTTTGAAGCAAAGGCGATAGGAGGGAGAGCAAGCAGGGGCTGTTTATGGAGCCCACTGCCTGGCTAGTGGGATGCCTGTTGGGGCAAGTCCCTTGCTTTCAGCCCCTGTCCCTGGCTGAGGCCAGCAGTGAGCTCCCCTGAGGCACACGGGAGCAGGGTCCTGGCTGGGAACAGGAGCGAAGGGGTTGCCCAGGCAGAGACACCCCAATCTGGGGGGCACAACCCCACGGTGGTGGCACTGCCAAGGCACAGGGAGCAGCCCGAGGGGCTCCCAGGGCCGCAGTGGGTGAGGGCTGACACAGCAGTGCTGTGGCCAGGGTTTGGCTTTGCCTCGGGCTGCTGCTGGCTCTGGCTGCCTGCTTTAGAGCACTGAATTAAATAAACTGCAGTGTGCCAGCTCACCGGGTGGCGATGGGGTGCCTTGGGGCAGAAGCACCCTGCACCTTTTAACCAGCCGGGATTTCGCCCAGGCGGTGCTGTGCCTGTGGCAGCACCCTGTGCCAGCACTCACTGCCGCAGGGTGTTCCTGTGCCAGCACTGTGCCACGGCCTCTGGGCTGACCTCAGCCTGTGTGAAACTCGGCGATTGCCTCTCTGGGTGCGTGTGGATGGGCTGAAAATGAGCTTCTGTATTTTAGCTGTTTTGGAGAGCCCGGCTGTGACCCAGCTGAAACATCCAGGCTCTGATGTTTGAGAGCCAGAGGCTGCGTTACCAGAGCTGAGACAGACCCCAGCAGGGCAGCGATGGCTCAGGGGATGATGCAGGACGTGTGCCACTGTGTGCCAGAGCCATGGGCATGGCCACAGCACGCACCAGGGTCTGCGCCCACGGGGTCCTCACCCATCTCGAGGCATCTGGGCAAGGTGGCATCCCTGGCACTCATGGAGAAAAGGGGCTGACAGTGTCATTGGCACCAGCTGGTGCCAGATATGTCCCATGTGCTGGTGCCGGTAGGCGTGCAGGACACACTCTGTTTGACAAGAACCTTGGGGAATTTTTGTTTATTACTCCTTTCCAGCAGCCACTCTGTTCAGCCCTTCCCACACGCTTGCTCACTGAGTCTCTGAAGTTTAAGATGTCATTAAAGCCTAGCTTTCCCTTTGCAACGTGACCGTCCTTGACGGGCTTTCCTTCCCTAGGGGTAGGCTTTGGTTAAGGATTTATAATTAGCCGATAATAAGGTGGCTGTGGCTGGAAAGGTGCTTCACTCCTCTGCCACCGGGCTGTGCCTACAGGGTCACTGGCACCTGGTGGCTCTGGCAGGCTCCTGGGCTTTGCTGATGGATGCTCTTGGCTTTGCTGATGCTCCGGGTTTTTCCGTGCTGGTGCTTCTCTGGCAGAGCCTGGCACAGCTCAGGGTTCTTGTTTAATGGCAAGGTTTTTGGAGGACCTTCCCTGGGAGGGTGCACAGGGACAGTTCTATCTGCTGCAAAGGGGAAGCTGAAGCCCCTGGACCATGCATGGAGTACACTGGGAGCCTGCAGCACCCAGGGGTGCTCCCAACTCCTGGCAGAGAGACTACATGACAGCAGTGTGGTCCTCATCTGCTTTGCCCATTTTATGGGAGTTCCCAGCACCCACCAAACAATGACTGGGGCCATCACAGAGAGCCTGTGCTCCACTTTCAAGCTTTTCCCTAGTGCTGGGGTAGGTTTTCTGCAGGTTTAAATATCTTTTTTTTCCATCTCCTGCTCTCACCCCAAGTTGGTGCCAGGAAAAGCTCCTGACTGCCCTGTTCTCCCCCAGCAGGCAGCTCTGAAGGCACTTTGCTCTTGTGTTTTTGTTGTTTGGTTGTTTTTTTTTTTTTTACATGGCTGTGTCCTTCCCTGGGGAGCTGCCTATAAATTATGTACATGGAAAATGGGCCCAGAAAGCAGCAGGCATCAATAATTGATGGTCGACGTTTGCTAATGGGTGTGCTGCATCCGGGCATCCCTGTGTGGCGGGGCCTTCGGATGAAGCTGTACGGCCCCACTCGTCCCTCCTGCCCTGGTGTTAGATCCCCTGTTCTCCTCCACTGGGAGCTTTGGGCTCAGTTTTGGTTTTTAAATGCAATATTAAGGCCTGATCCAGCCCTGGGCAGTTGCTGCATCTGCTGGGAGGTAACTGCCAGCTCTGACTTCAGTCCCCACAAGCAGAGCTGCAGCCCAGGCTTGAGCTCCTTTATCTGCGGACATCTAAGGTTTAGTTTCAAGGTGTCCCCAGTGGGGCTGTGGATGGCTCTGTGCTGTTGGGTTTGGGGTTTTTGCAAACTAGATCCTGTCCCCATGGCTGGCAGGATGCAGGGTGCCGTGCCCATCCTCCATCCGTTGCCTCTCATGGCTCCTGGTGCTTCTGCTCACTCCTCACCATCCCTGTTCACCTCCCTTTTCCCCTTCCTTTTCCCACCTCAAGGAGAAGTCCCGACCTTCCTGCTTCCGGATCTCGCGGACAAGGAGCAGGCACCAATCATCTCCTGGTTGAGCTGGGAGGAAAATACCTCCTGTATTTGAGAAGTGCCTGGCCTGGGGGCTGCTCTGAGCTTGGGAGACAGGACAATGCTGGTGTTTTGGCTCCGTGCTTTACCCTCCAAGGGAAGAAGAGACACTGGTCATTGCCTGGTGTTCATCAGGGCAATGTGGGACACTTTGCAGGGGGCTTGCTGACCTCCTGGAGAGTCTGCATCCTCCCAGAATCCTCCCTCCTGCAGGCGGGTCCTTCCTAGGGAAGGCTTCAAGTTGAGAACTGACAGAACTCAGTTCAGTTGTGGTTTGCCCACCTTCCCGGTGGGGGCCATGGCAAACCCGGGCACGTGTCTGGCTGCAGACATGCTGCCTTGGATGGCACACGAGGCCCGTGATGCCGGGCTTTGGGCAGGACCATCCCTGCCCGTTCTGAGGGCTCCGTGCCTGGTCCGTGCTGCCCCTTCCTGGCAGCATCTGTGGGGGTGAAGGAGCCAACCCAGCTGCCCCGGGGCTCCCAGGGCTTCTGGAGACTGGCGCTCTGGCAGGACAGGCTGTGACCGCTGCCTCTCCTGCCTCCTCGGGAAATTAGCTGGTGTTTATGTGGAGGATTAGTGCCGCTCTCCTGCTCTGCCGTTCTGGGACCCGTCTCCCGTTTCTGTTCACCAACCAGGATTTGGTCGCCCCTGCCAGCGCGGGGATGGCTGAAGGTTGGGGTGACCTTGGGCAGCTCAGGCTGGGCTGGGGCTCACAGGGATTTCCGAGCAAGGAAAGGGGAGCAGGCGCTGTGCTCGGGGAAGGACACAGCCAAAGCCCTGGGGTGTGACTCTGCTCCTGTTCAATCCCGACGGATGGAGCAGCCCCCAGGCCAGGCGCTGCTGTGGGGCTGGACCCCAGCACTGGCCTCTCCCCATCCCAGCTCTCTCTGCCCACGCTTCGGCCATCACGGCGAGGAGGGATGATGGCTGAGGGATGCAGGCAGGGAGAGGGGAGGGCAGGACAGGCAGGCAGCAGGCAGCCAGGCAGGGTCACTTCTTGGCCAGCTCCCCCTTCAGCTCTGCCTGCTTGGAGACTGACAGCGCATGAGCTCAATCTGAAAGGCTCCCAGCAAGGTGACCCTGGGGACAAAGCCACCCCTGAGCCATCGATTCGGTGGCTTCGTGCCGCTTCATCGCCTGGCTGAAGCCCCGTCCTCCCCCTCCGCTCAGGCAGCCTCTGTGTTTTCTTTCCAGGGAGCTACTTTGCCAACCACTTCATCATGGGCGGCGAGAAGTTTGACTCCACGCACCCCGAGGGTTACCTCTTCGGCGAGAACAGCGACCTGAACTTCCTGGGGAACCGGCCGGTGGTGGTGGGCACCGGGGGGGACGCGGGACTGGGAGGGGACACGGGGCT
>NW_020799123.1:5607704-5627763 GCF_003259725.1 Athene cunicularia
GGGGGGGGGCACGGGGTCTGGGTTCCCAAAATGGCAGTGTCTGTGTGTGTCATGGGGGTGCGTGGTATAAGGCTGCTGGCTGTCACCCCCCAAGGGCAGAGCCAGCCAAGAACTCCTGGGGTGGCCCGACTGGATTCTCCAATGTCTAATGTAAGGGTTGGTTACTTGCTGCAGCCTATCCTCCATCAGGGACTAACCCAGGTCTCCTCTCAGCCTGTCTGCCTGCATCTACACGCTCCACAGCAACATGTTATTGCTATATCTCTCATCTCGGTGCCTAACTTGAGTTGCAAGGGTTGAATAGGTTTGCAGGTGGTTGTGGATGGACGGGGCGGTGATGTGACATCTGCCTTTGGGTGCCACTCTCTGCAATACCCATGTTGTGGCTCATCAGACCTGCGTGTATTTTCCGACCTGCAAAGGGCTGCTTACACACACAAACCCACCAGCTTAAAAACATCAGCTGGTGAAGGTGGTGAGGGGCAATGGGCTGATTTAGCCCGACTCCTCCTTTCTCACTCTCTCTTGCCTTTCCCAGCCCAGGCAGCACAGGGTGGGGGACATACTTAGAGTGGTGCTGGTGTGCTGTGGGGTAAAGTAGCATGGACAGGAGCAGGTGAAAGTATTCCCCAAGCTCTAGCAAATAGGAAAAAAAAAAAAAAAAAAGGGTTGGTGGGGCCTGTGGGCAGCACTGATGGGTTTTACGGTGGTGGGTGCTGCCAGCTCCAGCTGGCCTCAGGGCACAGGGAAACCAGGCTGCAGGGGACATCCCTGGACTCCACGGTCCTGGGAATGTATCTTCTGCCTTTGAAAGGGGAGGAAATGAGAGTGGGGCTGTCCCCACAGCAGGTTTTGGCTGTAGGGCTAAATGTCCCTTGCTCTTCCAGGTGCATCTCAGCAGGGTGGCTCTCCAGCGTCAGTTGGAGTAGTAGGAGGTTCAAGTATTTAAAAAAAAATAAAATTAAGTGACGACTTAAAAGGCACTAAAGCTTTTCTGTTGAGTTGAGATAAATTTACCTGCTCTATTGGCCCATCTCTCAAATGCTGCCTGCTCTGTGTTGGGCTGGCAAGGCTGCTGCCATCCCAGTTTGTGTTTCCTCCTTGAAATCATCTTCAGCAGTGTTTTGGCAGCATCGTATGGCCCTTCCACAGGGAGCACCCGGCCCTGGGCTGTGCTGGGGCAGGGATCCCAGTAAAGCCAAGGGCAGGAGCATTCCTCAGAACCCATGGGCATTGTGTGGGCAAAGCCAGCACCTTTCCATCCTCTGTGCTTCCCTGGAAAATGGAAAGTCAGCACTGGGGTTCTCCCTCCAGCATCAAGTGCTGAGAAATCCCCTTGATGACAGTAAAAGCCTCTAAACTGCCCAGTGAGCAGTTCCGAGTCAGGCGCTCTGACAGCAGAAGCAGCGGGAAAGGTAAAGGAACAGCTTGGAAACAGCAGAAATAATTAATATAGCATTGCAAGCTAAATTGCACTGCTCCAGCTTAATTACCGATGGCCCTGAGCTGTTACCAAGGTCCCATCTCCCTGGGGAGCGGCAGGCGTTTTTGGGCTGGGCTTTGGCCCAGGCCAGTTTTGGGGGCTCGGAGAGGTCGGAGAGGACCCGTGTTGTTTCTGGTCTAAGCCTGTGTCCAGACACCATTTGGGCATCTCTGTTGCCACCTCCAAAACCTGTCCTGATGCTTCTTGGCTGTGATGCTCTCACTGTCTGGCGTGCTGTGAGAGCCCTGGCTGAGCTGGAAACATTGGAGATGTCCAGTGCTTTTTGGTGGAGGATTTATTTTGGGTTCTTTGGGTGTAGAGGACTAGGAAGCCTTGGAAAAATTGTGTCCCAAGTCCTCTCTGAGCACCTTGGCTGAGCTAGTAACAGTGCTGCTGCAGGGATGTGCCGAGCACCCAGAGGCTGTGCAGACCCTCCCCACCCTGGATACGGGATAATCTGGATTTTCCAGCTCGGGACTGGTTCCTAAGGGGCTGGGAAGGGCGTTGCAGGTTTAGTAGCTGCCACCATGCTGGGACATCTCTGCAGGGGCTGAGAGCAGAGAAGCTGTTTGTGGCACTTGGAGATCATGGGGTGTTCCGGGGAAACCAGGGACTGTTGAAACGTGCTGCTGGGTTTCCCTGCCCATGAAAACCAGCCTGGGTCTGCTTGTAGGAAAAACCCAAGAGATATTTTTGAATAGATTCTTTTTTCACTTTAACAGAAGCCAGTTTGGACCAAATGTCACTATAGATGCATGGATGGTGGTTTTAAATGGGTAACATTTGACATGAGGATTTTTCTGTTGTTTTTCAGTTTGATTTAAATTGAGTAGATGCAAAAAGTCCTTTAAACTACCCCTTTCTGATGTGGAAATCCGGCCTGCAAAATTTCATTCAAAAAAAAGCCCCAACCCCCCCAAGAAAGAGCCCAGATGTGGGTGTGGAAGAGCTTAACCGCAACAGCAAAGTGGTTTCTGCAGCAAGAAATTTGCCTGTGGTGCTTCCCCATCCTGCTCAGCCCAACAGCCCCCGCAGGGCTGCACCCAGGGGACCCAGCTGCCCCTTTACTGCTCCATCGCCCACCCCTGGGTGCTGCGGTGGGAGGGGGCTTACACACCCATGGGTGGTCTCCCTGCCAGGGCAAGCTCTGCCACTTACTGCGGGCTGGTTTGGGTACATCTCAACTGGCCAAGGTGCAAATGAGCAAGATTGGATTGCTTCATTAATTTGAATAGCAGAGGATGTATTGTGATATGGCAGGGCATGTCACAACATGGCTCAGCTCCAGCCTGGAGGCCTTTTTACACTTGCTCCTTTCCAGCTGCAACCTGGTAATTCTGCAGGTGCACCTTTAGTGACTCGTTAAAAAGCTTATTAACACCAGATTAATGACTCAGCTGCTCTTTGCCCCTCCTGGAGGGGAGGGAGGGGGCAGCAATTCCAAGCAGATCTTTATAGTGCCCTGTGCCACCAGCCAGGCTGGGTCCAGCCCAGGTTTTAACCTGCCTTTTGCTGTTGCTGGTGGGACATGGGAGGTGATGCCTGGATGGTGGAACAAGGATGGGGCAGGCCTCTGCTTGTGCTGCCTGGTCCTGTGAGCTGCTTGGACTGTTCCATCCTGCTGAGCCCAGCACGGGTCCCCCAGCCCTATCCATCCTGCTCTGCGGGGCTTTGGGAATGGGGAAGGTGACAGGTGACACTGGCTTTGGGAACAGGGAAGATGATGCTGGCTTTGGAGGTGGGGAAGATGACCATGGCTTTCCCACACGAGGGCGCCAGGGACATGAGAAATGGGCACCTGGCTCCCCGCGGGGCATCCCCAGGTGCCATCTGCAATTCAGTCTTGTCCCCTCGCTATCGGGGTGCAGCAGGTGCCTCACCATCCCCAAGTGTCCCCTACCCAGGCTGGGGGCAGCACGGGGAGATGAAGGCAGCCTGGCTTGGTTCCCTTTTCCCTTTCCTAAGGCAGTGCTTCAGCTCTTTGGTTCTTGTGAGCATCTGCCATCCCCAATGGCACCTGACACCCTCCTAGCTCTGGCTGTCCCCTGGCACATGGTGACAGCTCACCAACGAGCCAGGTGTTAATCCCAGCCTAAGCCTGTGCCTCTCCAGCATGTGTTTATGTTGTCCCCTGGGGGGGCTGATCCCTTCCTGGGGCTCAACATACCTGGAAGATGGAGAGAGCGGAGATGGGTCCCACATCCCTTCCCCTGTGCCCTTGATCTCCCTTGGGTGGCTGCAGTGCCAAGGAGAGTGTGTCCCCTCTCCTCAGCAAGCTCTGTAGCCCCCATGGTGGCTGCAGGTGGACAGGAAGGACAAGGTCACCTTGGAGGATGGCTTGGCACCTCTTCCTCATAGCGTTGCTGCCCACCTGGTCCTGGCCAGCTGCCCCATCAGCTCCCCGCTGTGGGCATGGGGCTGGCAGAGACCCCACCACCCGAATCCCATCCATCCTTGGGAGAAAACAGGACAGGTTCCCCGGCTGCCAGGCAGGGAGGGAGCTTCAGCTTCCCTCTGCCCAGCCTCATCCAGCAGCTCAATGCTGCATCAGCAGCCTCAAAATACATCAGCAGCCAACCACCTGCCCTGTGCCCTGTGTCCCTCTCACCCTCCAGCCAAAGGGACAAGGAACAGCCCCTCCCTGCATGCCCTCCTCCAGTGAAACTGTCCCCTGCAAAAGCCTTTGGGTTTGCTCTTTGTGGAGGGATGTCCCTGTCATCACACTGCCTGGTACCCAAGTGCCAGCAGGATCTGCAGGTGCTCAGCACCCATTCAGATTACACACACACCCCCCCGGTCCCTGTGTTACATGGGGTGCCAGGTTGGGGCTGGGTCACTGGAGGGTCCTGGGACATGGTCCACGGCCTCTGTAACACCCTCTGTGTGTGTCTGCCTTCACCGGTGTCTCTCTCATCCTAGTTCCCTTACGCTGCTCCACCTCCTCAGGAACCCGTGAAGACTCTCAGGAGCTTAATCAACATCCGCAAGGACACCCTGCGCCTTGTCAAGTGAGTCCCCACATGGCCGTGAGCCACGGAGAGGGAAGGGTCCAGCTGGATGCTCCCAGGGATGCTGAGCATGAGGATGCTCTCATCTCAGCACGGGCTGAGGGATGAGCCCTTGGTGTCTAAATGTGCCCATTCCCCTCCCGGCACGGGTGAGGTTCCTGGCAGGCTCTGGCTGCACTGGCTCCACTGCAGGATTAAAGGAGCTTAGTGCTGCCTTTGAAGTGCTTTGTTTTTTTCTTTCTCCTCCACCTTCCAAAGATTTTGTTGGAGGGAGGCTGGGGATTGCAGACATCCTGGGAGATTCAGGATTATGGCTGGAATCTGCCTGCGGTGCTTTCCAGTCTGCAGGCTTGACCTTGGGCATGCTGGTCCCTCCTGGTGTGCCTCAGTTTCCCCTGATGGAGGGAGCAGCCCTTTTTAGGGCCATTGTTGCCGAAGGGAACCTTGCACTGGGGGCACCATCTCTGCCAGAGAATCAGTCCTGGGGCACCCCGAGCCCTCCCCGAGGGGTGCCTGTCTCCTGGACCCCCTGTGTTCCCCAGGTGCTCGGAAGAGGTGAAGACCCCGGGGGAAGAAGTCAGCAAAGCCAAGGTGCACTACAACGTGGAGTTCACCTTCGACACGGATGCCCGCGTGGCCATAACCATCTACTACCAGGCGAGCGAGGAGTTTCACAACGGGGTGGCGAGGTGAGGAGCCCCAGCCTGGCACATGTCCTCCTGACCAGGGTGTGGGTCTCTGCTGATGGAGATGGAGATGGTGTCTCCTCCCTGGAGCATGTCCCCTCCTCAGGGCATGAGGCAGCTCCCCATGGTGCCGCAGCTGGAGGGGGGTCCTTGTCTCTTCCAAGCGCCACTGCCAGGTCCCTGCCAGCCCCCACCACCTCCTTCCCTGTCCCATCCTGCTCCTCTTGTTACCTCCAGGCCAGAGCTGAGACCAGGATAAATCATTGCCCCTCCTGGTCCCCACCTAGTTGGCTGCAGGTTTATCCCTGTCCTGTGTTGGCTGCTTTGGGGTTATTTTAGCCCTGTGGATTATTTTAGTTCTTTTTAGGACTTCTTGCCTTGTCCCCAAGAGGCATCCAGGAGGGAAGGGGAGGAGTCACACCCCTCTGTCGCATCCTCCCGGCATCCCTGTGAGCTGGGAGACCAGGAGGAGCATGGGGACACTCGTGGTGCCCCTGACTCTGTCCTCTCTCCATGGGACAGCTACATCCCCAGGGACAACAGCCTGCAGTCAGAGACAGTGCACTACAAGCGGGGGGTGTGCCAGCAGTTCTGCGTGCCCTCCCACACCGTCGACCCCTCTGAGTGGAGCGAGGAGGAGGTGGGTCCCACCAGCCCGTGGCGTCACCCACGGGGTCGGGTACAGTTATGGATGTGGGATGAAGCCTCCATCACTGCTCCATCTCACCAAGCCTTGTCTCTCTCCAGCTGGGCTTCGACCTGGATCGGGAGGTGTATCCCATGGTGGTGCATGCGGTGGTGGATGAAGGAGAGGGTGAGGAGGGGGTTCCTTGCTGGCTTGGGCTTTCTGAGTTGCTGACATTGTGATGTCAATCCTTGCACCAACTGGGCAGAGCCTTCTAATTCTCCTCATTGCCAGAGTGGCTCTGCCCATCCCCTGAGCCCTGCATGTTCCCTGAGCCCTGCCTGTCCCTTTGTGTCTTGCAGAGCACACCGGGCACTGCCACGTGCTGCTGGCCACCTTTGAGAAGGTAAGTGCCAACCTGGGGCTGTCCTCCGTCTCCTGCCCCCTTGCCCACCAGGTGTGAGAGCCTGGAGAAACCCTGCAGGGCTCATAATAGTGCTGCTGGGTTGGGACTAGTCTGGGGCTACTCCTGAAATTCTGGAAATTCTCGAGTGGGTCCAGAGGAGGCCATGAAGATGATCAGGGGGCTGGAGCACCCCCCTGTGAGGACAGGCTGAGAGAGTTGGGGGGGTTTAGCTGGAGAAGAGAGGGCTCTGGGGAGACCTTAGAGCGGCCTCTCAGTACTTAAAGGGGCTACAGGAAAGATGGGGAGTGTGTAGGGATAGGATGAGGTGTTTTTAAACTGAAAGAGGGGAGATTTAGATTAGATATTAGGAAGAAATTAACTATGAGGGTGGTGAGGCCCAGGTACAGGTTGCCCAGAGAAGCTGTGGCTGCCCCCTCCCTGGCAGGGTTCAAGGCCAGGTTGGATGGGGCTTTGGGCAACCTGGGCTAGTGGAAGGTGTGCCTGCCTGGGGCAGAGGGGTTGGAACTAGATGATCTTTAAGGTCCCTTCCAATCCAAACCATTCTAGGATTCTGTGAATATCCCTCAATCCTTGATTTTTCCCCCAAATCCTTGATTTTAAGCACCCACTTTTGAGGCATTTGGACTCAACTCCATCTTCCTTGCTCCAACAAGTCTCCAACCTTCCAATGTGTGTGACATCCCACACCTTCCTGGTACCAGGGTGTCAGGGAAAAAACAGAATTGCTGCCAAACAGGCTGGTTGGGAGCGAGGAGGGAGCTGCAACAGCTACGGAGTGGGTGGGGCAGCGGTCCCTGGGGTGCTCAGCCCTGGTGCCCACCCATGTGCTCTCCTCCCTCCAGCACAGCGACGGCACCTTCTGTGTGAAGCCCCTCAAGCAGAAGCAAGTGGTGAGTGTCTGGGTGTCCCCGAGGTGGTGGCAGCTACTGCCCCTGCCTCGTACATCCCTGTGGGGAAGGTGATGAGGGGCTTCTGGGGAGTAGCAAACCCCGGTGTGGGTGGCAGCCTGCTCCTGCCTCCCAGGAAGCTTTTCAAGTGCAATTTTGAGTGCGTCAATGCAAAGAGAAGCCACAGATGTTGGGGTGAGGAGGGCTGGCCTGAGGAGCAGGAGCCGTGGTAGCTGGGGAGGGCATGTCTCTGCTCCTCATCCCTTCCCCATGGGCTTGCAGGTGGATGGTGTGAGCTACCTGCTGCAGGAGATCTATGGCATCGAGAACAAGTACAACACACAGGACTCCAAGGTACGTGCCTGCATCCTGTGGGTCTTCTCACATCCCCTCTTCCCTTCCCCTAGCACAGGTCTGGCCACTAAGACACGCCCGGGACAAGAGTTTGCAGCACAGCATGGAGCTGCCAGGGATGTGCAGGTGTTTGGGGACACTGTATTGATGTCAAAGCTGAAGGACTGAGCTTTTTCCCCCCATCCTTTGTGGTCCTTTGGGAAGGTGGAGGACAGATCTTGCTGGTTTAGGCGTGGAGTGTGGGGCTCAAAGCATGGGATGTGCCTCATGCTCTGCTCTATATATGTAAAAGTTGGGGTGAAGGATGCATCCCTCTGTGGGGTGCCTGATGCCTCTGGCCCCATCTCTCAGCCTCCAGGAGGGGAGGGATAAAATCCCAGGGTTGTGTTTCAAGAGCAGGCAGCCCAAGGACACAAGTGGGACCCTGCAGTGAGCTCTCAGGGCACCCAGCCGGTATTTTAGGGCACCCGCCCTCATGCCACATGGGCTGAAGACACTGAGGCCAAGCGGTTCCTGTCTCTCCCTTGGGGCAGGTGGCCGAGGATGAGGTGAGCGATAACAGCGCTGAGTGCGTCGTCTGCCTCTCGGACGTCCGTGACACCCTCATCCTGCCCTGCCGCCACCTCTGCCTCTGCAACACCTGCGCCGACACCCTGCGCTACCAGGCCAACAACTGCCCCATCTGCAGGCTGCGTAAGGGCTGGGGGGGGATTGGCATCTCAGGGTGGGGGTCGGCATCTCTGGGAGGCAGCTGGCATCTCCCATCCTTGAGCTTTTGGGTTCCTCCAGCCCCACGTGCAGCCATGCTGTACAGTATGGGGATGCCTCTCCTGGGAAATGGAGTGGTGTTTTGCTCCTTTTAGTGCCCAGCTTTCACCTCACCTTTCATCCCTGCTGTCGCAGCTTTCCGAGCCTTGCTTCAAATCCGAGCCATGAGGAAAAAGCTGGGCCCCCTCTCACCCACCAGCTTCAACCCCATCATCGCCTCGCAGACCTCTGACTCCGAGGAACACTCGGTAAGTGCCCAGCTGGGGCCAAGCCAGGGAGGTTTGGGGATGCACATGTTTCCAGGGGCCAGGGTTTATTTGCAAATTGATCCTGAATGCAAATTGATCTTGAAAAAAACCTCGTTTGATATTGCAAAAAAAGGGCTTTTGACTGGGTATAAAGATGGTGGATTTGGGCTTTCATTTGTGCAGGTAGTTTATGTATTCTCTGGGGTTTGGCTTCTCCCTGGGGCATTCCGATCCTGTGGAGAACAGAGGTGGGGGCAGCAAAATGGCCTGGAGGGGACCCTCATTCCCTTTCCCCCCTCTCCCCAGTCCTCAGAGAACATCCCCCCAGGCTACGAGGTGGTGTCGCTGCTGGAGGCCCTCAACGGGCCGCTGACGCCATCGCCGGCTGCCCTGCCTCTTCGCGCACTGGGGGACCCCCCGGGCGCGGGGACCCTCCCCTCCTATGGCAGCGACGGCCCCCTGCCCCCCCTGCGGGCCCTCTCGCCCCTTGAGCGTCTCCCCGACTGTGGCCCCCCAGGGCTCAAGCTGAAGAAGAGCCTCTCCAAGTGAGTACCCGAATGAGCGCAGGGGTCTGGGGGGTTCAGGGGGATCTGGGGGCTGTGGGCAGGGGTGAAGCCCTCTGCTTTGCCCCTGCCCTGCCCTGGGCAGGTCCATCTCGCAGAACTCCTCCATCCTGCCTGAAGAGGAGGACGAGAAGTCGTGCACTGAATCGGAGCTGAGGGTCTCCAGGAGAAGATCCCCTGCCCGGCATGAGGAGGTGAGCACTCTCCAAAATGTGCTGGTGATGAGCCGAGGGACGGGGTGGAGGGTGGCAGGTTTTGGGGAGGCCTAGGACCAGAGGGTCTGCCTGGGGTTTGGCCCTCCTGGCTCTTCCTTCATCCTTAAGGATGCCTGGAGGAGATGGATCCATTCTGTGCCAAATATCCCTCATCCCATCCTCCCCACGGGCCTTTCTTCCAGGAATGCGGTGCGACACCGGAGAGTGAAAACCTCACCCTGTCATCGTCAGGAGCCATCGACCAGTCCTCCTGCACTGGGACCCCCCTCTCCTCCACCATCTCATCCCCAGAAGGTACAGCACAGCGGGGCTCACGGGTGCTGGCAAGGCAGGAGAGTGGCATCGTGGTCTCGGATCCGTCCTGCTGCGGGGGGATGCGGAGGGGGTTTACATGGCCCCTCTCTACCCTGCTATGGACATTGTGTGAAGCCCCAGGGTGTCACCTCTGCTTTGTCACCCACAGACCTGAAGATGGGGGGCATGGGGGCATTGACTGCCCCTGCCTCATCACCCCACAGACCCAGATATGGGGGCCTGCAATTTCCAGGGACTCTGCTGGCAGCTTTCCCCTCATCACACCCCTGTGGCATGCAGCAGGTCCTTGCTCCTTGTCCTGCTCATCCTCGTTAGCCTTGTGTTTAATTAGCTGATGCTGTGCTGCAACTCGCACCAGTGGGCTGGGGGGGTCTGTCAGCCCCGCTCAGCCCCTGCTCTCCCCCAGAGCCCGTCAGCAGCAGCCTGGCTCAGTCCGTCATGTCCATGGCCTCCTCCCAGAGCCAGCACTCCCAGCTCAGCACCGACACCGTGTCCTCCATGTCTGGCTCCTACGTTGCTCCCGGCACGGAGGAGGAGGAGGAGGAAGGGGACATGCTCCCTTCACCCGCAGCTGCCAGCGCCACAGCCTCTGATGGAGAGGTAGGGGCTGGGGGTTGTTGATGCTGCCCATAGGCCCTGGGTTCAAGAGCTTCCCCATGGGATGTAACTTCTCCAAACCACCCAGCAGCAGACTATTTATTTTTTTTCCATCTTTTCCACCTTCTCCCAACAGTCAACACCTGTGGAGTCCCTGGATATAAACTTTGTCAGCATCTCAGCTGAGGAGCGCGACGCCGAGGTAACCATAACTCCCCTGCACCCTGGCATGGCAGGGGGACCCCGGCTGTGCCCAGCTCTGGGTGCCAACGGAGGGGGAAGCTGGGTGGCTGTCACCACATTCCCCCAGGACTGGGCTAGGGAAGGGGCTGCCCACACATCCATGTCCCTGTGGGGCTACCCTGGGGACGGATGGGGCAGTGGGGCTGTCCCCTATCCAGGACCATCCTCCTGTTCCACGGAAACCCCCGGGGCCAGGGACATTCCCCCAAAGGGACCTGGGGACAGTCCCCAGCACGGTGCCGGGACGCCGCGGGGCTGCTAACGCTGGCTGCCTCTCGCCTGTGCCGCAGGGCAACGACATGCTGGAGGATGAGGATGCCTCTCCCACGCAGGAAGACGGTAAAATGTCCCAGGTCGTTGTTGTCCCCTCACTTTCAGTTCGCTGTCACCACTGGGCAGCTGAGCCAACAGCAGATGCTGTGCTGCCCCCAGCTCCCCTGCCTGCTGGCTGCCATCGGGGAGAGCCCTGCCTGACTCTGTGGGCACTGGGGCTGGGCAAGCATCTGTCACAGCGGGGCCACCCATGGCGGGGTTGAACATCAGTGGGTGGGGGGAAGCCAGCTGGCCACAGGGACCTTGGTGAGCGTGGTGTGGGGTGACGGTTGGCATGCAGGATCCGATGGTGTTTCCAACAGGCCAAGTGGGAAAGAAGCTTCTCTGTGCTTTTCCCCTTGCCGAGAAGGTGTTTCCTCACATCTCTGAAAGTGTCCTGCTTAGGGACCCCTGTCTGGGCTGGTTCCCGTAGGAAGGGGCTCTAAAAATCTTCCCTGTGGGTTGCTCTCCTAATTTTTTTTGGCCTGTCCTCAATGTGCTTTCGCAAGCCCACACAGGCACGTTGAGGGCTCCTCTCACCTCCTCCCTTCAGCTCAAATAGCAAAGGAAAGGCACAGTCACCCCCATGCCATTGGGTTCCAGCCACGTTGAATTTCTTTTGGGCAGTAGGGAGGCCCTCAGTGTGCCCCCTCCCATGTTTGCAAGTCTGGTTAGCAAAAAACGTACCAAAACTCTTCCCCTATCTGACCTGGACACTCATCTGAGCTGGAAAGCAGGAACACCCATCCCTCAAACTTGGCCACCGCCCTGTGGGGAGGCTCTTGCTTTTGAAGAAACTCAAATATGACAACTGGGGAGCAACTGGGGGCTGTGGTGGATATCTATGGGCACCCCAAAAGCTCCAGGAGCAGGACAGCCTTTCTCCTTAAGACACAGTCCTGCTCCCATTCTCATCGGGGTTACTGGCTTATTTGGGAACATCCCCCCTGAGGTTTAGTTGCCTGCATCTGTTGGATGCAGGTAAGAACCTGGGGGCTGATTTCTTATACAGGTGATGCTAAGAAGCAGAGTTATCTCCCTCAGCCTCGAAAGCCTCCAGCCCCTCTGCAAAGCTTGGCTATGGCTTCTTTTGCCCCACGCATCCAGTTGCTGCCTCCCCCCGGCATCCCCCCAGCTCTCACACATGTGCTGATGGTGCCGGAGAGGCTCCGACAGGAGGTGACGGGTGCCACCCCATGCCGGGGGGAAGGTTTGGTTGAACCCTGGGCAGGCGGTGGGGGAGCAGATTCATGCGTGCCGGTGCCCATCGCCGCATAGTTGCTGTTTCGCTGCCCTCCGATGCGGCCGGTGCAAGGAAAGGAGCAGCTCGGACTGTGCCCAGGTGTTATTGTCCACTCTTCACCCACTCCCATCTAGATGCATCATTTTAATCTATTTTTTTTGAAAGAGGGTGGGGAGGGGAAAGGGAAAAGACCCAGAAATCCCACACCCCACTGCTAAAAAGGCAATGGCAAGCCCCAGCGCTGAGCTGCGGCATTAACTGCCTTAACTCCCTTCCAGGCCCGAGGACAGGCGCTTTCCTCGGTCTGAGGTGTGACAATAACAATGACTTGGGCATCGCACACGTGAAAGCGCTGGACAATAAACTGTGCTCTGAGGCCTGCTTACCTGGTGAGTGGCCGTCTGCTGAACATGAACTTGGGGTGGGGGGGACACTTCCACTCTTCCCTGCATCACCCCAGCCCTTTGCATCCATTCCTCCTCTCCCACCACCATCCCCACCACTGCATCCCCACCAGTTTGTCCTCGCTGCACCACCACCCCCCCAACCCCACGGTGGGCTGAGCACCAGGCGTGTCACCACCCCGCAGCTGTAGGTCAGGGTGACCTGTCCTCGGGGGGTTGCAGTCTTCCTTCGCTGAGGTGATCCTGGGGGGCACCAGCCCTTCCTGTGAAGGCAGTTGTGTGGCACCACTCTGGCCTGGTCCAGACTCCCAGCAGTATTTTGGGTTGGGATGTGATCTGCAGGCAGTCCAGCCTCACTGCAGGGGCTGCCTGCCTCCCCCTCCTCTTCCTCCAAGGCCAGGGAGATGGGGCACATCAGGTCACGTTGTTCTGCAGAGCCCCAGAGTTCATCCCTCTTTCCCATTTCTTCACGCTTTCTCTCCCACTCTCCTTCCAATTCTGTTTCCTTCCACCATATCTCCATCCCTTTTTTCTCTTCTTCCTCCCTCCCAGGCTTCTCCGTCCGCATGAAAGTTCATGTTCGCTCTGTGCCAGCACGGTTTTCTCAACCCATGCTTGTGTCCTCTCCCTGCCCAGAGTTGCCCAAAGGTGACAAATGTATTGGTGACCCCTGGTCCCCATTAGACCAAGGAGGGAGTGGGCTGGAGACCCTGAGCAGTGCTGCAGGGTCCTCTTTGTCAGCCTGTGTTGGTGGGAAAATGGGACAAAAAGCCACGATGAAGCCCCCTGAGGGTCTAAGTCTCCATCAATACATTTGTGGACAAGCTGAAAGCAACTCTGCCCTTGCCTTGCCCCTTTGGTTAAATTTGTGGCAGGTCCCAGACCCACAGTGGCTGCTGGAGTGCCAAGAGGGAGGGTGAAACCCACTGGAGGGAGGGGAAATTCTTTCTTACCCCCTTCTCCTCTGGGAAAGCTTCCTCTTCTGCTGCCTTGCCTGTTCCTGGTGGTTTCTGCACTGGAGAAATTGAGCTGAGGCTCTTGGGGAGAAACAGGCGCCTGCCACAAATGCCCCATGTCCCCTCCATCACCCTCTGACAGCAACTGGCTGAGCCCTGCTGGCCGGGGGGGACTGGGGCAGGGGCTGGGGGGGGCCCAGCAATGCCCCTGCCTTTGCTGGGGGTCCTGGCAAAGCATCCCCTGGCTGTGGCACCAGCCAAAGCCATCCCTGACTGCGTCCCCCTTGGTTGTGCCGGGGGGAGGATGAGGAAGGGAGAGCTTTGCAGCCCAAATGGCCCCGGCACGGGGGCAAATTCATGCTCTGCCATGAGGCCTGCAGTGGCCTCATCCCCCACCTGGGCTGGGGTGCAGAATCTGGCCCCTGGGCCGAGACCAGCCAAGGATGCACTCGCCATCCTTTGGCCACCACAGCTGTCCGTGTGTCCAGTGGCTGTGCTGCTTGGAGCCCTCAGCAGGGAGCCCTCGGCAGGCGCCGCGCTGCCGCCCGCATGAGAGGGGTGATGGATCCAGCCTCGGCATTCGCTGGGGAAAGTGGGGGGGCTGCCGCTCGCACTGGGGGAAGAGGAGGTGCATAGTGGGGGCTTCGGGAGGATGAGTTGGAGGAGGATTGCCCTGGGGTGTCTGGGGGTGCTCAGCAGAGCCCGAGGGGGCTAGGGCAGCAAAAGAGAGCAGCTGCCCATGGGCTGTAACGGCTGGTTGGTCATTTTCTGTTTGCAATTGGTGTTTTGCAACATTGGTTTTATTCATTAGATTCAGGGCAGCTCCTTCCTTCCCAACCCCGTCTGCTCCCCGTCAGCAGCCACCCACTGTCAGGACTCAGCTGCTTTGCGATGGAGATGATTTGAGGCACAATTTAATACCTGTGGTGCTGGACTGCAATTGCAGGGCTGGTTTCCATGCACTGAAAAAGTCCTTTTTGGCAGAGGTTTCTTGCAGGTCTGGATGTAACTCTATCCATGGGCCCGGCAAGAACAGGGTGGACTTTTATTTTGGGGCCATTTTGTTTTCTTGAAATCTTAAAAAGAAAATCACCTTGACCAGTGATTATATTATTATTATTATTCCTCCCCCAATTTCACTTTGAGGAGATTTTGATGTGATAAGTCCCATGGGTTGGTTTTTGCTGTCTCTGTAATGAATAAAGGCACAGGATGTGATTCCTGTAAACAGAAAGGTTTGCTCATCCCCAGGACTGTTGTGAAATCTCTGCAGATTTCAATCTGGAGGGAGAGGGCTTTGGGAGGAGTTGAAAGGCCACCCGCAGACCTGTGTCCTCAAGGGGATCTGGCCCGGCCCTGGGGCGTGCAGCAGGTGTCAGGGGCTGTCCCCAGGGCTCAGAGCACCCTCTGGCCGCGGCCAGATCCTCTACCAGGGACAGGGTGGCCTTGGAAAGAGAAACTGGGGGAAGGCGCCTGACAAAAAGGCTGGTAGCAAGGTGGGGAGGGTTGGGGAGCTGCTGCATGGAAGGCAGAAGAAGACCTGAAATCCCCCGAGGGTTTTTGCTGGTTTCAACCCACAGATGATCCGAGCTGTAAGCCATACCACAGCAGGCCGGACTAGCCGGTTGGGTTTTGCCGTGATGCTCTTTGGGAGCTGGTCTGTGCAGGGCAGGTCTGACGGCTGCTGATGGTGGGGGGGAGCCCCCTCCTGCAGCCCAAGGGGAGAAGAGGCAGGTGGCCATAGGCCTGGGTCTCTGCTGCAGAGCCAGACTGTGTCCTGCTGCCCCCAGCCCTGCTCCTCGGCAGCCTACAAAGGGTGTGCTGAGCTGAGCTGGGTCTCTGCAGCAGAGCACTGCAGGGACTTATGCAACATCAAGCTTTTAATGGGATTTTGGTGTGCGTGTGTATATGGGCGTGTGTATGTGTGCTCCTGTTTAATTCTCTGTTCCCTCCGGGATCCACAGAATTAACGTGCCTTGCTCTCCAGCCTGAGCTTGTCATGAAAAGCCAGACCAAACAGCAGCTGTCACCTCCCATAAATCAGCAGGCAGAGGGTTTTTGTTGCTCCCTCTCTGAGGAAGCCTCACTGCTTGGCCTTGGGGTGCCCTTGCATGTGCCCCCCTGGGCTCAGAGCTGTCCCCACACCTGGGCACAGGGCTTAATCTCTCTGGTGGTTAAGCTCTGCTTTAGGGGTGCACCCACTTCCTAAGGGCACCACGTAGTCTCTGATAGTTTGGGTGGCGGGATGCAAGCTGTGGGCAGGCAGGTCCCAGGCTCTGCCTGTCGCCCTACTCCAGCTGGAGGGTGCTGCCTGAACCGGGAGCGTGCTTGCCAGAGAGGAGATGTGCAGGGACCTGTGTCCCCCATGCCACAAGCATGCCCACCCCTTGGTTCTCCTTGGCACAAAACCCGGGGGCCAGCATGCATGACGGCCCCCTCACACCACGGCTCCCCGTCCTCATCCCAGACCCATTTGCAGGCGGCGAGATCCCCCATCCCCCCGTAGTTGCCCCATTTGCCTGCTCATGTGCATGCCCTCGCGCTGCTTCCGCTCCCCCCTTCACCATGTGCCTTCTGGTCTCTCCTGCCCCGCAGCCGCCGTGCCGGACTCCTGCCCCATTAACATGGAGGAATAGGTATGAGACTCCCAGAGCTTGCGCCCGCCTCGCGCCCTATCACCCGGGGGGGGTTGGAACCCCTCACCCTGGCATTGCTGGCAGTCTCTTCACTGTCCTGGGCAGGGTGACACCCCTTAGTGCCTAACCCACAGCCCCCATCCGGCATCTGCATGTGTCCTCTTGCTGGGCACGGTGGGCAGAGGCAGCCCCCTTCCCTTTGAGTTATTAAAACCTGGCCATGGTGTGCAGTGCTTCCCATTTGCCCCTTGGCATTCCTGAGAAATTAGGGGTTTAAGGGGCTCCCCCAGCCTGGAGAGGTAAGTGCAGGTGCTCACCAGCCCTCACTGCAGCCAAAACCCCAAGAGGGGCTGGGGACATGGGGGTTATTTGGGGAGACTAAATTGCATGCCCTGTGGAAAGATGAGCTGAGCGCAGTGATGGGCTTTGGGAGCCCCTAACACCCCATTTTCTCCCCCCAGGCCCAGAGGCAGCCAACAGCAATGTGCGGCTGCAGCAGGCGCCCCGGCCCCGCCGCCCCCCTGGCACCCGAGACCTGGAGCAGGCAGCGGCCACCCTGCCTGTGTGAGGGCTCAGCCTTGGCGGGGCACGAGCCCCCCTGCCCACCAGAGGGGCCCTGGTGCCTGGGCGCTGTGGGCATCACCACCTCCACCCCTCATCTGTAACAGGACTGGTTATTGAAAGAAAAGACGGTAACCTTGACTTTTCCTCCCTGCGCCCCCTGTGCAGAGAGGAGCCGAGAGACACTTCATGTTGGGCCCCCCCCCAGCAGGACCTTCCCATCCTCCAGCCCCGATGGGGACGGGCTGGAGTCCCCTCCTGCCCCCAGGCTCCTCTCACACCCAGGCTCCTCTCCTCCAGCGTGTGGAGCAGGTGGGATGGGGTCACCCCACAAAGGGGGTCGTGGGATGTGGCTGAGGGGGACAACGGGAGGAGGGTGCCCAGGGGTGCGGGTTGAGGAGGAGTGTTGGCATTGACATCCTCAGTGCATGAGCCTGTGACCTTCATGGGGGGGCTGGCCCCCCCAGGTTTGATGGCCTGTGCCCCTGTCATGCTGTAGGATGTTCCCATTAATGCACTGGTGGTGATGGTCCCCCCCTGCTCCCCCTCCCTCCACTCTTCTCCTGAGCAGCTCGTGGGCTTTTGGGCCAGGCCCACGAGGTTGCTTTTCCCCAGGGGACAGAGCAGGGTGGCAGGGGTGGGCAGGGGACTTGGTACCCCCTCCCCAGTCACCAGCCCCTGTGGCATCGCTAATTTATCCTCACTGTCTTCCGCCCCACTGTGAGCTCGGGGCTCGGGGCTGTGCCCTCTCTCTGAAATAAGTGCCAAAAGTGTCACTCCTTGTCCCACCTGTCCTGCCCTCTCCATTGCACTTTGTAGCAGGGGGTGGGTAAGGGCGCGGGAGCTGCCCCCCACCCATCCGTCCCCACTCCTCGGTCCCCATCCCTCTGGCCAGCACTGGGCTGACAGCATAAGTGGATTTAGCTCCATGGGACACACACACAGGGACACCAATGGGGTAGAAACATAGCCACAGCCCTCGGGGACCTGATGAGTTTGTCATCAGAGGCCAAGATCCACCCTAGAAAGCATCAGGGACAGTCAGAAGCCACTTTGAGGAGCACCAGACCCAGCATCCCAATCTAGTGAGCTCTTGGAGCTGTTTGGGCCACCCCAGGGTGGGAGGCTGAGCTCCCCTTTCCCCACCTGGTTTTATCACACAGATGCGATAGCAAAGGTCACCTCCACTTTGCAGGAGGAAACTGCTACCTTAAGACAGAGGTGTTCATCCAGTGAAAGCAACAGCCCGCAGTGGCCATGGGGTGTGTGTGGAGAGCAGGTCCCTGCTGCCCATCCCCACGAAGGAGCACAGGCTCTGCTGATGGCTGTGGCTCCTAAAAGAGGGATAGAAAGCTCTTTTTGGGGCTGGGTGTGGTGGTGGTTTCTCTGCCTGGTTTCCAGACAGGGCTGCGGTAGCTGCTTGCTCTGTGGCCCTGGTGTGGGTCCTGCTGGAGGTGGGGTCAGTGTTGGACACCCCTCTGGTCCTTCCTCTGGGCTGACACCTCACCATGTCTCCTGTAAGCTCACCAGGGCTGGGTGCTTGATGAGGGGTGACACCTCCAAACTGTCATCCTGTGGGATGGGAGCTTTTGACAGCAGAGAGGGCTGGAGTGGTGGGAACAAGCCTTGCACCCCATTTGGGGACACGCCCGTGGGGACATGCTGCCCTGTGCTGTGCTGGGGTAACCCACGGGTTTGGGTGTCCTAGCCCCGAGGAACCAGCAGCACCGTGCCGAGCACGGGGAGAGCTTTGGGGTTCACTGTCACGCTGAGCTGAGAAAACCAGGGGGGCTGCAGGAGGCCAGCTGTTCCCCAGCCCTCCAGCATGGGCAGGGGAGGAAAAATCAGGCCGATGCTCCAGGGGTGGCTTGTTTACCAAAGCCCAGCTTTCCTCGTGGTTTCAAAGGGGACAACGAGAGCTCTCCAGGCCTGGCCAGGCACCATGGTGTAGGGCTGCGACGGCACTTGTGGCTGCTGGCAGAACAGGCAGGTCCTTGCTCAGGAGGGTCCCGGGAGGGTGAGCAGGACGGTTTCCTGGCTGCTCCAAGCTGAGTGTCCCCAAGGCTGCAGGAGCAGCCGAGCAAGCTCATGGGGTGGCTGCAGACCGGGGCAGCTGCATGCAGGCACCTACTGCTCACTCAGAGGGACCGTGGCTGCCGGTGAGTGCACGACAACGGAGAGGAGTTGGGGGGACACTGCAGCCAAGCAGTGTGCTGCTGCCATGGTGAATCCAAATAAACATCCTCTGCCATGGCACAGGAGAGATGGGATTTGGGTTGGGTGACACCAGAACCGTCCCTGCCCACCCAGAAGGGATGAAGGGCAGGCAGAAGCCTCCAGTGCTGGCAGCGTGAGGTGAAAGGCAACAGCCCCTTGTCTCATGGGGCAGCCCCTTGTTCCAGCAATCCATGTGTCAGGGCTTTAAGGAAGGAAAAAAGATTGCTGCTTATGACTTTGTTTTGAGCATGTTTTGGATTTTAAGAGTATGTTTAATAAAGGATATCTTCTGTCGACAAAGAGTCCAGAACTGTTTCGTGGTTACAAGGCAAAGACAGTCGGGGTCTGGGGGGTCAGTGGCTGGACACCCTTTTTGGCTGGGAGTATCCACCTACCCATCACTGAGGGACCTCCCCAAAAACCAGCCCAGCTACTTCAAATCTCCTAAACCACTTCCCAAGGTCCTTCCAAGCCACATCACCCAACCACCCCAAATCCTGCCTCCTCCAACCCCTATTGCGATGGAGAAGGTGCAAATACAAACAAAACCTCAGCAGGAAGAGTCTGGCCTGGGGTAGCAGCATCTTCCTGGTGTGGGGCGCAGGTGGCCGAGCAGATGGCACAGACTCTGTGGCCCCTGGCACTGCTAGGACAGATGAGGACACCCCAAGGGGACTTTTCCTGGAGGAGGAGAGGAGCATTAAGGAGCTCTGTGCTGGTGCTGGAGAAATCCTTCCAGTGCTAGGGAAGAAAATCATGCTGGGAGATGATGCCTCAAAGGTGAGGAGGGCAGTAAGGCGCGGTTATAATTTAGTTATAATGGAGAGGGGTGATCCAAAGTGAGGGGGGGGCGAGGAGCAGTGGCTTGCAGGTGGCCAAATCCTGAAAAGGGAGAAGCTGCTCTTCAGAAGGCCTCGAGATCTCGCTGCATTCAGGTACGTTTTTGCAGGAGAATGTCCTGATCCAGAGGAACATGATTTCTGAGAAGGCAGAAAAATGAGGATAAGGATTCTTTTGACACAGCCCAGCGCGTCCGACCCCTCCAGGGGCTCCCCCAGCCCGGGATCGGTCCCCAGATGGCCCCGTCCCAGCCAGATTGGCAGGTGCCGGGACCAATGGCAGGGCCGGGAGCTGGCGACGGGGCGGAGCGTCGCCGTGGCAACGCGGGAAGCCTTTCGGAGCCGCTACTGAACGGCAGCCCCTGAGCGGCCGGGACATCCCGGGGACTCGGCGGCGGGGCCCGGCGCCGGGAGCAGCACCGACCACCGACCGCCACCCCCCGCTCCGCACTTGCGGCTGCTTTTCATTTTT
>NW_020799123.1:5627813-5637044 GCF_003259725.1 Athene cunicularia
GAAGGGAGGAGCAGAAAGAGCAGGAAAGCGGCGGGGTCGGGAGCGGAGGGGCCGGCCGGGTGCTGAGATTTTGTCCTGCTAGCGGCGGGGAGGAG
Source organism: Athene cunicularia (assembly GCF_003259725.1). Lineage (NCBI taxonomy): Eukaryota > Metazoa > Chordata > Aves > Strigiformes > Strigidae > Athene > Athene cunicularia. The sequence goes on from NW_020799123.1 coordinate 5,627,909, forward strand.
AAACATCCTCCCTTTGTGGGACGGCAGGGCTGCGTTTGGACTGCGGGGGGTTGTTCGGGGGATTGGGGGGGCGGCGGGTGTTGCTCTTTGGTTTTGCCTTTTGCTTCGGCCGAAGGCTTTGCTGGGCAGCGGCACCCGCGCGGGGTGTGGGTGAGCCCGGGGCACGGCGGGCTGAGGGCATTCCCCGAGGGTCAGGGCCGCTCAAGCACCCCCGGGGGCGGCGTTGCAGCTCCCGAGCGCGGCAGCCCGGGGATGGGGCTGAGGCAGCGGCAGCGGGAGCAGCCGTGCCCAGCCCTGCCCGGCTGCCAGAGAGCGGCTGCACCGCAGGGGGCCTCAAGCCTCTCCCTGTTTTTCTTGCAGGATCTGCCCCACCCCCTCCCTGCCTTCCTCCCTCCCTGTCCCCCTCCCTCCCTCCCTCCCTCCCTCCCCGCCTCCCCTTGACGTGCGGGAGTCCCATCAACGCAAGAGGTGCTGAGCCATGGCTGAGGGGCGGCTGAGCTGCCAGCGGGCAGGAGAGACCAGAAGGCCGGCGGCTCGCATGGGGCACTCGGGCCACCGGGTAGACAGTGTGACCAGCCTCATGTGGCTGCGGGACTTCTCCCTCAAGGACATCGGCATAACCGGTCCCATCGACGGTCCCAGCATCCCCAGCTTTGCCGCCCCATGCTCGCCCCTGGCCGCTGAGCCGCTGTGCCTGCCCACGTCCCAGGCTCTCTGCAAGCCCATCTCCTCCTCCACCCCAAGGGCAGCACAACACGCCATGGCCACGCACCCCCAGCTCACGGATGACGTGGACTACAAGACCAACCCGCACGTCAAGCCCCCCTACTCCTACGCCACCCTCATCTGCATGGCGATGGAAGCCAGCGCCAAGCCCATCACCCTCTCCGACATCTACCAGTGGATTAGCAACAACTTCTGCTATTTCCGACACGCCGATCCCACCTGGCAGGTAGGAGATGTGGAGACCCCCTTGCTTGTTCTCTCTCCCCGCAGGGCTGGGGAGGGCTTTCCACAGCCTCCGGTGGGCAAGGCGAGCTCCTGTGGGGATACTGCATCCCACTGGGAGCAGAGCAGCACTGGCAGCCGGTGGGGAAGGGCTGTAATGGGAAACCGTCCCCAGCTCCACCTTCCTGGAACTCTCATGGGGTCCTGAGTCCCTTGGCGCCAAGCACAGACGAAATCACCAGCATCTCGGGGTGCTGAGGACCAGGCGTAGCAGAGGATCCCCAGAGAGATGCTGCTTGTTGGACAAAGCCCTGGCTGGGCAGGTTCGGAGCAGAAGTGCTGCCGCTTTCCAAGCAGGCCAGAGGGCAGGTCTGTCCCCTTGGACAGGCAAAGGAGGCTCCATCAGTGTGCCGAGCTGGGGAGGCCTCAGAGGGGAGCCCGAGAGAGGGCCCATAGGGCTGCTGTCCCTATTGAGCACCAACGTGTCCCCAGGGGGTAGGGGACAGCCCCGTGGCTCACCAGATTTGGGGGCTTTTCCCAGCCACCTTGGCTCCCTGCCCTCCTCCATCACACAAGGGGATCTCCAGCATGTGACACTCTCTACGGTGTGGCAAGGCAGGAGGGACCCAGGTGGCTCATCCCTCCGCTCCGCTTATTCCCAGCCCAGATCCGCAGTGTGCCAGTGATCCCAGCAGCCAGGGCTCACCCAAGCAGGGCTGGGCAAAAGCACTGCAAACCCCCTGCCCAGGCGCTGCCCACCTTCTCCCCAGGCAGGTGGGTCTCTGGTGGCTCTTGGAGCCCATCACGGGGAAGGGAACTCCCCGCTTCCCTTCCAGGACCGCCCGGGTCCCCCAGCCTGAGGGAGGACGAGCTGTGTGCCAGCGGGTTGACTTTCTCCTGCAAACTCAGGGCTGGAGGATCATCACGGTTTTAATTAACGGGGTGCCTTCCAGAAAGAAAGAAGGTTTCCAATCCCTCTCTGCAGGGCTGCAGGGGATTCACAGGATTCTTGCAGGCAGCAATGATAAATATGTTCTCTGACCGGGTGATAATAGAGGGCAGCCCAGGCTGAATCAAGTTTGGCATGGGGAGGGCAGATGGGGAGCAGAGAATTCAGCTTGCAGGTCTGTGACCCTTGTAAAACTGTGAAACTGTAAATCTGAAGTTACCACGGCCTGGACTGTTTGCGGGGTTATCTGTGTTCCTGCTGCTGGTGCCACCTCCCGTGGTGCTGCCATGTGTTGCCACTTGTAATGGGGTCCTGGCCACAGCAGGGTAAAGACCCTTCCTTAGCCATGGAGGAGGACCTGCCCTCCTCCAGCTTAGCTCCACGCCTGGAGCAAGTCTGTCTGGGTCCTGCCAGTGCTCGCCATGATCCAAGGCCCCACGGTCAAAAGATACAGCCAAGAACAGTGGCCCCAAAGTTCCTCTTGGTTGGCAAGTCCTCGCTCGACCCCCTTGGCTCCTGCCACCTCTGGCTGGAGCAGACGAGAGGCAAGAAAACTCTGTCAGTGACTCGGGGCAGGGGACTGTCTGCTGGGCATGCAGTCCAGGATGGCTTGACATTGCTGTTTTTGCTTTCTTTTTCCCAAAGGTCCTTGCTGAAAATGGCCTTTTCCACCAGCCTCTGCACACAGGTAGTGGCTGCAGCAGCAGACAAGCATTCAGCCTTGGTTTTTTTTTTTCTCTTTTGGGACTAGAATTCCATCCGGCGCAACCTGTCCCTGCAGAAGCGCTTCATCAGGGTGCCTCGGGAGAAGGGCGATCCGGGGAAAGGTGGCTTTTGGAAGCTGGACCCCCAGTACTCCGACCAGCTTAAGAACGGCGGCTCCAGAAAGCGGCGAATGACCCCCGTGCAGCTCCAGCCGGCCTCCACCGAAAGAGCCCATGCAGAAGCTCAGTGTGTCGCCAGCCCAGCTGCTCCAGCTCCTGCCTCGGCTAAGGTGCCTCGGCTTTCCAACTCTTCCTTGCCGAGCCAGGGGGAGCAGCCTGAGCTGGGATGGCTGGAAGAGGACTTGGGCTTGGAAGCCATCTTTGACACCAGCCTGACTGGGGAATTGTCCCTTTTTGAAGATCTGGAGCTCACGCCTCCAAACAAGGCCACAAGAGTCAACCTGGACTCAACAGCAGACGGGCAGCACGGGGACCGTGCCCAGGGCCAGGAGCAGGTCCTCACTGAATCCAGTGAGAACGACCTGGACTTTGGTGAAACCTGGCTGACCACTTCCCTCCTGCATCATCCCTGGTCTGAAGAGACAGAGGATGACCTCTACAACTGCGTTAACATCGAGCAGTTGTTTGAGCCCCACGATGCCTCTTTGCCAGCAGATGGGAGTGACTGGAGCAGTCTGGCATCTCCCATCTAAAAGGCCAGACACCCTTCAGAGCCCCCCCAGACTGCAGGAGGATGCTCCCCCCATGCTGCTGGCACTCCCAAGGGACAAAACGTTCCAGAGACAGAGACATCTACAGTGCCTTTGACCAGCTTCCTCCTCAGATGACTGACCAGGGGGGAAACACCGGGTGGAGAAAAAAAATACCAGCACAAGGACTGTTTGGTGTATCTTTAATGGTCACATCAGCAGTGTCTAGTGCAGGAGTTTCCCCCATGAAAAAATATAACACTATTTATTTTTTTACTTTTAAAGCAAAGAATGTGAATTCTCTCTCTATTTTTAATTTATATATTTATATATTTATATATTTACATATTTACATATTTACATATTTATATATTTATATATTTATATAGTCAGCTTGTCAGCTCATTAGCTCTTTTTAATGGACAGGCCATATGTTCCTTCAGGGCTAAAGGAGAGCACCTGTTAAGTCCCATCCAAGACACAAGATTCCTGTTGGGTTGGGACTCGATAGGCTAAGTGCAATTCCCTCCCCGTTTGTCTGTGTCTCCTTCCTTTTTCTCTTTAGAGGAGACGGTAGGTAGTGTGATAAGTAGCTAGCAAGTAGATAGGAGTCCCTTCTGGATTCTGCCAATTTCAACTTCCCTCCCAACTTATGCTGAGAGAAGAAGAAAGGGTTTACAAACTCAGCACGTTTGCTTTTTTATTTGTTTTTCTCTATTAAATATGATTTATTCAAAGAAAGCTCTAATTTTTGCAGTAGCTTTTCTTAATAGCAGGGCGCTAGGGGAAATGCAGTTTGGGCGTTGTTTTTTTTGGCGGCAGGCGAGGGGCTACAGGGGTGGCTCCTGTGAGAAGCTGCTAGAAGCTTCCCCGGCTCCAAGTCGGCCCCACTGCTGGCCAAGGCTGAGCCCATCAGCGCTGGTGGTAGCGCCTCTGTGAGAAGATACTGTGAGAAGATACTGTGAGAAGATACTGTGAGAAGAAAAAGCCCCAAGAAACTGCTGGAAAACCTGCAGCAGGGAGAGGAGTGGGATGTGAGAGAAATCCCTACGCAGACCCCAAGGCCGGGGGAGTAGCAGCAGCAGCAGCAGCAACTGGTTTCATTAAGGATGCAGGGCCTGGTCACTCTCAGAAGGAGCTTTCATACTTGTCGTACCCCAAATCATCACTGCAGTTGCTAGAGGGTCTAGACTGTTGCTTTGCACTTCTTTTGCTCACCCAGGGCAACGCTGAGCCCGATTCAAGGTGCGCTTTAAAAGCCAAATAAATTTCTGCTTGCCTGGGAGTTGCCTCCTCCCTCCTCCACCGCCGGTGCCAGCACGGGTCAGCTCCCGGCCTGCGGCCGCTGGGGACAGGCCCAGTCAGAGGGGCAGCTGCCTGTGTGCTGGGGAGAGGGTTTGACCCCCCCAGCCTGTCTTGCCCAAATCCTCAGGGATCCGGGCAGGAAAATCCCTCCCGGTCCACAGCCCTTCAGCAGGCAGCAGCCGCCCTTGAGGACGGGTCTGGCTGCTCCCCTGGGCCTTGCTCTGCAACGCCCCTTCCCCACTGGGACAGTGGGCAGGAGAAGTGCCCACGGGAGGAGGAGTGTGAAGCTCCCCGAGACCCGCCGGAGCCCCACGGTGCCCCCAAGGGCAGCCTTGTGCGGTGGGCTGAAAGCAAACAGGCTGCCCCTGGGCTTCCCGGCTGCTCTCAGCCAAGCCCTGGGCTGGGGAGGGGGGGGTCCCTCCCTGGCCTCTGCTCAAGCCCTCGGGCTGGCAATGGTGGGCTCAGGGATTTCTTCCAGGGCCACGGGGCTGTCATCTTTGGAAGGAGCTAAAGGCGCACCCCCCTGTTTAACTGGGGGGGCTGCCGGGCCCCTGCCCCCTTCAGCTCTGCCCCAGTAGCTGTGGGCTGCTCAGGGCCAGCGGGGCAGTGTGGGGGCACAGGCAGGAGGAAAGGGCCGGGGTCGTGCCTGTGCCAAGCCCCGGAGGGGGGGCGGGGGCAGGACCCAGGTTTTGGGTTTGCCGGGGCCGGAGCTGGGCCCCGGCTGTGGGGCCCCCGGCGCATCTCGGGGTGCCCCAGCCCTGCCCGTCCGACCCCTCCAGGGGCTCCCCCAGCCCGGGATCGGTCCCCAGATGGCCCCGTCCCAGCCAGATTGGCAGGTGCCGGGACCAATGGCAGGGCCGGGAGCTGGCGACGGGGCGGAGCGTCGCCGTGGCAACGCGGGAAGCCTTTCGGAGCCGCTACTGAACGGCAGCCCCTGAGCGGCCGGGACATCCCGGGGACTCGGCGGCGGGGCCCGGCGCCGGGAGCAGCACCGACCACCGACCGCCACCCCCCGCTCCGCACTTGCGGCTGCTTTTCATTTTTGGCCTTTTTTTTTTTTTTTTTTTTTTTTTTTTCCCTCCTCCTTCCTCGTGGGTTTTTGGGTTTTGTTTTGGTTTTTTTTTTACGCCCCCGTGCTCGGGCTTGAAGTTTGGAAGTTGGGAGCCATCGCCTGCCCGGGGTAAGGGCCGGCAGCGGTGGCCGAAAGCGGCGGAGAGCGGTGGGCTGGCTGCGGAGGGCGGTGGGACAGCGGGACAGCTCTGCCGGGGGCTCGGCCGGGCAGCTCGGGCGATGCCGGCTGTCAGGGGCCGGAGGCTTGCGCGGGGGGGCGCGTGTTCTGTGCTTTTTACGCTTTTTACTCTTTTACTTCCTCGCCCCCCGCCCTCTCCCGCGAGCATTCCTGGGGTCTCCCTTACTGAGGGCACAGGAGTTTGCAGGGGAGGGGGGGGTGACACTGGGGACCAAACTGCCGCTGCCCCGAGCCTTAATCCAAAGGGGCAAAGGCCGTTCTTGGGAGCGGGGCCGGGGGTCCCCCGGGGGTTCCCCGCCCGCCCGCCCGCGGCGGTTGATCCCGGCATTTTTCGAAGCGGGGAATCCCCGCCCCAACGGCCGCGGCGCAGCCGGCGCGCGACTCCTCGGCCCCGGGCGGCCGCTGTCCTCGCCCCGAGAGCCGGGATTGCGGCTTTCCAGCCCGGCACAACAGCCAGAAGCCACATCCCAGGGCCCCGGCACTAAGCGAAGCCTCAGTCTGCCGGCTCGCTCGGAGTGAGGGTGCGCTCGGGGAGGGCCCGCGCCCCCCCGGGCCGGGCTGCTTTGGGGGGAGCGGGTGAAGGGAGGAGCAGAAAGAGCAGGAAAGCGGCGGGGTCGGGAGCGGAGGGGCCGGCCGGGTGCTGAGATTTTGTCCTGCTAGCGGCGGGGAGGAGAAACATCCTCCCTTTGTGGGACGGCAGGGCTGCGTTTGGACTGCGGGGGGTTGTTCGGGGGATTGGGGGGGCGGCGGGTGTTGCTCTTTGGTTTTGCCTTTTGCTTCGGCCGAAGGCTTTGCTGGGCAGCGGCACCCGCGCGGGGTGTGGGTGAGCCCGGGGCACGGCGGGCTGAGGGCATTCCCCGAGGGTCAGGGCCGCTCAAGCACCCCCGGGGGCGGCGTTGCAGCTCCCGAGCGCGGCAGCCCGGGGATGGGGCTGAGGCAGCGGCAGCGGGAGCAGCCGTGCCCAGCCCTGCCCGGCTGCCAGAGAGCGGCTGCACCGCAGGGGGCCTCAAGCCTCTCCCTGTTCCCTGTTGTAGGACCTGCCCTGTCCCCTCCCTCCCCTTGACGTACGCCAAGAGGTGCTGAGCCATGGCTGAGGGGTGGCCGATCTGCCAGCGGGCAGGAAAGTACAAAAGGCAGGTGGGTGGCATGGAGGACTCAGATGAACTGGATGACAGCCTAACCAGCCTCATGTGGCTGCAGGACTTCTCAATAAAGAACACCAGCATGGGGAAGTCCTCCTGCTGCCCCAGTGGCCCAGGTCCCCTCGATGGTCACGGCATCCACAGCTTTGCCGCCCCATGTTCACCCCTGGCTGCTGACCCGGCATGTATGGGCATGCCCTACACTCCCTGCAAGCCCATCTCCTCCTCCACCCCAAGGGCAGCACAACACGCCATGGCCACTCATCCCCAGCTCACAGATGACGTGGACTACAAGACCAACCCACACATCAAACCCCCCTACTCCTATGCCACCCTCATCTGCATGGCGATGGAAGCCAGCGACAAGCCCCACATCACACTCTCTGCCATCTACAAGTGGATTACTGACAACTTCTGCTATTTCCGACACGCCGATCCCACCTGGCAGGTAGGAGATGTGGAGACCCCCTTGCTTGTTCTCTCTCCCCGCAGGGCTGGGGAGGGCTTTCCACAGCCTCCGGCAGGCAAGGCGAGCTCCTGTGGGGATACTGCATCCCACTGGGAGCAGAGCAGCACTGGCAGCCGGTGGGGAAGGGCTGTAATGGGAAACCGTCCCCAGCTCCACCTTCCTGGAACTCTCATGGGGTCCTGAGTCCCTTGGCGCCAAGCACAGACGAAATCACCAGCATCTCGGGGTGCTGAGGACCAGGCGTAGCAGAGGATTCCCAGAGAGATGCTGCTTGTTGGACAAAGCCCTGGCTGGGCAGGTTCGGAGCAGAAGTGCTGCCGCTTTCCAAGCAGGCCAGAGGGCAGGTCTGTCCCCTTGGACAGGCAAAGGAGGCTCCATCAGTGTGCCGAGCTGGGGAGGCCTCAGAGGGGAGCCCGAGAGAGGGCCCATAGGGCTGCTGTCCCTATTGAGCACCAACGTGTCCCCAGGGGGTAGGGGACAGCCCCGTGGCTCACCAGATTTGGGGGCTTTTCCCAGCCACCTTGGCTCCCTGCCCTCCTCCATCACACAAGGGGATCTCCAGCATGTGACACTCTCTACGGTGTGGCAAGGCAGGAGGGACCCAGGTGGCTCATCCCTCCGCTCCGCTTATTCCCAGCCCAGATCCGCAGTGTGCCAGTGATCCCAGCAGCCAGGGCTCACCCAAGCAGGGCTGGGCAAAAGCACTGCAAACCCCCTGCCCAGGCGCTGCCCACCTTCTCCCCAGGCAGGTGGGTCTCTGGTGGCTCTTGGAGCCCATCACGGGGAAGGGAACTCCCCGCTTCCCTTCCAGGACCGCCCGGGTCCCCCAGCCTGAGGGAGGACGAGCTGTGTGCCAGCGGGTTGACTTTCTCCTGCAAACTCAGGGCTGGAGGATCATCACGGTTTTAATTAACGGGGTGCCTTCCAGAAAGAAAGAAGGTTTCCAATCCCTCTCTGCAGGGCTGCAGGGGATTCACAGGATTCTTGCAGGCAGCAATGATAAATATGTTCTCTGACCGGGTGATAATAGAGGGCAGCCCAGGCTGAATCAAGTTTGGCATGGGGAGGGCAGATGGGGAGCAGAGAATTCAGCTTGCAGGTCTGTGACCCTTGTAAAACTGTGAAACTGTAAATCTGAAGTTACCACGGCCTGGACTGTTTGCGGGGTTATCTGTGTTCCTGCTGCTGGTGCCACCTCCCGTGGTGCTGCCATGTGTTGCCACTTGTAATGGGGTCCTGGCCACAGCAGGGTAAAGACCCTTCCTTAGCCATGGAGGAGGACCTGCCCTCCTCCAGCTTAGCTCCACGCCTGGAGCAAGTCTGTCTGGGTCCTGCCAGTGCTCGCCATGATCCAAGGCCCCACGGTCAAAAGATACAGCCAAGAACAGTGGCCCCAAAGTTCCTCTTGGTTGGCAAGTCCTCGCTCGACCCCCTTGGCTCCTGCCACCTCTGGCTGGAGCAGACGAGAGGCAAGAAAACTCTGTCAGTGACTCGGGGCAGGGGACTGTCTGCTGGGCATGCAGTCCAGGATGGCTTGACATTGCTGTTTTTGCTTTCTTTTTCCCAAAGGTCCTTGCTGAAAATGGCCTTTTCCACCAGCCTCTGCACACAGGTAGTGGCTGCAGCAGCAGACAAGCATTCAGCCTTGGTTTTTTTTTTT
>NW_020799123.1:5637094-5641239 GCF_003259725.1 Athene cunicularia
AGTAAAGCGTGGGACAGGCTGAGAACCAACATCTTCAGCTCATGCAAGCAGCAGAGCTGGGGCTGGGGCTGCTGCTTTTCCTGTGTGCCAGCATCTGAAGTCCCCCACACAGCTGGGGATGGTGTCCTGGGACTGGGGAGCAAGGTCTGTGTCACTGGGGGGCTGTGGGGGTCGGTGTAGATGTTTATCTCTGTATTGGCAATGCTGCTTTTTATTTGTTCTTGTTATATTTTTGTGGTTTGGAGCCTCTATAGCCTCTGATCTGTCTCTTTTTTTTTTTTTTTTTCTTTCTGTCTTTTCAAGGCTGTGTTCTCATCCCCTATCCTGATTCCCGTACGTGAAGACAGCCTGGAAAGGTCATGCCACCCATACTCCAGGGGGAGATGGATATATTCCTGTGGGAGCTGAGTGCTTTGGAGAGGAGCCAACACACCCAAGGAGCTTCAGCCTAGAGGAGGGTTTTGTAGTGTGTGTGTGTGTGTGTGTGTGTGTGTGTCTGTGTCTGTGTGTCTGTGTCTGTGTGTGTGTATCTGTGTGTGTGTGTGTGTGTTCATGTGCGCGCGTGTGTTTTTCAACAGCTCTAAGGATTCAAGCCTTGTTTTTCCTATTCGGCACTACTGATTATGGATGAATAAGCATAAAGATATCCAGGCAACATTAAAAAAAAAAACCTCTACCATATCCAATCTCTTAATACAGTCTCGGCTTTGTGGAGTCCAACACTGGATTATTTACCCAATAACTGACTTTCCTTTCTGATTATTCACATCACTCCAGGCATATTCAGGTTGTCAGAACAGCTCAACGGGAGCAGAAAGTCCTCTTTTTCTTTTTTTTTGTCTTTTTTTTTTTTTTTTTTCCCGTCAACTCATTTGAGTGGTGATGAAGATGCAGTGATTTCACACCAAGCTTCCCCAGGCCAGGATGCACCTCTGGGGACATATGGGGCTGTGAAACAGCCCTCGTGTGTCTCCAGTTCTGCCTGTCTGGCTTTTGTCAGCCTGTATGCCCGGAGGCATGGTACTTATTTATTGGCCATTTCCCCTCAAAACTAGGAATGCGTGCAGATGAAGTGAGGGATTGAAGGAGGACCCAGATGATGCCACCTGCCATGGCACTGCCATGTGTTGCCACTTGTAATGGGGTCCTGGCCACAGCAGGGTAAAGACCCTTCCTTAGCCATGGAGGAGGACCTGCCCTCCTCCAGCTTAGCTCCACGCCTGGAGCAAGTCTGTCTGGGTCCTGCCAGTGCTCGCCATGATCCAAGGCCCCACGGTCAAAAGATACAGCCAAGAACAGTGGCCCCAAAGTTCCTCTTGGTTGGCAAGTCCTCGCTCGACCCCCTTGGCTCCTGCCACCTCTGGCTGGAGCAGACAAGAGGTAAGAAAACTCTGTCAGTGACTCGGGGCAGGGGACTGTCTGCTGGGCATGCAGTCCAGGATGGCTTGACATTGCTGTTTCTGCTTTCTTTTTCCCAAAGGTCCTTGCTGAAAATGGCCTTTTCCACCAGCCTCTGCACACAGGTAGTGGCTGCAGCAGCAGACAAGCATTCAGCCTTGGTTTTTTTTTTCTCTTTTGGGTCTAGAATTCCATCCGGCACAACCTGTCCTTAAACAAGTGCTTCATCAAGGTACCTCGGGAGAAGGGCGAGCCAGGGAAAGGTGGCTTTTGGAAGCTGGACCCCCAATACGCTGACCGGCTCAAGAATGGTGCCTCCAAAAAGCGGCGAATGACCCCCGTGCAGCTCAATCCGGCCTTTGCCGAAAGAGCCCAGCCAGAAGATCAGTGCGTCGCCAGCCCAGCTGCTTTGGCTCCCACCTCCAAGAACATCCTCAACATCAACATGGATTCGCAGCAGCTGCTGAAAGAGTTAGAAGGAGTCAGCATCGTACTGAACTCCAATCCAGCAGGGCACAAGCGCAAGCAGCCCTCGCTCCAGCAAGTGGCTAAGGTGCCTCGGCTTTCCAACTCTGCCTTGCTGAGCCAGGATGAGCAGCCTGAGCTGGGATCACTGAAAGGGAACTTTGACTGGGAAGCCATCTTTGACACCAACCTGAATGGTGAATTCTCCCTTTTTGAGGATATGGAGCTCACACCTCCAGACAACCCCACAACAGTCAACCTGGACTTGACAGCAGACGGGCAGCACGGGGATTGTGCCCAGGACCAGGAGCAGGTTCTCACTGAACCCAACCAGAACAATCTGGACTTTGGTGAAGCTTTTATGGCCACTTCCCTCTTACAGCATCCCTGGTCTGAAGAGACAGAAGATGACCTCTCCAACTCTGTCAACATTGAGCAGTTGTTTGACCTCAGTGATGCCTCTTTGCCAGCAGATGGGAGTGACTGGAGCAGTCTGGCATCTCTCATCTAAGAGGCCAGACACCCTTCAGAGCCCCCCCAGACTGCAGGAGGATGCTCCCCCCATGCTCCTGGCACTCCCAAGGGACAAAACGTTCCAGAGACAGAGACATCTACAGTGCCTTTGACCAGCTTCCTCCTCAGATGACTGACCAGGGGGGAAACACCGGGTGGAGAAAAAAATACCACACAAGGACTGTTTGGTATATCTTTAATGGTCACATCAGCAGCGTCTAGTGCAAGAGTTTCCTCAAAAAAACAAATATAACACTACTTATTTTTCTACTCATAAATGAAAAAATGTGAATTTCCTTTTTTATTTTTTTTCCATGGCCTGGACATATGTTCCTTCAGGGCTAAAGGAGAGCACCTGTTAAGTCCCATCCAAGACACAAGATTCCTGTTGGGTTGGGACTCGATAGGCTAAGTGCAATTCCCTCCCCGTTTGTCTGTGTCTCCTTCCTTTTTCTCTTTAGGGGAGACGGTAGGTAGTGTGATAAGTAGTTAGCAAGTAGATAGGAGTCCCTTCTGGATTCTGCCAATTTCAACTTCCCTCCCAATTTATGCTGAGAGAAGAAGAAAAGTTTTATAAATTCATCACGTTTGCTTTTTTAGATGTTTAATCTATTAAATATAAACTATTCAAAGAAAGCTCTAATTTTTGCAGTAGCTTTTCTTAATAGCAGAGTGCTAGGGGAAATGCAGTTTGGGCGTTGTTTTTTTTGGCGGCAGGTGAGGGGCTACAGGGGTGGCTCCTGTGAGAAGCTGCTAGAAGCTTCCCCAGCTCCAAGTCAGCCCCACTGCTGGCCAAGGCTGAGCCCATCAGCGCTGGTGGTAGCGCCTCTGTGAGAAGATACTTGAGACCTGAGGGGAAAAAGCCCCAAGAAACTGCTGGAAAACCTGCAGCAGGGAGAGGAGTGGGATGTGAGAGAAATCCCTACGCAGACCCCAAGGCCGGGGGAGTAGCAGCAGCAGCAGCAGCAACTGGTTTCATTAAGGATGCAGGGCCTGGTCACTCTCAGAAGGAGCTTTCATACTTGTCGTACCCCAAATCATCACTGCAGTTGCTAGAGGGTCTAGACTGTTGCTTTGCACTTCTTTTGCTCACCCAGGGCAACGCTGAGCCCGATTCAAGGTGCGCTTTAAAAGCCAAATAAATTTCTGCTTGCCTGGGAGTTGCCTCCTCCCTCCTCCACCGCCGGTGCCAGCACGGGTCAGCTCCCGGCCTGCGGCCGCTGGGGACAGGCCCAGTCAGAGGGGCAGCTGCCTGTGTGCTGGGGAGAGGGTTTGACCCCCCCAGCCTGTCTTGCCCAAATCCTCAGGGATCCGGGCAGGAAAATCCCTCCCGGTCCACAGCCCTTCAGCAGGCAGCAGCCGCCCTTGAGGACGGGTCTGGCTGCTCCCCTGGGCCTTGCTCTGCAACGCCCCTTCCCCACTGGGACAGTGGGCAGGAGAAGTGCCCACGGGAGGAGGAGTGTGAAGCTCCCCGAGACCCGCCGGAGCCCCACGGTGCCCCCAAGGGCAGCCTTGTGCGGTGGGCTGAAAGCAAACAGGCTGCCCCTGGGCTTCCCGGCTGCTCTCAGCCAAGCCCTGGGCTGGGGAGGGGGGGGTCCCTCCCTGGCCTCTGCTCAAGCCCTCGGGCTGGCAATGGTGGGCTCAGGGATTTCTTCCAGGGCCACGGGGCTGTCATCTTTGGAAGGAGCTAAAGGCGCACCCCCCTGTTTAACTGGGGGGGCTGCCGGGCCCCTGCCCCCTTCAGCTCTGCCCCAGTAGCTGTGGGCTGC
>NW_020799123.1:5641289-5648106 GCF_003259725.1 Athene cunicularia
GTGGAAAAATTCAGCCCATTTTAATGTCTCAGGCTGGGATGGCCAGGGTGGTGAGGGGGAAGAAGGGGGACAGGATGGAGGAGGGTAGGGAATGGACTCTCCTTGCATAGCAATGAATGAACCTCGAGAGTTTGGGGAAAAAAACAGGTTCCCAAATGTGCATCCAGGAGTTCACATGGATGGGAAATCTCATGGGAAGCACCCTTGGGTGAGAAGCTCCACCCTTGGTATGGCAGGTCCCTGGGGGGGCAGGAGTAGGGGGGACATCGGGGCAGCCTGGCTCCCTGCAGTGAGGGGCAGAGCTTGGGGACAGCTCAGGGACTCCCTGCCCCTATGACACTGATTTTCAGAGGGTTTTTTATCTGAGGGAATGGAGGTGCCATAGCAAACCCCAGACAGGCTGTGACAGGCCCCAGGACTGGACCCTGATGTCTTTGCCTCGAGGGATCAGGCTGGATGCAAACACCTCTCAGTGGGGTTGCAGGGGCTCTGGGAAAGGTGGCTCTGAAAATTAAAGCCCCTTTTCTGTTTTTCCAGCAGTGACTTTGTATTGCTAGCAGAGCTCTGTGGGGCCTGTGGCATTTGCATAGCTTGGGTGGTTTACAGCATCCTATTAGGGAAACTGAGGCAGAGCAAGGCGGTCTGATATGGACCAGAACCTGATTATCTGACCCGAAGTACCTTGTGAGGACAGCCCCCATACTCTGGGCGTCCCCCCATGCCCCAACCCCGGTCCTGCTCCCCAGCTCATGCTGCTGAACCTGGGTTAGGTCCCTCTGCAGGGAGCAGGGCTCTGCTGGGGACCGCATCCAGCCCAAAGCAATGCTGAGGCAGTGCTACAGGAGCACGTGTGCACTCTTGAGTTTTCAGCTGTGTGTTGGGGGCACGGATGGGGGGCTGCATCCTCTGGCACTGGGGGGGCCACCCGGCAAATCTCCCTGCCTCCCTCTGCGCCTCGGGCAGCCCCGGGACGGGTCAGTGGGCCGTTGCCAGCAGCCGTTCCTGGCGGCGTGGCTGGCACAATGCGCCGGCAGGCCGGGGCTTGCCCTGCTGTGGGGGGAGCGTCGGCAGCCGCTCACCCGAGCCACAATGCAACAGCCTCTGCGTAAATGCCGTCACGAGGAGACACTCGGCATGCTGCCCCTTCCGCCTCATCCCTGCCATCCCCCCAATGTGTGCCTGGGCGGGGGGTCCCAGCCCCACAGGGCTCCTGCTCTTCCAGCTTAGCCCATGCCACCAAATTCGGCCCCCATGGATGGGGGGGAAGCATCCAGCCCCAGCAGCAGAGGGGCTGAGCTGCTGGAGCGATGCCAACATTGCCTCTTTCTTTGGGAAACCACGTCATGCAAAGATTGAAACTTGGCCAGTTTGCAAACAAGCACAGGGGCCACCACAATTTCTTTACAAAGGCTGTTTTTTCAGGTGATTTATTTCCAGGTTTGAAGTGTTAGGGCCATCCCATGTCCTGAGGTGGGTTGTTTTTCTTCCACTGCCATCAGGACAGTGAGAAACTTGCTTTAAAAATCCAAATCAAACACTTCCTTTGGTGTCTGAGTCCAGTGGATGGGCCTTTAAACACCCACCCCTCCCAAAAAAAGTACAAGCAAGGGCAGGCTCTGCACCCTGGAGACACAGCTCACCCGTGGGTGCTGCTGTGGCAGAGCTGGGCAGCAAAGGTAGCACAAGGGCAAGCAGGTGCATTTGAGGAATAATAGCCCAATTCAGGGCAATGTGGGCATAAGCCCCAGGGGTTATGGATGAGTCCAGCTGGGTTAAGCGGTCTGGGGACATCAAGTGCAGATCTCCAGGGGTGTGCCCATGCTGCACACGGGGCCGCTGGGCTGGAGGCTGGTGCAGGCAGCAGGAGGGCTTGGAGGCATTATGAGAGGCGGGTGTTGACCTAGAAATTGCAAAGAATTTGGCCTGGTGTTGTGCTGGCGGGCAGTGTGCCAACCTGGCAGCCGAGGGAAGCGCAGCTCTGCTCCAAAACGGCGCTCCTTCTCCCCATGCCTGATCAGGACAGGCCGCTGCCATCTGCCCTGGGAGATCCATGGGCATTTTGAGCTCACCGGTGTTGAGGGGTTGGATGTTCATTGCTCCTAGTGGAGGCGTTGCTACCTGAGTGTGAGCCAGGGATTTGTTTTTGCTCCTTTGGGGAGTGCCTGCTCCCACCCGGCATGGGATCGGTGCCAATTCCTGGCTGGGGAACAGAGGGAGCAGACCTGCAGGTGCTGCGGGGAATAACCCTCCATCCTGGTGGCTTTTGTCCCTTACAAGACACATTAACAGGCAGGAATGTGCAAACATCCAAAGGCTGGAGCAGTGCAGTAACAAGGCTGCTGCAGCAGCTCCAGCCCCACCCAGAGTGCAGCAGGCGAAGGCAAGACCCCCACTGCAGGCAGACAGGGATGGCAGAGGAGGGTCCCCTCCACAGGAGGGGGGTTTGTTGGACCAGCACCACTTGGCGGACCCCCATGGCCTTGCCAGGCAGCTCCCTGCCAGCCCTGGGGTCACCAAGTGCATTTCTGCAGAGGGGACAGGGCCAGCTGCAGCCCTGCATGGCCTCCCTGTTCCCATCATGTGTGGGGGTGCATGCCCAACGCCAACCCGCATGGCAAACACCCCCCTTTCTTCCCCAGCAACATGGCAGAGAGAGAAAATGAGCATCGTCCCCAATCCGGCCCCCAGCTCATGAAATACAGTGCCCTGTAGTTTCTCTGTCTGCAGGACCAGCACGCCTGGTGCATGCACATGCATCCCACCCATCCCAAACCCAGCTGGGAAGCTCAGCTGGTGCTCTAGGGAGATGAGGAAGGGCTTGGCCATATGTTGGGTGGCACCATGTTGGTCCCCAGTATGTATCAGCTCCTTGGTGGCCCAAGGGGCTCAGCAGGAGGAAGGGGTCTCTGCCCTGTTCTCCCCACTCTGGTGGAGCACTAAGTAAACAGTGACGCGGGGAACCTCGTTAATCCTGGTCATCCTTTTACAAAAAGCCATTTAGAGCTGGCTATGCCGGCAGTTATCAGAGCACAGGGGAGGTTTTCCCAGCAGGACTGTAATTCCCTCTGCAAATAAATGTGGAGGGAGGGAGCACACAGCTTGTGTGTGCAATGGATGAGGGCTTGGGGGACTTTTGGGGCCAGCCTTCAAGGGACTGATCCCCATGAACCCCCTTCCTGCAAGAAGCAGAGGGTTGTTGAGGGATTCCCCATTAGGTGACTGCTTGGGCACTGTTTCGGTGCCATTGCTGCCATGCCACATCCTTTTCCTGGACCAGCGAGGCTGGTGTGGTCCTCAGTGCCTCCAGAGGAGGTCTGGGAAGCCCAGACATACAGGGAGCCCAAACATCAACCCTTGTCCCACATGGACCTGGTTTTCTGTGAGCACCATGCTTCCCTACGGCACATTGCAATGCTCTGGACCCAGGTCAGGATCAAAGCAAAGCCAGTAGAGCTTGGAAACATTTCCAGGGAGGCAAAGTCCTTTGGTGAATTTAGTTCCTGTCTCATCCCTTCAAGTTCATGTGCACAGACAGGACTGTTACCATGCCCTTGTTCCCTCTTTCAGGGGCTTCTCCCCTTTTAACCCCACCTGGAGTGGAAAGTGGGGGGTTTCTCAGCCAGCTCACAGCTCCTGTTTTTTCTGGCTGAAGATTAATCTGGCTAAAGATTAATCGCTTTTTCTATCCAGCTGACCTAAGAGGAGACAGAATAGGCTGCATCTGGGGAGGAGGCAAGGGCAGTGCCATCGGCGACGGTGTTCCCACGCGTTCTCGCAGCCTGGAGCACCGGCAGGTCACACCACGGGGGCACACAGCCCAGGACGCCCCTTCAGCCCATAATGAAAGTTTTGTAATTTTATGTTAATCCCAGCTCCTTCATACTCTGATCTCTCTCCTCTCTCACATCAAATGCAAAGCCCTTTCGGAGGCTCCTGGCTGTATTAATCTTGTTTTGCCGTCGCCACCTCACGCTGTGTGCCTCGCAGGCAGGTCCTGCAGCTTGGGGAGCACTGCTGCCCCATGGTGTCCTCACTGTCCCCTCCGTGCAGGAGTGAGATTAACCTTGCCTGTGCAGAGGCAAGGGTAGGCATAATTCATTTTTTGCAATAAAATGACTATTTTTTAAACAGGAACTGTTCCTGTGGTGAGCAGTAGCAATCCACAATGCAGGGGACAAAGTCCCCACTTTGAGACTACTATTAATTGAATTTATCCAAATCTTGTCAAGATTATACCTTTTGTGCAATGACCTTCACCGTCATAAAGGCAGCCAATACAAATATGGATCTGGGGAACATCTGGGTCTTTCCAGTGACTCAGAGCCAAGCCCTGAGCAGGCAAAGCAAAGCCCCTCTTTGCCTCAGTTTCCCCACCTACAAATCAAGTCAATTGTCTTTTCTGCAGTGTTTTCAGTGACCAACGCCCTGAACACCTTGTCCTCAGAGAGAAGCGACTGTCATGTCTCCACGAGCAGGAGCCACTTCCTCATGCCTGTGGTAGCAAAAGCTCCTGTTGCTGAACAACAGGGCCATGACGTTCGAACCCCACGGCCTCCACGCCACAAAGGTGTCGGGCTCCGATCTGATCCTGTGTCTTGTTTCGGAGAACTGGAACCAGCTTTGCTTTTCAAATACTGCAAAAGGGACTCGTTAGTTCTCTCATTAGTGCACCAAAACCCCGACAGAACGTTGCACTGAGGATTCAATCCTTATTCAGCTGTTGGTTGTATTTTCTGCCTTCTGTGCCCATGCTGATAGTGAGTTCAGCCACCCGAATGAAAATCACTTCTCCAGGGGAGAAAAAGGGGCTTTTCTCCCTGTTCTATCTCATGGAGGGCGAAGCAAAGGGTGACTCAGCATTCCTCTGCAGCCACTGCCGAGTCACCACATTCACTTCTCATCTGCTGCAGCAGCTTCAGCACAGAAAGAAATTCCTCACGGGCCTGCGGGAACCCTGCGGCTGGCGGTTTGCAGGGCGGGAAGAGCCGCGCGGCTGTGGTGCTCTGGCGGGAAGGCAGCGGGACCGGGATTGTCTCAGAGCGGTCGTTCCGCCAGCTGCACCCGCCGCCAGAGAAACAGCCAGCAATGAGTTGGGGGAGTGTTTACAGCCTATTTAGTGCTTTGTGCCCTTTTGCACTGTATTTTAACACACGTTCAAACTGCAGCGTTTCTACACTTTTTTTTTTCATTTTACCAGAAATAACCCCTGACTCTGCATTTGACCAGCAAGCCAGGTTTTTTTCTGCTGCCACCCCTCAGATGTATTATCGTACCTCATGTTTACACAGACTTGGGCACTTTTTACACATTTATTAACCAACTGACTTTCTGCACATTTATTCACTCTTTACCACTCCAGCTGGCAGCTGGGATGTGGGCTGGGTGTCTCTATCTCAGCTCCCTCTCTTTGCTCTGAGGGCTCAGTCACCCTATGAGGAGGTGAGGGAGCCTTTTTGCTGGCTTTTCAGGAGACAGACAGCACTATGCAGGGGAGCACACATATCTCTTCCCTGTGTTTAGTGAGAGATTTCCTTTTGGCTCTGACTGCCCTTTGAATTGGGGGGGATAAGTATTAGCAGAAAGAGCACAGACTGCTCTAAAAAGAGATGGCTCTGCTGTACAAGGCAAAAAACCCTTCCCAATTGTGAGTGGGAAAAAGCACGAAGCACTGGGTACTGACCCCGGACAGAGACCTTCTCTGGTATGATTACCCACAGGACAAGATGCCCTCTATCAGGTATCCCCATAAAACATGAGCAGGCAATCATGGCTGGGCAATGTCACCCATAGAAAGCACAGTGCCCTGGCTGTGCCTTGTCCCTCACACAGCCAGAGTCGGGGCACAGCTGTTTGCAGCATGATAAGGTTGGTTATGAAATGCGCTGAAGTTGTTGAACAAAAGAGGCTCTTTGGGCTGTTTCAGCTCCTTTCCAGAGCCTGGGGTGGTTTGACAAGGGGAAGATGGATGGGAACAGGCCGGTCCCTTTGCTTGGCAGGAGCCTTGCTTCAGAGCAGCACAAGACGGCAGGAGGCTGGGACTGTCTGTACTGATAAACCCAGCTCCCTGGTCCAGGCTGGACATAGTTTATGAGACGCAGAACCCTGTAACTGCCCCAGTGTGTGATAAACCCAGCCACCCTCATCTATGCTGGAGGAGAGAGAAGATGGCAGCTTCCCTGTGGTGGTAGCCTTTCTTTCTAGAAAATGCATGCAGAACAGGGGTAGAGTGACCTGCACTCCTGCAAATGCCTGTATTTCCGTAATTCATATTAAAATTTCTGTAATTTCATTTTCCTGGACCCAAATCCATATAATCTTCTTCTACACCCTGTTTCTACCCTCAGGTGTGCAGCAGAGCGGGCCTGGGCTTGGCCACCCTGACAGCTTGGCAGCAGAGAAGCTGCGTGGCTTTCGGCTTCCCTCAGGACCCTGTGTGCTGTGGGGATGTCGCAGATATCAGGAGGGGTTCGGCTCCACCAGGCCGTAGTGGGGATGGCGAGCCTGGGGAGCCAAGCCCGCCCTGACAGAAGAGGGTGGCACACACTAGGACCCTGTTCACCACCCCCAGCATGGCGGCGCCGCCTTCCCGCACTGCCCAAGCCGCTCTGCACAAGCGCCTCCTCCCTCTGGGACGACAGCGCATGAGCCTGGCGGCCGACGCCTTTCCGGCCCCCGCCTAAACGGCGGCCACTCTCTAGATGGCGGCGGGGGTGTTGCGCATGCTCGGTGTGTTTTGCCGCCCCTAAGATGGCGCCGCGGCAGTGACGGGAGGGCGGAAGAGGGTGTCTGCAGTGGGACCGAACGGCGGAGCGCGGCC
>NW_020799123.1:5648156-5681594 GCF_003259725.1 Athene cunicularia
GCGCGGCCCCGCGCCCCGCGGCAGGATGATCCCCACCGAGGAGGTGTCGGCCCGCAGGAGGGAGATCGAGGACAAGCTTAAGCAGGTGGGATTAAGCTAGGGACCTGCTGCGGGCCCGGCCTGGGCCTGGGCCTGGGCCTAGGCCTGGCCCCGGGCCCGCGCCCGCAGCTCCAGCGCGTTGCCTAGGAGATGGGGCTGGGAGCTGGCCTGGAGGCCCTCGCCGGGCCTGGGACCGTCCCGCGACTCCCTGAGGACCTGGTTACTCCCCTCCGGGCCTCGCAGCTTCCCCAGGTTCCCCTCAGGGCCTAGGGCCCTGCTTTTCATGGTGAAGGGGTATCTCTGCCCTCCCAGTTCGGGCCTCAGGTCCCCCTCTTAGGGCCTGGTAGCTTCTGGGGTCTCTCTTCAGGCTCTCAGGTCCAGCCTGTGAGGCCAACCCTTGCAGGCTGCTATTCCCCCCCCTATCTCAGGGCTCTGGTGACTTGAAAAAAGCCCTTAGTGGTTGCTTTATGTTGGCTACTTGAGTTCACAGTTGCCGTGGGATTTGGATGGTGCTTGTGCAAAACCAGTGTTGTGCTGTGGCAGGGAAGGGCATTGTCTGAGTCAGTGTGCCTCTGTGGTAAACGTGTTAATTTTATATTGTGCTGTGACTTTAGTATGCTAAGGCATGTGGCATTGAAGGGATCCATAAAAACCTCACTCGTTACGTGTCTTTCACCTTCGGTCAGTGGCCCTGATTTCTGTTAAGAAGTGGCGTGTTAAAATGTGGCCTCAGCATCAGACCAAACATGGTTTGCTGCTGTGTTTATCAGGACTTGTAAAAATCTACATGTAATGTTTAGAGACTTAAATGCTTAGTGTTAAGAATTGAAGACTATTTTTTTCATCCTACTGACAGGAAGAAGAAACTCTGTCCTTTATCAAAGAGAGCCTTGAGAAAAGTGACCAGCTTACAAAGAACATGGTGAGGAGCTCCTTGAAATTCAGCCCTAGTGTTGTGCCTGGATTTACTTTTTCTTAGGAGAATTTGTTTCGAGGGTGCCATTGTGCCCATCTGAGGAATGCAGAGTAATGAACCACTTGCTCTGCATCTGTGTTTTACTTTTCAGTGGCTGGGCAAAGGGGAAAACTAATGAATGTTTCAATCCTAAGCTTCTCTCCTGGGGAGATGAAGGCTCAAATGAGCTGTTGGACTTGGCTCTTTACAGTCTGTCCTCTCTCTCAGGAAGAGGTATTAATAGACCCCAGGCTAGTTTGTGCAACAGCATCATGTTGTTGCTTCATAAAGTCAGGTCTTGTTTGGAGTTTTATTTTGGGAGTGTTCTGTTTAAGAGGTAGAAAGTAATTACTGTGCTCTAATTGCTTGTAAGCCCTCAGCTAGTATATTATGCCCAGTTTTAGGCTCAGTGCTTTAAGAAAGTCATAGAGGCACTGGTAGAGAAGTGTGGAAAACATAACATAGGAGTGAATTTTGAAAGAATTATATTTTGACTTAGAAAAGATGACATTAAAGCACACTTTACAAGCTTACCAAGGTTTTTCGCCTTTCAGAAGAATACCACAGTCCCTTATAAAAAACAAATGTCTGTAATGGAAAAGAAGGTTCTCACTATACTGGTCCTATGCCTTCATGTTGTGCATCTCATGTTTAGGTCTTAGTGGTGTGGAGCAAAGTGGCTGCTGGCTTTGCTTTTGTTGCCCTTTTTATCTAGGGCACCTCCAGGCAGTTCCTGTGGATTTCTTTTCTGCTGTCAAATAAAATTTTGCTCCTCCCTAGTACTGTCTTGGAACACTTTCTTCACATTTTATAAACATTTAATTCAAGATTGGCCTGTATCTGTATGGCAGGTGATCTGAGGGATATCTTTAATCATGTAATTATTAACAGAAATTAAGACATAGAGGGATTAGACAGCCCACATAAGGAGCTATGACAAATTAATAGCAGAGCCTAAAACCAAGCTGGGACCTGAAGTTCCCCAATTGCCCTGCTTTAACTATTACCATACTGTATGGATCCATGCGGAAGGATGTCCTCAGCTCTGTTTATCTCTTGGCATGTAGGTTTCTATCCTCTCCTCCTTTGAAAGTCGTTTGATGAAGCTGGAGAACTCCATCATCCCTGTCCATAAACAGACAGAGAACCTGCAGCGCTTGCAGGAGAATGTGGAGAAGACTCTGTCCTGCTTGGATCACGTCATCAGTTACTACCATGTGGCTAAGGACACAGAGAAGATCATAAAGGAAGGGTGAGTTGAGTAGCCAGATCTTGCTGGAGAGCTTTATTCTGTGAACTTCTGGGATAAAGGCAGGGGAGCTGACTCCACACACTCAGCATAATGTTCCTTGTACCCTTCTCATGCTCTTCCCCCATCATCAGACCACAGTAAAGCTGCCCGACTTGACCTTCAGCAATCCCCAGAGGGCAAAGCCTGCTCAGATTCTGCACTGGTGGCTCTTCCATGTTTTTTAGACATACTGCCATGTGAATCTCATGAGCATTGGTGGCTTCTCTTCTTTCCTGTGCCCTTTTCTCAAAGGTCCTTCCTCCCCTCTTGATGTTGTTGCTGCTTCCAGGGTGAATCGGAACATTCTGGAACCTGCTTTCAGTCTCCATGAGGGTGTTGTGATGGCCCGTCTCTAGGGTGGGATGTGCAGCTTTCTCTGCCTTTCTCATCAGGGCCTGACAGAGAGAGGAAGACAAGGCTGAGACTTGTGTGCTGCTCAGTCATCAGTACTTCTGCACTTCCTATGTGTATTGGGTATTCTGCTGTGACACTGAGTGGAGGCAAAAGGGAATCCCGTGATCATCTCCTGCCTGAAGAAAAGGGAATTAAAACTTTTCTTGCAGCTTTTATCCTGAGTTTGGTCTAGTGCTTTCTTGATATCTTCTTTCTTTGCTTCTTGGGGCACTGCTGTTTATTTTCAGCCCCACTGGGAGGTTGGAGGAATACTTGAACTGCATGGACAAAATCCAGAAGGCAGTGGAATACTTTCAGGACAACAATCCGGACAGCCCAGAGCTGAATCGTGTGGTAGGTTGTGGGTCTGGAACCTGGCATGGGTGAGAGAGGGCCAGATGTAGCCCTGCTGCTTGCCCTCTTGCTGGGAGAGGGTGACAGGCTTGCTGCCTGGTGAAGGAGGTGTTTGGGCACAGCTGAAGAAATTATTGTTTTGGCTTCTGTTTAAACCTGCACTCAGCAGCATTTCTGTCTGTGGTGTTTTGACCTCTCTATGAATTGTGCCAACAGGACTTCTGAAAGTGTATCGTGTATGTGTGGTGTAGTTGATTGAACCTCCTCCTAAGGAGCTCTTGTCAGTCCTTCAACTGCTTGAGCGGAATGGGAGATCTGTTTAAATCCAACTTGAAGACTGAGCAGCTCCCAAGCCTTTTTAAATTTAATTTGTTTTAAAAGTCTCTTAGTTAGGCATTGTTGGAGTCCGAAGCATACAGTACTTATCAGTTGTTAGAAACACTGCAGAATGTATGTTCTTATGCAGAAATACTCAGAGTGACTGATTACAGAAGTCCTGTGCTGCTTCTGCCCTTCTATTTTGTGCCAGAAATCCCTCTTTGAGAGGGGCAAGGAGTCTCTGGAATCAGAGTTCCGCAGCTTGATGACACGACACAGCAAGCCAGTCCCACCCATCCTCATCTTGGACCTGATCAGTGGGGACGATGAAATGGAGACACAGGATGAGATGTCCCTGGAGCACCTCCCGGAGAGTGTCCTGCATGATGTCATCCGCATTTCTGGCTGGCTGGTGGAAAACGGCAGGAATCAAGGTTTGTAGTGCTGTGTGTTGTTCCCTTGTAGCTTTGTGTCAGGTGAGCACTCTCCAACTACTACTACCCACGTGTGGTTGGGACAAAGTAGAGTGTTGAGGGTTATGTGTAGCACTGAACAGCTTGGCTTGTAGATCACACACATTCAGCCATGAAGCCTCTGCTCAGGTGCTGTTGTTGCTAACAAACCATGAGTCACGCTGCTGTTGGTGGCTAGCAGCATGAGCAGAGCTGGTGACTGCCTTAGTGACACCTTTTGAGTGAGTAGTTCAGTCTCCTTTCAGATCCTGCTTTTTTTACAGTGTTTGTAGTGAGGCTGAAGTGATGGTTAATCAGTTGAACAGAGTGATCTCCTGATAGATATGACGAGAGAAAGAGCTGTGTAAATGAAGCACAAATTACCTTAATGCACAGTCTGTGCTATAGCAGAAATCCATTTAACTTGCATCTGTAATGCCTTCTGATGGAGCTGCAGCTATCTAGTGCTCAGGTATTATAAATGTGTGAGCACTGGACAGTTACTCCTATTTGGGAACTATTTATGAACAGGAACAGAACTTTCTGTATTAAATGTGACGAAGGGCAGGGGGAAAACAGCACAGAAGATTTAATTCAGTCAGTACATGTCTCTTCTTTCCTGTTCTGAAGCATCAAAATATGCCTATAGCTTTCTACTCCTTTATTAGCTTTTCATTTGGGAGGGAATGACTGTTGACTTGTTACAGAGAACCTGTATTTTCACATATATACAGCTACTAGAAGCACCCCCTACCTCAATGATTTACTTCTGAGTGGGGATTACTGTGCTTACTAAGTATGATGAACGTCTTTAAAAGCTTCTTAAGAATTTTTCCATGATCAAAGGCAGCTCAAGCATATATAGCATATTTTGTTAGTGAGTTTATACTCTGCTTTCAAATGATGAACACCTCATTTAATTCCTGAGTGCCCTGAATCCTGAGAAGGGTGTAAAGTCTCTCACTGAGCACTTGAATTGGCAATGTTTGCACAAATACTTCCCAGCAGTTCCACAACTAATGTGCTCTTGGTAGTGGTTCACAGACTTAATGGTGTGTGTGGTGGGAGGGCTGGAATGAACACTGCAGGGGAAGGAAGAAGTTGTTTCTGAAGAAAATGGGAGAGGCTCTGGAAGGGAAAAGCACTTACATCGAGTCCAACATCAATGCTAGTAAGTCCCCTTAGGGACGCACAGTGTTTCAGGAAAGGTTTGTTTTACCGTATAGTGTTCCCTGTTTGCTTATAATCTTGTTTCTACCTTGACTCCTTAGATTTCATGACTGTTTACTTCCAAATCCGATCAGTCCAGCTTGACCGCTCCATCAAGGGACTGAAAGACCATTTCCGTAAGAACAGCTCCTCCACGGGAGTGCCATATTCCCCTGCCATTCAAAACAAAAGGAAGGACACCCCCACCAAAAAGCCAATCAAGAGACCCGGTGAGTCCACGAAATGAGCGATCATTGTACTGTGTATCCTCTTGCTTGAGTATCAAGCGCATACCTGCAGGCCTTCTCACTTCTGAAGTAGCCCCTGTGTCTAAAATGTGCTTTTAGGACAGGAGCAGGGGTGAGATTTCAGAGATAAGCACCTCTTCTCTGCCTTGCATTCAGCATTGAAGTTACAGACGTTTTCTGTCTCTGTCAACTCATCAGGTTTGTTCTCTGGGTGATGTAAAGGGAGGAGAGGGTTCATGTATACAGGGAGAGAAAAGGCTGTTGCCTTAACCAAGGAGATAAGTAAAAAGAGACCTGAGAAGGCTATAAAAGGCTATGATCTGAGAACACCTGTCCTCAGTCTTGGAATACAGAATATAGATGGTGCCACGGCAAAATAGAAAACTCTGATCTGATAAAACACATCACTTTAATAATTAGTTATGAATAAATTATTATTATTATTCAAGGCAACCAAAAACTCATCAGGAGTTGAGATGGAGACTGAGTAGGTGCCTACACAAATGAGATCTGAAATTGTCTGAATTTTGGAAGGGCTGTTAAAGCTTTTGCCTCAGTCTGCCTTTGGAAGAGCTGTGAATGTGGCTGGTGGGTTATTCCACCTCTCCTCATAACAGAGTTTTGCTGCATTTTCTGCACCTGGTAAGGCTGTTCACTCTGATTTGCTGGAGCACAGCTGGACTTTCTGTCTCTGAAATGTGCCATCTAGTGGGAGCAGGGCCAGGAGGAGGGCCGACAGAAGCTAGCCAGTACCTCCCACAGCAGCACAGTAATGTTGTACCTCAGTGTGTCACAGCACCCTGTTGTCTCCTTTGTAATAGTGATGAAAGCCAGAAAAGTTCATATTTCTGTGGGTTTACCTGGCCAATACTCTTCCACCCTAATATTTTTTCCTGTGTTGTCTAACTACTCTTACTGGGTTTAGGAGAATAATATGTGTGGGTAGGGACTGGGAATGGATGGGATGGGGAAAGGGAGGAAAAGAAATACCCATTTTAATTGTGTTGTGTTTATTTTTATAATCCTGATGTGAATGCAGTCCTCATCCCAGGTAATGTGCGTCTATGTGTGTGTGTGCTGGTCCTGGTGCTCACTCTCTTCACTTCTGTGTGTGGAGAGGCTTTGCTGGGCCTCTTCTTGCTAAAGCAGAGGGTGTGCCTGGGATATTGGGAGTGGGAGGGCTGTCTGGGGAAGGCTGTGACATCCAGAGATCATCCCCCTGGTCTTTTAAAATCAATCTATGCCATTGCTGCTGTGCCTGGAGCTGTTCCTGAAAGCTGATGTATGAGGTGCAGTTGGTGAATGCAGTAGTCTGAGAATTTCGGTGGATTTTCCCCTGTCAGCAGAGAACCACCTGACAAGGAGATGTCTCTCACTCCACACTTGGCTTTCTTCTGGACTTTGGCGGGTAGTTATTTGCATAAGAATTTGCCTCCAGTGTTGGGAGACCTGTAGAAGACAATATCCTCCTGCTAAGGAGAGCTAGCTGTGCTGCAGATGGCAAAAAACGGTGTTCAAAAATGCTCGTAAGCCTGACGGCAGTCATTTGTGTTCAGCTCCTGAATGGAGGTTCCTGCCCAACAGTGTGATTACAATAGGTAAAATTTATTTCTGTGTGGTTCAGTAGCTCTTTACTGGAAAGATGCTGCGTGGAGGTCTGTAGTTGAGCCATGGGGAACTCGGGTGGTGGGTGCTTCAGATTTGGTCCACAGTACTCAGTTATCCTCTGATACTGAAAAGGTCCCTGGGTTTTGATTGCCGTGAAGTCAGCAAACATTTCTGAGCAGCCTGACAAATGATAACATCTCTCCTATGCTCTAGGTAAATAGTCAGAGATGGAGGAGATTTATTTTTTTTTATGGGCAGATTTAAAAAAAAATCGTTAGAATTTTTTTAATGGGTCTCAGATCTTGGATGCTCACATAGAGAGTACAGAAAAGAGCCCACACATTTGAGAGCACAAACATTTGTTCCCTACAAACAGGGCTCTTCCAAAATGGATGCATTTGGACATCCAAAATTACTTGTCATGATGAATGTCTTGGCTGTAGATTTACCAGGAGATTTTCACATCTTTTTGCCCAGTTTAATTGGAGTTTGTGAGATGGGCCAGGTAGAAGGCACAGAACACAGTCTGAATGCACTTAGAGCTGACAGTTATGAAGGAAAGAGCATTTCGAATGATCTATTGGGCTTTTGTCAATCTCAAGAAAAAATAGTGGCTAATTTGTCTCCAATCTTCCGTGAACAAGGACAAAGAACGAGACTATAGCTCTTGAAGGACAGGGGTGGTTAAACCTCATACAGCAGCCATCTCTTATGGCTACTAAATTGTACTTATGTGAAATTAAAAATGGGGAAAAAAATAGTCTTGGAGGAGAGATCAGAGGTTTTTGTGTAGTTCCATCAGCTTTCAAGGACAGCTCTTGAGGTGGAGGTCTTATACCCTCTTTGCACTGGCATAGTGGCCCTCTTCGTAGCAATGTTCATCTGGTCGCATTTGATTCCCCTGGTTTTAGACTTTGTTCAATTATGGACAAAGAAATGGTTTTCTGTGTTATTGCTTCAGTAAGTAAAGTCAAGTTCTGCCAATTTGGGTTTCAGACAAGGAGATTTTTCTCCCTGTCCCAACAAGTGAGTTGATTTCCTTTAGTCCTTAAGGAAGAATATCCCAGTGCACACCCCAATGCACACTTTAACCTGTTGCAAGGGATAAATAACAAACTAAATCTGATGTGCTGTAACTTGTTTACCCACAAAGCAAAGCGCAAGAGAGACTACAGCTAAAGGGAAGGTGAAGTATTAGGGACAGGGTAACAAAGCAGAGAAACCCCACCCTGTCCCCCAGGTACTGTGTTGCATTCTGGAGAACATGCTCCATATCTGTGTGTTGCTTCAGAGGTTCTTCATCTCTGTTACCGTTTTATTTGTGGGTGTACCCTGTACCATCTCCTGTTGTTACAGCATGCAGTTGAAAATCTGACTGTTGGAGATGGCTCTAAAGCAGAGTTCTCTCCTCTTACATGAAACTTGCCAAGTCAAGTTGAACCGATGAAGCAAACGGTGGGCTTTTTTTTTTTAAGTAGTTTGCTGTTTGAAATGTCATCAGTCTGTCTTGGAGGGTAAATGTATTCTGATTTCCAAGTCATCCTGCTACAAACACGCACATAAAATACAACTTTTTTGTGATGCCTGTAGACCCAGCGCTCTCTTGTTGGTTTGAGAGACACAGGTAGCTCAGCAGCTCTGCACTGCTGGGGAAGGATGGGGCCAGAAGGTGCTGGTAGGGGCACACAGCCTGGCTGCCTACAAGTAAAAGCCAGAGAGCTTTAACCAGTTTTATGCAGACTCTGCAGCTGGTGCTTAAGAAAAGAGCATTGTCCTTCTGCTTGGTTAGAAAACTGCCTAATGGAAGAAAAAAAGGGGAACAATGTGCAATTGGAAAGCTGTGCCACATGTGTGCCCAGAAGCCACTTTATTTAACAATTAGGCTGCAGGAATAAAAATTTCAGGTGGTTTTTGATTTTTGGGGGTTCTAGGGGCTTTTTTCAAGCTATAGGGGAGCCTTTTTCCAGTTAGTGTTCCAGTTTACCTAGCAGTGAGGTGCTACCTGAAGGCAGGCAGTTGAGTCTGTGTGTGGCAGAATAAAGACCCAGTTCCTGCTTCCCATATTGATCACTGCCTGGCTTGAATGTGATGTTTTCATTAGTAACTGAAACAGTCCCATTTGGTTTGTGAGCTGCCTAATAGGGGAAAACAATCATGGAACAAAAGCATTTGGCTTCCACTGGAATCCATTAAAGCCTAATTACAATGCTAAGTAAGAGGGATACAGCAGCACTGAAGTGGTGCCTGTGACCACTGAACACTGGGTATGTGTCAGCGTAAACACAGGTAATTGTACTTATGCAAATAAAATGCAGCGAAGGCATTTCAGCTCTCATTTGAGAAGAAACTCTCAGGGGTGGGCTGTGAAGATGTGCCCCTGCATACCTGTGAAGTCAGATCCTATTGACAGCAGCAGCAGTTGTACTGTCTGCTTGGTTTTCACACCAATTTACCTTCCCTTCTTTTTTTTTTTTTTATTCTTTTTTTTCCCTCCCTCTGGATGCTTGAAAGTGGGAAAGATGAAAGAACTTGTAGAAGAACAGTATGTAGGTTGAGCTGTTCTGCATCTGCTGGGCTGTGGTAACAGCAGTAAGAAAGAGCTTAGTGCATATCTTCAGAGCTTGCTACAGCCCTGCTTGCTGAGAGGAACTTGCTGTTGTGCTCAAGCTCTGAATGTTTCTGAAAGTAGCTAAGAATAAAGTGGAAGCGTTGGGTGTGAAGAGCATTGAAAGAAGAGGCATAGACCTCTTATTTATCACATGGCAGAAACTAGGAGCAAATGCATCAGCACAGTGAGGGCATAAGTCTTCCCACCTCCCCGGTGTGGGTGGAGAGGGAGAAGTTTCTTCTAGAAAATGTGTTTTATGGATATTATTTTTTTCTTTAAGTGCTTGAGAACACTTTGAACTGATAAGAAGAAAAATGTTGTCAATGAAACATTACGTTGTTCAGTAAGCGCGCGCCAGGTTAAGGCAGCTTGGTGATTCAGTAGGAACCTCTCTTCTGTTCTTCCCCATTAGATGCACTGTCTGGGGGACTTGAAGTTTCCTCCCCCCTGCCATATATCCCTTCATGGGATGATGCTGTTCTGCAGCACTGTGTATCCCCTCAGGATAGCAGTCCTTAGCATTTGGGCAGCCAACGCTCATTTCCAGGCTGCACTGTGGCTCACAGTAACTGGTGGTAGTAGAGATTTTCTGCATGTTTGAAGTATTTATTACTTTAAAGCGGAAGAACAATTTGTAATTTTGGCAGCAGCATTTTTATTTCTTGGATCCTTCTTCATTTACTCAGCCCAGTTCTGTTTCATCTAGGTCTCCTATAGAAACTTCTTATACCTTCCCAAAACTTTCTGTTCCCTGTTGTGCAGGCAACAGCAAAGCTCTGCTGTGAGAGGGTGTCCATGTGCTTGTGATAATTGTAGCTTGTTGCATGACGACTAACCTTTTAATGTGGAAACAGTGCTTAGTCTTCAGTTGTCACATTAATGCTTTGTTTTGTGCTTTCTAGCTGTATATCCAGCACTGGCTTTTGTTCAGTTCTGTCTTTTTGTGTGTGTTAAGTATAAATCTTTTAACCCAGTGTTGTTTTTTTTTTTCCATGGTTTTAATTGATTTGCAGTTCCTTAGAAGAGAAGTGTCTTGGGGATTAGGGTGACTTAATGCGAGTTAGACATGGGTGGGCAGCATCCATTATTCTGTGATTGCTGTGATGGGAATTGCTGCTGCAATTGCTCTCTCAAGCCCAGAGGTTGTCTCCCCTTTTATCGCTTCCTGTAATGCCAGAGATCATTCCTTGTCTTGGCTGTGGGGCTCCTGATGGGTCTGTATTGAGCATGCTCAGAAAATACCCCTTGGAAAGGCACCTTTCTGCAGCTCTAAGCAAGCAGCTGCATTGTGGCTCTGGGGAGCAGGCAACATGTTGCCAGACAGGAATTGTCCATACTGCAAAGCCCTGCTCCCATGGCTGAGGAAACTCAACAAACCTTGTACGCTTGGATGCAGAGTGCCTGCTTAAACTTGATGCAGGTGCTTCGTTGCTTCCCTTCTCTGATGCTGTTTTCTCACCCAGCCATACCACCTCACCAAACTGATCTGAGCTCTCCCTGACTCTGTAACCCTGGCTGGAATTCATGTCCCCACCCTCGATGCAGGGAAACAGTCTGGAAATGCCATTGTATCTGCACACTTGGACATGAGTTTGGGGTTCACATTCCTGTACTGAGCATGCTCATTGGTGCCCAGCATCCTCTTGCTGGGCCCAGGTGACTTGCTGGTGGAGGGCTGGTGTTCTGGGTTTGTTTTCTTTCACTCATTTTCTAGGTCTTGTCTCTTCTCTCTGGCTCTGGTGACAGGCACGATCCGTAAGGCTCAGAACCTTCTGAAACAGTACTCTCAGCATGGTCTAGATGGGAAAAAGGGGGCCTCTAACTTCATTCCTATGGAAGGTAATCACAGCTCTAGCTACTTCACCCTTGACTTTCTCTGTGTATCAGCCTTGCTTTTCCAGGTGGGACTTCCATTTGCCTAGTGCTTGGTGGACAGCATTGGATAGGTGCAGGTATCCTTGGGGAACCAAGGAGATGTTGGAGGGCCAGATTATTTTTCTGAATTTCAGTGTCTAAACATGAGTACAGGTGGAGAGGAATGTTACCTTAAAGCAGGTGACCCACCATAGCCACCAGGCTAATGGAAGCTCTGCTCTGATGACATCTGCTTGTGGTGTTTCTATTCTCTTTTTCTTTTTGCCTGAACTTTTTGAGACATTCAGCTTCCTAGTGACCTTTCCAAACCTGATGCTGAAGTGTCAGACCACAGCTAGCTCAGTGCATCATACCTGTACATCTTCTCTGTGGAGACCTACCTAAATGGTCATCTTACGTATTCTGATCTCCTCTGTTTATAGAGGTTGTACCAGATAAGGGAGAAGAGGTCACTTGCTTCAAAGCACCTATAAGACCTTTCTGCCTCCTGCTATGTACACATCCAGAGTAGATCTCTGCAGCACCTACACTGTAGTCTACTAAATCCCAGGTGGTGACTAACATCACTCATTTGGGGGAAAAAGAATCCTGTGCTAAACAGGAGATGGGCTTTGAGTTTGGATTTGTAATGATTTTGGGTACAAACTGGACTGCTGGTGCCTGCTATTCTATTCAGAACTTATGGCAGGAGATTCAAGGTACTCCTGTGTCCAAACAGATGACTTAACTCGCACTTCTCATCAGGTTTCAAAGGGTTGCTACCGCTACATAGACCAACAAAGGGATTTGGTCAGGTAACATTCCTGGGACTGTATAGGGAAAAAAGTATCCCACAGATCAAATAAGCCAAGCTTGAAGTGGCTTCCAGCCAGTGTGAGCATCCATGCTGTAACCACCCTGGATAAATTGCGCCTTCTGTTTGTGCCGGCTGACATCTCACTAGGTCATGAGCATGATTTACGAGTTAAACACCTTTCCGATACCCTGAGCGACAAGCATGGGCCAGCTGCTGGTAAGTACCATGTTGTCACTTCATAACAAGCTGGCTAACATCCCTTCTTTTCAGCATGTTTCACAGTAGTTTTGTAGCCAGTGGCTGTTCATCTACGTGGACAGTCCTGGAGCATAGGCCTTCTCTGGCTAAGAAGCTCTGGCTCTTCTCAGTAGAATTCACTCCTACTAATCACACACCCCCCAAGTCCTCAAACAGGGAACCCCAACTTTGTCCAACTAAATACTGGTGGCCACCATGCTGAGGGGCACTTTCCTATAGGTAGCTACTGGCTTGTTTGGTGCTGAAGTGAAGCAAACAGGAAGGGGATCACACATGGTGTGCAATACAGCGGGCCACTCCACCAGGGACAGTCTGTAAAACCACATCACGTTTGTGTGTTCCCTGCTGACCATAACTTCTAAAACAGTAACCTGAGGACCTGTCAGTGTAGGGAAGAATTGGTTCTTTCTCCATCAAAGGTTGCAGATATTACTGGGAGGACAGAAACATCAGCAGTGGCCCATAGCTTACAAAAGGCCTCTCTGTGTAATCTTACTGTCTTGTAGTAGTTACTACAGGAGTCTGAGTAATGCAGGATGGTGTGAGTCCTGCTGACACATCCAGCTAGTGGTTGGCCTGAGTTGGTGCGGGCCGTTTTTATCATACCAGCACTTCTCATGCCTGCCACGTAGGTTCTTTGATGGATCTTTGTTTGAGACATTGGTATGCTAGGACTTGAATATTTGCATTTATATGCAGCATTGTGTGGCAGATAACTCACCTAGCTGTGCTGATATTCCTGCTTCATAGGATTTAAATGTTCATCTGCCTCTTTTTTATCTTCCCTTTCTGCCTGTGGGAAAAGGCTGTCCTGGAAGGCAGGATTTCCCAGAAATGTTGATGCAGAATGGCAGTTCTTCATCTGCATGATGGATGGAGATAAAGAATTCTAAAAATACAAGCAGAGATGTTGAATAATTCACCTCAGACCTTCTGGAGTTTAGTACTCTGTGTTCAAGCCTTTGATTAAATTTAGTCTGTATCTCAGAAGAGCTCCAAACTTGCCCTCTGTCATGAGGCCAGAAAGAGACAGTGTCCTGATATACCTGTTTCCTGAACTGCAGGTGACTTTGGCAGCTTCCCAGGCACAAACCTGGGGGCAGGTTTGGTAAGAAGATGACTTGTTCTCATGAAAGGATGGGTGCAAAGCCAGAACCACCTTTTCCAGAAGAACCTCGTGCTCCTTGTTTAAACCAAGGCCTTGGAGTGACCAGAGCTGCTGGAAGTTGTGTGAATTTCACTCTCTCTTAAAGCCCTCTTGCCCTTACAGGGAGGGATGACGTCTTCGACATCGAGATTGATGCGTACATTCACTGCGTTAGTGCCTTTGTCAAACTGGCCCAGAGTGAATACCAGCTCCTGACAGAAATCGTCCCGGAGCACCACCAGAAGAAGACGTTTGATTCTCTTATCCAGGTCAGTTGAGCCTCTCGGGCTTTTCTTGTAAAGGATGCACACAAAGTCTTTTTCCCCTTCCTCTTCATTGTGAGGATGTGGATTCCACCACCTGCTGTCGGTGCCCAAGAGCACCACCACTGCTGGGGTTGGCCTCCAGGACCTGCTTAGGGAACGGGGCCAGCACAGACCCTGGAGAGCACATGCTCAGTGTCACTCACTGGGTACCACAAATTACCCACCATCAACTAAACTGGCATCCTAATGGGTATCCTGCATTGAGCCTCTTGTGCTGCCTGGGCAAAAGTCATCTTGCTTTCTTCTGACTCTGGCTTTGTTGCAGGAGTCATTAGATAACTTGATCATGGAGGGGGATAACATTGTCTCGGCTGCCCGGAAGGCCATCATCCGACATGACTATTCAGCTGTGCTCACCATCTTCCCCATCCTTAAGCATCTAAAGCAGATGAAGCCAGAATTTGACCAGGTCTTGCAGGTGAGCTTGATGGGATTGGAGAGGGTCTTGTGGCTTGGGTTGTCTGGAGAACTTTTTGAAAGGGATTATCACAGTGGCTTTGAATGAAGCAATGCTGCTTCTGTCTTCCAGCATGAACTTTAAGTGACCCAAATGCAGCTTGTTCCCTTCCTGTAATGGTGAACCAGCAACACAGCATCTCTCAGCAGCAGTTCTTTTCAGTTCAAGTCATGACACAGTGATGGACCATCTATATTCTGCTGTATACGTGGCCTCTGAGGTGTTTCATCTCTGATATTGTTGACCTTAGTTTAGACTGTGCTCACTGACATCTGTGAGATGGGCTGCTCTGAGGAGAGCCAGCTTGGACTGTGCCACAAGGTTCTCCAGGTATTGATGATGGCACCCAGGTTTAGCAAGGCTCCTTTCCATCTGCTTCCAGCTGGTGACTGCAATGCACCAACCTCCTGTATCAGGTTGCATGAGAGGAAATATGAGAGGTAGCAAGTCCTGGTCACCGTTAGGGTCACAACATCTTCCCCTTCTGGCTGGCAGAAGAATGCAGGATTTCACCGGTTGGTGGTGCTGCTGTAAATATTCTCCTGGCACGTGGGAACTGAGAACAAGATGCTAGGATGAGGATTCAGGAAGGGTAGGTGCTGGATGAAGGTCCAGATACTGTTTGTTTTCTTTCTCTGATCTGTTATGAAACTATTGCAGGGAACTGCAGCAGGCACTAAGAACAAACTGCCAGGGCTGATCACTTCCATGGAGACCACTGGTGCAAGGGCACTGGAAGAGTTTGCAGACAACATTAAGGTAGGATTCTCCTCAGTGTTCTTTCTGTCAAGACCAGCAGGCTTGGAAGAGGGGTTTTCTGAGCTAACCCCTTAATTTAGCTTGCAGTTTTCCATGAGACTGCATTGTTCCTGACTCTAAAGCAGGAACTTGCAGGATCACATTGGACAGTCAGCTGCAAATACCAAACAAATGCTTAGTCCTGAGCTCAAATACAGGAGGTCTCTGCCTAAGACCCTTAACAAGCATACTGCAGATCATTTGACATGAGCTTCCAGGTCTCTGCAGGTATCAAGTCAATCTCATAATTTAATTCTATTTAAAAAGAAGGTTGCTGACTTGAAAAGTTTTGGAGGACTCATGTTAAACTGTCCCTGTGTAAGGTGGGCTTGGAGAATGCCTTGCCCAGTCGGTGAGCTGAACATTTGATGGTCACATGCTGAACAAACCCCTGTGGTTCTGAGCTGCCAGTGATTAGGAGCTGTGGTTTCTGAGCACCAGGAGATGGCACTGCAAGAGCCAGGTCTGAGGATGTTGAGAGAGGCTGGATAAACAAGCCTACAACTCACTTGCAGCAGCAGTTGTATTGTAGGTGCCCTCAGTTTCCTTACATGCTTACCTTATGTCTCTCTCTTCCCTCCTTAGAATGACCCGGACAAGGAATATAACATGCCAAAAGATGGGACAGTTCACGAACTCACCAGCAACGTATGTGGTGATGATTTGAACCATCCTTTGTGAAAAACAGCTTCATGAAGAGGTTTTAAAAAGAACAATAGGGAAACTTCTTCAGTTAAGCTGTCTTTGTATTGGAAGGGCAATTAACTGGCTTCCATAGAGAGAGTGTAGTTGAGACCTGTCAATGTTAGGTTAAAGGTTGGACTAGGTGATCTTCAAGGTCTTTTCCAACCGAGATGATTCTGTGATTAGCTAATTACCCTTGCTAAGCTGTGATATGACTGTGTGGGTAAAACGCAGCAACTCAAAGGAGTGTAGTGATTTGTTTCTTGGAGGCTTTTAAGTGTGTGAGGACAAGTGATCCTCCGTGATCCTTAATAATAGAGCACAGGAGACACAATGTTGGTTGCTCATAACTTCCCTCCCTTGCTTCCAGGCCATCCTTTTCCTACAACAGTTGTTGGATTTCCAGGAGACAGCGGGTGCCATGCTGGCTTCACAAGGTACATACATACATGAGGCTTGTTGGGGCATGCAGTTCCTTCCCCAAATTGTCTGGACATTGTCCCTAAAAAGATCGAACCTCAACATGTGCTATGAGCTTGTTCTCCTCCTGTCCTTCACCCTGTGGTTTGTCTTGTCCTCCAATCTGCCACGACTAAGTAGTTGGTTATCTGGAGAGCTCCAAGGGATGTGGAGGGTTCCTCTGCTGGCTTTCCATACTTGCTCCAATCGGGTACTCTTGGGATGGTGTTTATTGCCTAATGTGCTCTGTGGTATCACGAGAGAATGCCTTAGTCATTTAGCTTCAAATCTGACACTGGGCTGGTCCTCAGTAACCATACTGGAGTGAGGGTGGTTGGTCCAGCTGAGTTAGCTTTAGTTAGGCTGGGTGGTGATGAAATGCTGCCTTTCTCTGCCATATCCTCTGGTCAGAGTATGACAGCATCAACAAGAATATTCTCCTTGGTATCTGGCTACAGCCAGGCTAGGACTCTTGAGCTATTTGTGTGCCGTGTGCCCTAGCAAAGACAAGTTTTAGCTCTGCTCTCCAGGATGCTGGAGACTAATTCCAGAAAGAATACATAGATTAGAAGCTGAAAGCTACTGCCTCATGTAACAGGATGCTGCTATGTATCAGCTAGAGCATGATTCTTGGTTCTGTGCAGAGCAGCAGCTCCCAGGTCTCTAGTGAGCCCTTGGCCTTGGCAGAGCTCATTCTTTCAAGTAGGTTGGAATAGAGCAGGCTGGAGAGGTGGAGAACTGGAGATTCAAGGGTGCAGGGACCTGAGGAGGTACAGGCCACTGGCTGGTGTTTGAAGAGGGTTAGGAGCCCCTGAGGAGCAGAAGGGGGAAGCTTACAGCAGCCTCCAGAATTTATCTGCAATTCTTGCTTGGAAAATTCTGCCAGTTCTAAATTAACTCAAGCTAGAATGTCTCTGCTTCTTGCCACATCTCCTGTAGCCACTGCCTCGTGCCCTGTCCACTTGCAAGCTCAGTGTTCAAAACCTCTCAGGCCTTGACTCTTTCCTTGGCCAAAGAAGCAGTCTCAGTTTTTTCTTGGAGAAACCAACTGTTTACCACGTCCTTCCCCAAATGGTAATGTTAGTACTGTTGTTGTAAAGCCTTGACTTGTCATGCAGTAGAGATTTGTCATAGGAGCTGATTCAAAAGGTAGCCTAGGCTTTTCTATTTTTTTTATATTGGTCATATAACAAAATGTGGCCATATCCCAATACAATTTTTAACTGTGGCTCGTTGTCCCATTGGGTACAGAGGGATCCTGCTGTGTAAAGACAGCTTGAGAAAAATGGCTCTTTGCTGTCTGTTCAATTATTAAAGCTTGAAGTCAATGTAGTTGTAACAGATCTGGTAGCTTGGGTTGAGGTGTACCTCAGAGCCATGCATGAGGTGACCCACAATCCAAGTGTTGTAAATCATGTTCTCTCCATCTGCAGTCAGGCCTTAGAGACTGTCTGCTGCCAGATGCTCCTGTTTTCTGCCAGTGTTGTCCTCATGCAGGAACAGCTCTGTTGCTCCAAAAGCTAGGCCTGACCCAGCATGGGGCACCCAGGCAGGGCAGAGCTGGTCTTATTTTGAGTGATGCTGGTTACTGAATGTTGGTTGTGGACCTGATATCACCCTAAACCAAGCATCATCATATCAGAGGTGATGATGTCAGTGGTGGTTAAGGGGGGAGTTGATTCTGTAACTAGAGGCATCTGCTTTGGGATGGTGACTTGCCCCCAAGGGTGCATCTCTAATGACAGACAGCTCTCAGTTGCTAGCTCAGGTTTGGGTGTCTAGAGTTGGGTTGTCTGGAGATAACTCCCACAGTGATCCCAAGGGGTCAGTAATACATGCAGCTTTTTCTGTGACATTTGTCTCAAGTGGTAGCAAAAGCAAAGTTGATCAGTTAAATGCGGTGATGCTGATCCCTTGCTCTTGCCCGCTGAACAGCGCTGTAGGGCCCTGTATAGCTATACAGGGATGCTGAAGTGCAGGCTGAGGGTGGGATGCCTTTGCTTGGGTTCTTGGGAAGGTTTTATGAGCTCTGCAGTTCATTTTAAGGACCTGCTGCTGGCCTGAGGGGAAGCTTTCCTTTGCCTTGAAAGTGGGTTTGAGCTGAATTGGAATGAGGTGTCTTGCTAAATACAAACAATGACAATACAGACAATGTCTCTAGCAGGTGAAGGAGGTTAGACTCTGCCTTTCCTCTGTGATCTCCACTCTGTTTGTGGCCTTGGAGGGACTCCTGCCTGCTCTTCTGTGTAGCTGTCTGTGGCTGCTCTGTGTTAATATCTGCTTTGTTCTCAAATGAATGGTGGTCTCTAACCTGTCTTTTTGCACTTTGCGTTTCTTTTTTCTCTCTCTTCCCTCCCCTTTTCTCTCTGCTCTGCCTAATCTTTGTAGTTCTTGGGGACACATACAATATTCCTTTAGATCCCAGAGGTAAGCACACTTACCCACACGTACCTGTTCATATTGCCTTGGACTCTGGTGATGTATGTTAACTCTTTCTCCTCCAGAAGTGGTAAATAAATTAACACATAATTGAAAAGGGAAAAAGGAGAGAGTAAGTAATTCTTGCCTGTGGGATGGAAAGAATAGGAGGGCTTGTCACCAGCAGACAAAGAGGGATGCCACATGAGCTGAAACAGGCTAAAGACACTCTCATGGCACTGAATCTCTTTGGCACGGGTAGCAAATTGGCCCAGCTGGTATCATGCTTTGTCCCACGTGTGCTCAGCTCCTTATTGTCCAACTCCCAGCAACAGGAGCCTCAAGACCTTTCCCATGGGGTGCCTGTGAACTCAGACCACCCGAGCTAGGCCTAGCTGCCAAACTTTCTGGTGGGGGGAGGAGGAGATAGCTACCCCACGTGTCCTGTGGGACCCGTGCCCACAAGCCCTTGAGGGCAGAAAGCCATCTCTTGTGCACAGACAGAGGAACATGTGCCAGCTTGGAGTTACTGCTTGTAAGGGCAAGCTCCCATGGTGGCATGGTACCTCATACAGAGCCAAGCAGGCCCTATCAGCAACCATGGGGATGGCTGAAACTTTCCAGAGACCTTCTGCTTGTTTCAGTTCCTGTTGTGTGCCTGCTGTTAACAGCTCCAGCTCATTTGTTCTCTGACTGCCAATTTCTAGTGCTTACAAACCCTTTCCAGGTGGTGGGGGAAGGATGGGGAGGAATGTGTTTAATGACTATTTCTCAAGAGGGTGTCCTCTGAGCACTAGGAAGGAAAGGAGAGATTTCTGCTGAGGTGCTCAGCACTTGATGCAGATACAAGGATTGAGGGGTGCAGAGCTCTTCCACCCTCACCCTGGCTAAGCGGCTGACAGTTGGCACTGAAGCAGGGAGCTAATTTCAGTGTCAATGGGAGCTCTGCACTAATTCCATAGCAACAGGGACGAGGCTTGTTTGAATAGAGGCAGGCTGACCACGCATACCCCCCTTCCCCATGGTATGTTGACTGGACTAAGACTCTTTTTTTTCTTTTCAGAGACCAGCTCTTCAGCTAGTAGTTACAGTTCAGAGTTCAGCAGGAGGCTGCTGAGCACCTACATCTGTGAGTACTCTGCACACCTTCCCCTTTCTGCCCCACCAGCTGTCCTTCATTTTGCTCATTCTTGGGTAAAGAACACAGGCTGTGCTCTTACTCCATGTGATCTTTCCATGTTTGAGCTGGAGTATGAGGGGAGGGATGGAAAAAAAGGTCAAACTGGGAGTTTCAGACTGTCACATTTAGACAGGACAAAGCACAGTGCAGCAGCTCACTTTTGTGCTTTTCTGATCAGTTGCCTTGAACCATTCTCACAAAGTACTTTGCATCATCAACCCCACAGAGGCTCCTAGCTGCCAAAGGAGCTCTGTAAAATCTCTGCCCCATGTTTAACAGTAAGATGGTGAGGTGAATTCATGGTACTACCTCGTGACGATCTGTTACAGTGAGATCAGGTCCTTTGGCTCCCTTGAGATCTGAGTCTGCGTTGTCAGGCTGTGCCCAAGTCCTGGGACTTGTTCTGAACATAGAATGCACTGTATTGCTAGTTGCAACAGAGGCACTAGTTTGCAGAGAGGTTTTTGTGACTTGCTGAGGAAAGATCTGTGTAAGGCTTGTAGGATTAAGCACAAGTGATTGTACCCTTGTTTGCAGCTGGGTCCGTGCTGTTTGCTGCCCTGTGGACCTGCAGCAACAGTACAGACCACTGTGTGTATCATC
The DNA here is from genome assembly GCF_003259725.1 of Athene cunicularia. Taxonomy (NCBI): domain Eukaryota; kingdom Metazoa; phylum Chordata; class Aves; order Strigiformes; family Strigidae; genus Athene; species Athene cunicularia. The sequence goes on from NW_020799123.1 coordinate 5,668,633, forward strand.
ACTAATGAGAAGTTTCAGTGCAAAACCTTGTTCTCTGTTTTTCCCTCTTTAAGGCAAAGTGCTGGGCAACTTGCAGCTTAACCTTCTTAGTAAATCCAAGGTTTATGAAGACCCAGCTTTGAGTGCCATTTTTCTGCACAATAACTACAACTACATTCTGAAATCTCTGGAAAAGTAAGTGTGTATCTGGGTGAATCTCCCTGATGTCTAGGCTAATTATAAGCATGGTTTTGGAGCAGAGCTCTGCATTGAGTGCATTTACTTGCCAGCCTCTCTCGTATCTGCTCTTCCATTCTTGAAACTGCCCTTCTGAAAGCTTTGCACTATTACAAACATCACATTATGTAAGAGTAGAAGATAAAAGCATCAGAGATGCCTTAGGTTGTAGAGAATCCTTTGATCTTGGGAGGACTGAAGATATGGCTTTAGAGAGTAACTTGGAGTAGGTTCTGTCTCCCAATCTGTGCATTTCAAGGTGGCTTTTATTGTAAAGAGCAGAAGAGAATTTGTTGATAGGGTCATTGCATTGCCATCCTGCTTGCAGCCCTGAGAGCAGCTGGCTCACGTGCTTCCTCAGGTTTTCTGTTCTTTCAGGTCTGAGCTGATCCAGCTGGTAGCTGTGACACAGAAGACGGCTGAGAGGTCTTACCGGGAGCTCATTGAACAACAGATCCAGACCTACCAGCGCAGGTCAGGTGACTTCCTCTGCTCTTCCCTTAGTTTTGTCAGTTGGAGAACTCCTTGGGAGCCAGTGCTGCTGGAGCAGTGGGAGAGATTAGCCAAAACCAAACTTGTCTAAAACCAAAGCCAATACTTTGGTTTTCAAATGATTAATCTAACCTGGGAAGGGGTCACTGGAAAGTTTTGGAGTGTCTTTTGTCTGAGGTGACCTTTGGGTCATGGATGAAGACACAGATGTGCTGGTGAGGCATGAGTAACTCCTCTTTGCCTCTTCCCTATCTCATTTCACATGCAGCTGGTTGAAGGTGACAGAACACATCTTGGAGAGAAACCTGCCTGTCTTTCAACTAGGAGTGAAGGTGAGAGGATGGGCAAGGATGGCTTTGACATAATAGAAATGGCCAGAAACATCTCCTTTGTCATTTTAAAAAAATCCCAGAAACTTTCTTTCTGTCTCATGCAGGGTGAATACTGTAGCTGGGACAAGATGGAGAGCAGCACTGCTTTCTAGTCAACACTGCCCCAGATTCATACAAGTCTTTTAACCTCTGCCTCCATTCTTACATTTTCATCTGAGCAGATGCTTCTATTTTGGATTTGCAAAACCCTGAGACCTTCCCCTAGAAAGGGCTGGAAGCATAAAGAAGTCTATTTTTATGTCTGTTCTGTCTGAAAGTTACCCTCGTTAAACCTACTTCAGATGAAAGCCAATTGCTGAATGTAGGGTGTGCTGCTCACTGCAGCACTCTCCTCCCTGCTTTAGGAGAGGGAACTCAAGCCAAGTAGGTAGGATATTACTTAGGCTGGATAGGAAGTTGTGGTCAAACACCGATGTTGGAAATTTTTTTCTGGAGATGAAATAAAATCCCTTCTTTCCTTGTTGCAGCTCAAGGATAAGGAACGGCAGATGATAAAGGAGCGCTTTAAGGTGAGGAAGTGTTAGACAGCGTAAGAACATCCCCTGGTTGATTGGGACAGACCAAATATCTGCCCAAGGAAGAAACCTCTCTGTTGGTGATCAGCAGTGGAGGGGAAAAACATCAGACTCAGTGTCGAGTTGTGATTGCAGACAGGATGCTCACTGACTTTTACTTTGGACAGGGTTTTAATGATGGGCTGGAGGAGCTATGTAAGATCCAGAAGGCCTGGGCAATCCCAGACATGGAGCAACGGGACAGAATCCGCCAGGCACAGAAAACCATTGTGAAAGAGACCTATGGTGCCTTCTTGAACAGGTGACGACCTCTTGCAACATTGTCCCTCTCCTTTGGATTTACTGAAGTCTTTGGGGCATAGAGTAGCCTGAACTGAGGTACTTCTTCTACTGTCCTGTTTTAGCTTTTCTCCCTTGCACACAAAAAATCCCCAAACTGATCTCTACTAGTTGTAAACATCTGCTATCACCCCAGTTCCTTGGTCAGGGTGAGTGCAGATGTTCTGGCTAGCACAAAGCTCTGAGCCACCCTGGGCTATTCATATAAAACTCAGGAGACCAGCTGTAACCAGGTCACTTGCTCCCTACAAGATGCCCTGTCAGATGCAAGTGGGGTGTGCTGGACTAGAGCTGATTTGTGATAAGGAGGGGCCTGTGGGTGTGTCTGCTGCATTCTAGTCGTTTGTCACCTGGGGGTTATTGTCTTTTGCAGGTATGGCAATGTGCCCTTCACCAAGAACCCTGAGAAGTACATCAAATACCAGGTCGACCAGGTGGGGGAGATGATCGAGAAGCTGTTTGACACATCGGCATAAACCTCCAGCTGTTGTGTACTCTGCCAAGTACAAGTCAGCACTCTCAGCAACCGCTGGGACTCCCTTCCCTTCTCCCCTGCCCCATTGTGGTGGGCAGGGTGTTATACTTGTATTTATCAGATTTATAAACCTGTGGAAACACTACCTCCTGGCTGGTTTTGCCTTCAGTGGATCTGGAGAAAAGGCTTCTCTGTGAGCTGTTGGTGCATCTTCAGACTTGGGTAGAAATGTTAATGCTTTGATGTGCAGCAGACAAAAACCCCACCCCAAAAAGCAAAAGAAACCAACAGAACTGGAAACCAAACACAAAAAATCCAAGAACAATAAAAAAAACTCCAACAAACAACCTTTATGTACAGCCTTTTAGGTACAGCCCTTCTGTTAAGGGCAGGAGGCTGTAAGCTCCTGGTGGTGCTGCCTGCTTCCCTGATGGGCTTTGGGAATCTCAGTTCTGTAGGATCCCAAAGGATTTTCCCACTGTTAACTGTTACTCGGCTCAGTGATGGGGTGCAATGCCCATTCCGTGGCATGGTGGCGTCTGGCCGGGGCAGTGCCTGGTAGGCCTTCAGTCTGGTTACCTACAGGGGCTGTTTTCTCCCAAAGTTCCATGAGCTCCCCCAGCAGTGGTTCTCTGCTGCGTGAGGCACTGGCAGCTGGAGTCGTGATGCAGCAGTGAGAACCTGAGGGAGCTCTGTGGTGTCCTGACTGGTTGCTGCTCCTCTGACCTGAGGCAGAGTGTGTGTAGAAGTGTTCCCATAGCGATTTCTGCAGAGCACCTTCTTCCCATCCCTGCTTTTCTTCATCTCCTGGCTTAAATCGAACATAACTCTTCCCTGCACACAGCCAAGTCTGTTTCCTTCATTTAACATGTGTTGCATCACATGTGAAACAAGTGCTCCATTCCTGCGTGCCTTGGAGTGATTCTGGTCGGCTGTGATGCAGGACCTGGACTTGTGTCTTCGCTCCAAGGCCTTCCGGAGCTCTGGGGCACGTATGTTGTTTCTGTGGTCTCTGGCCAGGCAGCTCCTGCTCCCACCTCACTCCTGCTGTTTGCTCTGTTGTGGGATCTTTTCCATTATTTGCCCATGGTAACACTCGAAATACAGGGTTTCCATAGAGCTGGGGGTGCTCACAATAGCTGCTACTTTGCAATTTGGAGCAAATCCATTGTTCACCTGAGCCTGTTATCATGAGTGAATGTATGCTGGTGTCTGATGAGCCTGGCAGCAAAAGAGCTGCTGTGTCACTGTCTGGGGCGCTGCAAACAGAGCACAGGGCTGTGGAGAGGATGAGGCAGACCTCAGCATGAAACGGGGAGAAAACAGATGGCAAAAAGGTGGAGAGCTGCATTTTAACCCTTCTGCTGGCCTTTTCTCTGCAGGGGAGACTGCTCTAGTGTGAGCATCAAGGGCTGTGAGCTGGGCTGTTTCTGGGAAAGTCAGGGTTGCATATCCTGGGAAGGGTCTGCTCTGGACAAAGAGAAGTGACAATGCATCTCACCCCATGTCACATGGAGTTGCACATTAGAGCCTGGATGAGAACATGGGTCCTGCTGTAGCAGAACCAGCCCCTTGCCTGGGCTGCTGCCTCCAGACAGCAATTTTTTGGGTAGCTCCTGGCCTTTCTGAATCCCTGATCTCCTCTTCCTCCTCAGCCTGGGCCTGAGCATGGCCTGAAACACTACCTGCCCTCAGTGGTGTAGCGAATGCCTGAAAAATGGGTTTGTCAGGCTTGTCCAGCGCAGAGCTGGACTGCTGTTGTGAGTTCAAATCATGATCACTCTTGCCTGGCCATTTCTTGTGTGTGGCCATGCAGGCTCACAGCAGCCATCCCAGAGCCATCCTGCTCTCAGATCTCAAATGCTTGAAGAAACCTGAGACTTCAGTGCTAGCTGATTTTTCCTCTGCCAGTTCCAAGAGCCCCTGAAGGCTGGCAGGTGCTGGACAGTGTTTTTAAGCATAAGCAGAGTGCTGCTGGCTTGCATTACATGTGGTGTCAACCCTGCTGCATACTTACGCTGATGTTCACCAGGCAGAGCTGGATTCCATCTTTCTGGATCAGTTTCTTCCACAGCAGTGGCCTAATCTGAATTTCTTTCTCCAGGAGAGTGTGTGGAATTTGCTGTACACAGGCTGAGGCTGTAAAACATATTTTACCGCAGCTGATCCCAGGGTGAGGAGATTCACCTGGAACAGTTGCAGGCAAAGCCAGGGGAGGGAAGTGGGCAGCTTTGCCTGCAGTGTTTCTGGAGCATCTGAGCTTTAGCTTTAGTGTGCAGGAGCTGGTATCCTCCCTGTGCTGATGCTCTTTATGCTAAAGAGCCCAAAGAAAACATATGAAATCCTTTAGGGTCTGGGATGGGGCCACATCCCATTCTCCAGAGGCTCTGGGAATGCCTCTGCATGGCCTGCACTGAAAGGGGCATTTCTGGCCTGTGCTGTCAGCCCGTTCCCCCAGGAAAGCTGTGCCAGTCTGGGGCTGGTGAGGAGCTGGTCCAGCTCAGCTCACAGGTCGGGCAATGCACTTACAGATGAGATGTAAAATGTCCTGCTCCCTCCTGGTCTCTCTGTTAGTAAGGCCAAATTAGCTGGGTTGTTTTCTACTCCAGGGATGTCCTGGCCACATCCAGAGAAAGGAAAGGGGGTAAGAGGCTGCTGGGAGCTGAGGGCCTAACTTGGCGGCAGCCATGCAGCAAGGAGGAGCTGGAGATGGTGAGTACCCAGGGGAAGACGTAGCTTCTGTGGCTCCCAGGTGTGTGGCTCTTGGGAGTTCAAGACTCTCGTTTTCCCTGAGCTAAAGGGGAAGTAGAGCTGCCCAGTCCCTGTTTCCTAAATCTAGCCTTCCACTCGCCTTGATTCTAACCCTTTCTGCACCTCCTGCCTCTCCCCTCGCAGGGAATAAACATGGGGAGGCAGACGGGCTCTCAGCCTCGCTGAGCAGCCGCTGTGGCAGCCAGACCTGCGTTGGGAGCAACAGCACACTTTGGCCAGAGCCACCCCTCCCTTGGGGTGGGAGCAGAGGAAGCTGCTTGGCCCCTCCAGGCTGACCTCAAGTGTCCGAGTCGTGTCCAACGCTGCGCAGCACTGGGGAATGGCTCCACACGCTCCTTGGCTTTTTATGGTAAGGAATGTCTTTGCAATATGTTAATTAAGAGTGATCATGGCAGCCAGCACCGTCCTGACACTCTCACAGTTGAGCACACCCCCTGCTAAGAGCAGAGTGTGGAGCCACAAGTGATGCTGAGACAGTGGGAAGGGGCCACAAACTGAACCTGGGGAGCTGAACCCCCTCTGCCTCCCCCTTTGCTTCCTCCAAGGCTCCTGCAAGCCACCCTTTCACTTGCCAGCAAGCGGGAGCCAGGCAGCAATGAGTCAGTGAAGTCAATTTTTGAGGGGGTTGTGTTCAATGTAATCAGTGGATGTGCTGGAAGTCTCGCAAACCACCTTGTTCACACAAAATTATTCCTTGTGATGCTTAAAGATTGCTCGTCCTTGCTTTTTTGCATTGCCAAGTACACACTCCTATTGATTCTGTGTGTAAGACTGCAGCATCACAGCACTGCCTTTGTGTCTCTCCAGCTAAAGAAAGTTCCTGAGTCTCTCCTTTGGGGGATCAGCTCTGCCAAGATTTGGCAAAGGCTTTACTTCATCATCACATCACTTCCTTCTCATCTTGCTCTCTTGCCTTAACCTTGCTTGGGAAGATGCCGGCAGACTGTGGGGTACAGGGGTAGATGCACTGCTGGTGTGCTTAGGGGGGTGCCTGGGGCTATGTGTCCCCTGGGGCGGTGCAGGAGATGGCTCCTGTTTAATTTAGGGTGTGAGGCACCATGGCCAGGCTGTTGCATAGATATTAGTTTGTTCTTGCACACAGTTATTTGTCCTTTGCACCTTCTCCCAGTGGCCAGGCTGTTGCTGTCAGATGTGGGTGACAGACAGGCCATGGGGTGCTCCAGCCATGTTGTACCTGCAACAGTCAGCAGCTTGTTCACAAAGCTGTCCTAGTGCCCCACAGCCTGCAATCTGCCACTGGGATTTGCAAACCCCACCCTTTTCCCATTGATTCTTTGTTGTTATTCTTATTATTATTTATTTCTAAACCCATTTCTGCTAGGGCTGGACGTGAGCCTTGTCATGGGGTGAGAGTGCCTGCATCCCAGGGTGCTTGCTGTGCTGGTGTTGCAGCAACATCAGGGCTCTTCAAAAAGACCTGAAGCTGCAAACTGAGCGGCCCCCTACAGCAAAGCCAAGCTGAGGGGGAGCAGCGAGCAATATTATTGCAGTGTGTGTGGTTCTGATGAGCTGTTTTGGGGAGGTGACCCATCCCCTTTTCTCCTTTGGCTGGTAGTCATGGCTCTATGCTGCTAATGCTATTTTGAGCCTCTCTTCCTATACAATGTCAAAATACTCAGGAAACAAACTGAGTTTACAAAATCTGCAGTAATATAGCACTTTTCTCCTGCTGGCTGTTGGGAGCCTGCTTTTGCCAGGGTGGAACTGCAGGATTCAGCCCAAGTGCTGTCAGCCAGGGTCAGAGCCACCCATCAGAGTCACCTCCCTCTTCTTCGGTTGTTTTGTGGTGGCCACGTTGCTGCTGAAGGATCCAGCGTGTTCTCTAAGAGACCCAGCTTTGCTGCTCAGAATTGTCTCCCAGCCTGGGGACAGCTTGGCACTGGAGGTTGGAGAGGTTGGTGGCCACACTGTGAGCCCAACTTTTCCCATGGCCAGTTCAAGGGTAGCACTGGGAGCCTCCCTGGGGCTGGGCAAGGAGTTTGGGGCACAGGTGGCTGCACTTTGCCTGGCCCTGTTCCACATGGGTCCCCCGAGGCCAGGCACCATGTGCTGGGTCATGGTGAGCAGCAGCAGCCCAAATACAGCCCTGGGGGGTTGCTCCTCCTCACAGGTCCTTCCCCCCCAACACCCCAGTTCTTACCCCATGGTGAGATGGGATACCCAGGTACCAGCCCAGTTCCTTCCTTCCCCACAGGGCTCAAAGCAAAGGTTTGTTCTTTCTGGGTGGATTTTGAGCCCCTCATGGGGCCAGGATGCATGGACTGAGGTTTGCTGGCTGGCTTGTACATTTGTGAGTGGGTAATTTTTATTTTCTTGTGAACGCTATAAAAAAGATGAACTCAGGAGCAACTCCAATCCTTTCTGAGAACTCAGCCCTGGGTGAGGGAGAACAACCTGGGCCTGAAAGCAAGCGCTGACTCTGTGGGGCCTCCTGCAGTGCAGCCCCAGCACTGGCATCATAATGCCTGGCAGCATGGGTTGAGATGTGGAGGTGTGGCCGGGTCTGATGGGAAAACAGGTCACAGGGGTGAGAAGGAGGGGAGTAGGGTCGGTGTCTCCTCTGTGATGGCACAAAGGGACAGGGGCCATTGCACTTCCAGCCATGCCAGCACAGGGACCCATGTCCTTGGGCAGCGCAGAGGTGGTGGGACATCTCCATCCCCAAGGTGAGGTGATAACTGTGTCCAGGAGGGAGGCTGAACCCCTCGTTGTCAGGGGGATCCATCAGAGCCAGATCCCACAGCTCTCCGAGCAGAAGTGGCTGGGGGCAGGAGGAAGATAAGGCTTTTAGTCATGTTTGCATGGCTGATTCAGTTTTCCCTGGCTGGGAAGCATTGGGCAGGGGAGATAAATGCAGATGTAAGTAATGGAGCTGTTTATACACTCGCTCTCTATGACTTATGCCATGAGCAAGGCTAGACTAAATATAATGGTTATTGATATGAGGCAGTAGCCGATTTATGGCCCTCTGTGTGAGGACAGGAAGATCTGATTATAACAACTCTCAGCAGGGGAAAACAAATGTTTTACAACCAAAAGTCTTCTGGGAAGAAAGGCCAAGTGCTGGGGATGGGTGGAGAGCAGTGCGGTGTGGAGGAGGGCTGCATTAGGACCTGGATCCTGGAGCAGACCCCCAGGGAGAGCCAGGGACCCAGACAGAAATAGCCTGCACTGCGTCCCAGCCCTGGGGAGCTCTGCTGTGGGGATTCACAAGGAGGGAAATTTGTGCAGACAGACTTACAGCCTCTGTAATGGCAATTTATAGAGACCTGTTCTGCACAGGTGCTTGGTGCTGTCGGAGTACAGACCTGGGAATTGCAGGGATGCTCAACACAGTTCGTCCCAGCTCCCCCATGCTTTCACCGCCTCCTTTTGGCTGTGCTTTGACGCAGTTCAAAAGAGTTAATTGATCCTCTTTCAGTGATGCTCTTCTGGTACAGAAAACCATGGGTCTTTAAACACAGCCCTCAGCACAGGGCTCAGTTGCTCGTGGGGTACGTGAGCCACATCAGCCCCTCGCGTGTGGGTACAGCTGCACTGAGGAGAGTGCAGTGCCATTCCCCACACCGCAGTGCTCCCCCCCCCCATGGTCGTGCTCAGATGTAACCCACACCCTCCACCCCCTGCTGCCTGTGACTTCCCTCGGGCCAGCAGGTCCCACCACTCCTCCAGCACCCATCTCTCCTCGCTGTGGGGTGTCTCAAGGAAGCTGGACATGGGATGGAGGGCTTTACTGAGGCTTCCCTGGCTGGCTGGGGTCCCCTACGCTTGCATAGACCCTGGTGTGGGTCCAGCCCCACACTGTGGCTTCAGAAAAGCAGTGCCAGTGCTCTGCTTTGCGCTTCACCCGGGCTGAGACGCTGAGCAATGCCCAAGCTACCTGAAAGCATTAAAGTTCTCCCCCAGCGTTGACCTGCTGATGTCCCGCTCTGCTCCCCTAGCAGCACAACCTCTCCCATGGGGCCACAACTGCGCTCCCCAGCAAACAGCCTCCCTCCCCACCAGTCCTTGGTGACCTCCGGACGCTCTGCAGAGCCTCGTGCACACCAAAGTGTCAGGGATGAGCCACGATCAGGTGCCCTGTGCCCTCAGCAGTCCTGTACTTCGGCTAAGGGCTTGTCTTGCTATGGATGCTGCTTCCAGCTGTGCTCCATCTCAGGGAAAGCCTTCCCTGAGCCACAAACCCCAAGGAGATGTGAAAGGGATGTTTTCCCAGCCTGGCTGTGCCAGGAAGGTTTGTCCAATGATTTCTATACTTCTGGATTTTCCTACCTGAGTCGGGTTTGTGCCCATGTGGCTGTGGCCAACGCTGCCCTGGGACACAGCTCCTGAACCAGGACGCAAATGAACCAGAACTTCCCAAATGTCCCTAAAAATTCACCCCATTAACTCCAGCTAGATGCTGCATTGGTTGGAGGGAGCAGAGCTTTCAATAGGATCCAGGAATGGAGGCAACAGGGTGTAAGTCCGTCTGTGACAGAGGAACAGGTGATTACACAGGAGAGTTGATTTTGGGTTTTGATCTCTCTGTTGTCAGCAAGTGCTTGGTGGAAGCAAATGCTGCCTTTGGATCCTTGGTCACTTGCTTGGCTGAGTCTGCAGTCAGCAGCATTGCTTTTAACAGTTACAATATCTGGGTGCATTTGAATGAAAAAGGGTATATTTTGATGCATTTCAACCCAAAAAGTAGCCCATCCCCAGGCCTGTGATGCTGCTGGAGACTGCAAAGCCATGGGATTGAAAGAAGCTCTGCTAGGTGACATTGAAGGTGATGAAGGAGCCATCTGCTTTCTGCTGATGTCCCACCAGCTCTGCCTCCCCCCAGGGCGGGGCTGGGACCCTGCAGCGCACGGAGGAGCAGCCGGGCAGGGCCTCGCTGATGCGGGTCACCTCGCTGAGCTCTGCCTCCAGTGTGCTGACAGTGTTCACCTGGGCCACGTGCACCTTGTTGGCTGCCTTCTTGTGCAAGAGGCAGATGAAGATCTTCTTGAAACCCTTGCGGAAGTGTTTGGAGACCAGGGCATAGACGATAGGGTTAACGCAGGAGTTGGCATAGGAGATGAGATGCGAGAGGATGCGGAGCACATATGTAGAGTGATTGAGGGGGAAGTACCCGAACCAGACACAGAGGATGACCAGGTGATGGGGCAGCCAACAGAGGCAGAACAGGACAGCTACGATGATGATCATCCTGGTGACCTTCCGCTTGGCCTTCTTGGATTCTGACATGTCTTGGAGAGGGTCCACAGACCTCCACAGGTAGTGAATAGTCCGCACGTAAGTGAGGCTCAGGATCAGCACTGGGATGATGTAGCTGAAGATGAAGGTGCAGATGTCCATGACCTTGCGCTGGGAGATCTCCCAGATGGGGTGGCAGACAGTCAGGTTAGCCAGCTGGAACTCCTGGTAGTAGCTGAGGTAAGGGCTTGAGAAAATGAAGGAAAGCCCCCAGATGAAGCAGATGGCTGTGAGGGCGTTCCTGGGTGTCCTCAGCTCCCTCGAGTGCAGAGGGTATCGTATGGCCAAATACCTGCACAGGAAAGGGAGTGGGACATGACTGCAGTCCAGAAGCAGATTGGAGAAAGGGCAGAAGTGATGGATTTGAGCTTTCCAGGGCAATTAGTCACACAAGTGCTTCCCTGGTGCTTCTCGGGGTCCCTGTGCAGCACAGTGGGGTGAGGAAGATCTCCCCCAACCCTGTCCTGTCACCCTTTCTACTCCCAGAAGCGCATGGAATATGGAGATGGTCCTTTCTGTCCTTCTCCCTAATCCAGCAGAGCCTCACTTGATTATCAGTCTGTCTGGCACAAGCGATAGCAGTGGTGAGGATATGAAGGCAGGAGCAAGTCCCCAGGATCCACACACCCCGTGTTCCTCACACCACAGAATCACAGAGTCATCTCAGATGGAAAAGACCTTGAAGCTCCTCCAATCCAACCTTTAACCTCACTCTGACCATTCCCAACTCCACCAGATCCCTCAGCGCTGGGTCAGCCCGACTCTTCAACCCTTCCAGGGATGGGGACTCCCCCCCTGCCCTGGGCAGCCCCTTCCAACGCCCAACAACCCCTTCTGCAAAGAAATCCTTCCTCAGAGCCAGCCTGGCACATGCAAAAGCATGTCACCCATTTTCAGTTCTGCAATTAGGTGATTCCTTAATTACATCCAGATGTGGGGGCTTGTGTAAGCCCCTGCTTGCTCGACACCTCCACTCCTCCCAGCTCTGTGGGATGCAGGAGGAGAGGCAGACCCTGGCTCTGCTTTAGCTCCTGGGGGGCTTGCGGGGACTGTCCCAGCAGCCAGTGTGGCGCTGTGCTGGGATGGCAGGACACATCCTGCTGCAGCTCTTTGCAGGGGCCTTTCACGGGGACTTTCCACATCCCATCTCACATGTTTTGGGCACTGAGTGGAGCAGCACCAGGAGCTCCCTGCCTCTCGCTTGCTGCGGGGGCTGAGCCAGCATGGGGGTAAAACACAGGCAGGAGCAACGAGCTGCCTTTTACAGAGCTTCCTGGCTAAAACCCACCCTGGGACAGTCACTGGGACAGAAAGGGATTTTTTGCTAATAAAAGAGGAGGGTGGGAAAAGCAGTGTCCCAACTGAAACATCCCTGTGCCTTCTCCTCCTGGAGGTTTGCCTGCTTTGCTGTGGGCTGTTGGTAGGGTAGGGGCTCCTGGGAAGAGCCAGGGCTGTGCAGGGACTGAGCTTTGTTCCTGTTTTTTTTATCCTCCCTTCAGCTGACGGAGCCTGCAGATACCCCAGTCCTACAGCTTTGGAGTCTGAAAACTTCCCCCAGCAGGGCACTGAGGACAGGGATCCTAATCCACCCCTCTCTGCTGGACCCCATCCCTGGCAGTGCATTTCCTTGTACACAGCACCTGGGAAATGCTCCTGGATTCCCACAGGAGGTTGCAGGAACCGGGGCTTGGCTCCAAGGGATCCAGAGAAGAGGGAGCCTCAGGGTCCAGGGAGCCCCCCCATCCTCTTTCCTACCTGTCAAGGGAGACGGTGGCCAGGGTGAAGCTGCTGGCGTACATGGTGAGGTAGATGAAGAAGTGGACGGCCTTGCACATGAAGGACCCAAACACCCAGCCCTCCAGGGTGTAGATGGTGGCTTGGAAGGGGACGCAGAAGAGGATGAAGCAGAGGTCAGCCACCCCCAGGTTGAGGATGAAGAGGTTGGTGGTGTTCTTCACCTGCCCATTGCGCAGCAGCACGGCTAGGACCAGGCAGTTGCCCACCGTGCCCACGAGGAAGATGACGAGGTACACCAGTGGGATGATCACCGACTCGGGCTGCCAGCCCCCCTCAGAGCCCGCCGCCACCGAGCCGTTCATGGCCAAGAGCACACTGAGCACGCAGCGGGGATGGACGGGAGGGAGCGAGCGTGGAGAGGGCACGGAGGGCACGGCGGGGATGCACGGGGAAGGTGATGCACGGAGAGTGTCACGGGGGGGTATACCAGGGATTGCACGGGAAAAGGGGTGCACGGAAAGGTCAGTGGGGAGCGCAGCAGGGATGCAAAAGGGAAAGCGGGTACATAGAGAGTGCAGTGGGGAGCGCAGCAAGGATGTAAAGAAAAAGGGGGTGCACAGAGAGTGCAGCAGGAGCGTACTGGTAATGAAAAAGGGGGTGCACGGAGAGTGTGCAGGGAGATCGGTCGGGGTTACACGGGGCGCGCAGGGGGGGGATGCAAGGGAGCCGGGCGCCCTTCACCTCCTCCAGGTCGGCTGGCAGCCC
>NW_020799123.1:5681644-5685352 GCF_003259725.1 Athene cunicularia
CTCCGCCGCGGCCCCGGGGAGGGGAGCCTGGCCCATCCCCGCTCCCCGCGGAGATAAATACCGGCGACGGCCGCAGGAAACACCCCCCAACCCCGGGAAGAGGGGCTCGGGCCGGGGCAGGTTTGCTCCGGGGGCAGTTGTGTGTGTGTAAATCCGGCGGGGTAAAATGTCCTTCGGGGCCGCGACCCTCCGGGAAGGGGCTGGGGTAGCCGGGCTGGGCACCCCAAAGGGAGCAGGACACCCCAAGTGGGGTGTCCGGGTGTTTTCCCTTATTGCTCCTCCCTGCAGCGGTCCCTAGGAGGGGGCTTGTCTAACCCAGGGGCTGCAGAGTTTTTTTTTAGGAGTAGGGGGGTCCTCTCGGGCTGCGAATGTGTCCAAAGCGTCCAGTACACAGGTAAATCCTTGCACCAAAACACCCCAGAGGTGAGCTCACGTTAGCAGGAAAATCTTTATTTCTCCCCCAGGGTGAGGGATCGGGATAATTCACTGCAGTGAAAACAAATCTTTTTCACATCTGTCTTCTTTTCCTGCCTGCAAAATTGCCTGTTTTGTTCTTCAGAGCCTTCACAGATGTAAGTCTCGGGACTGCCTGGTGCAATCAGCTCTCCGAGGACACTTCATCTGGTCCCCAGGCTGCCTTGCTTTGTTCCTGTGAAGATAGACATATTGAATGTATCAATTATTCCTATAACTAACCCACTCCACAGCTTCTCAGTTGTCTTAATGGACATTTAGATCTAAGGCTCCTGGCAGTGCTGGGATGTCCGGGGACACTCACAGCCCTGTGACATTGCCACCACAGGATACAGAGCCCTTTTCACCCTCAGCAGCCCAGGAGAAGCCCCACAAAAGCAGCTCCGGTTCAGGTATGCAGATGAGGTATGTGGGGAAGCGAGGACACCACTTTGGTGTGGGGATGCACTGCTCCTGATGTTATCTCACAGAGAAAAGCAGGCAATCAAGAGCCATACAGAGCAAAGCCGGCCATCCCGCAAGGCATAGGGAGGTGCTGGGACACAGCAGCGCAGCTCTGCCTTCCTCTCCTGGTCCCAGACTGGCCACACGCCCCCGGGGAGTCACTCCTGCCCTCGGCAAGGGCTGTGCCGCATCCCCAGCCATGGAGTCTGCAGGGCCAGCTCCTGCGGAAAGCCCAGCCCCAGGGAGCTTTCACCCTGTGGGAACTGCCCCAGGTCCCTGTGCCCTCAAATACCCACAGCAGGGCACTGGCATTTGGGTCTATTGACACTGGCAGTGTCTTTGGTTTCCCTTGACCCCCTTGCAGTCAGCTCACAGAGAGGCCAGGTCTACCCTCACACTGCAGTGAGACTACTAAAAAAGATGAGAGAAGACACCCAGTTTCTTCCCAAACGCCACTGCAACTTGTAACCCATAACACTATACACAAAGATCAGTAGCAGGATCCCCCATCCAGAAATGAAAATAAATTCCTGGCCTGAGATATAGATGAGTTATTTGGGCAGGAGTGCGGCAGGCTGAGGATCTGGCCTCCAAGGGTGGCTGAAAGGAAAAGGCACACTGTAAAGCTACCAACCCTTCCAGGCTTGCAGGGACTGGTGGCACAGGGATGGTCCATGCATGGTGTGAGTCTCTGGAGCCTGTAACCCTCAGTGGATTTATTCTCTGTAGCTCTCCCTGCAACACCAAAGGCAGCTCAGACTCACCACCTCACTGCAAGGCTCTCAACTGAGGCTCTGCTCGATGTGGTGCCGCAGGTTTCTGTTGTCCTCTTCTCTCTCTGCCGTTGGGGAAGAGCAGACCCAGCTCTGCAGCAGGAATCCATGCACCGAGCCAGCAGCTGACAGTTTTATCCTCCCACTTACAGACTCCAGAGGAGCAGAAAAGCTTTGTGCCAGTATTTGAGGATTGTGGCATGGCAGAAATATGGCTGTGATAAACCTGACAGCTGTTCTGCCATTGGAGTGGGTCCCTTGGTGTGCAATGTGCACGTATTTGCATTGGGCATCTGAGCACATGTGCTGCTGTACCAACCTAACCCAAGTCTGTCTGAACTACCACGACCATTAGAGAGGACTGTTGTTTGTAAAACATACTTCAATTGACATGTCTCTGGTTCAAGTATCATCCTGAAACACAGTTTGGTTTAGATAGAGAATGTATCCCTGGGAGATGTGGTGGAAACCCAGAGCAGACAGAAACAGCTTAAAAGATTTGCAGTGCAAAGCTGCAGCTTGAGGACTTGGGTTTTCTTTTTCCCGTTTGAGCTTTCATGTCCACAATAGGGAAAGAGAGCTCTGAAATCATAAGTAAGAGGTCATAGCTGAGCCCTCTGAAGGGGAGAGCAGCAAAAATTGCTGCTTGCTGTAGCATAGCAGCAGCAAACTGGAGCCAGCCTTGCTGGTCCCAAAGGCGGGTAAAGCCCTTGTCTGGCAGAGGCAGGTCTGGGGGGGTGAGCCCAGTGGGAACAGCTATTGGAGCAGCATGTAATGCTCAGTGTTAAAATGGCTATGTTTGTGTAAGTATTTAGAACAGTAAGTATTCAGAAGATGATGTGGTGTTTGTCCCTAAAGAGGTATCTCTAAGCTTTGTTCAAAATTTAAACCCTTTGTGCGAGAGGACCTGGTCTTAACTGCTTCCATCAGGTTTATATCTTTAAATAGCTGTAGGGAAGCACTCCTGGATTTGAGTGTGTAGGGAAGCACCCCTGGATTTGAGGGGCTTTTAAATACCAACAGAAGGTCTCTTCTTTTACCAGGCATACAGTCAGGTGGGGGTAAAGGTGCTCCCTGCTGCCCTACAGGTGCTGTGGCTGGAGGTGAGAGATTTTGGCTAGTGCTTGGCCTGGGGGAGTTTAAACCCACTCTGCTAAAGGGCTGCCCAGACCAGCACGCTCTAAAGTGTCCTAGGAAGGTGCTAAAGGAAGGAGAAGCTCCCCTGGAACTGCTGCAGCAGCATGGACAGTCCTGCACCAGCTAGGTACAGCATTGCCTTGCTGGGACCAGGTCTGCAGTGCCCAAGTCCCTACTCCCAGCAAGAGGCACCTTGGGCTCTTTGAGGACCAGGGTGTGTATGTCTGCCTTTGCCCCCAGCAGCCTGGCATGAGACGTCTCAGCTCAGGCACTGTCCAGGTTTGCGGACTCCTGGCTTCCCAGGGCTGCAGCTGAGCCTGCAGCCACGAACACACCCTTAGTCCTTTCCTGAGATGCTTTGGTTAATGAAGGTGCTGCCATCTGCTCAAGCCTCCTTCGATCAGTTCAGCCAGCTGTCGGAGGTGAGAGCCAGCCCTGCAGAACAGCTTTTCATTAGTTTCCAAACCTACACCCTCGAATCATGCTTATTTTACTAGGAAGGACACAGTTTCTCTAATTTTCATCAGCCTGGCTGGTGCTGAGCAGGGCAGAGCCAGTCCTTTAGCCAGTTTCAGGAGAGATACGAGGAGGCCTGCGGGGGGTCAGCCCCAGGTGGGCAAGGGAGAAGCTGATCCTGGGGGCTGATTTGGGGCCTGGGGTGTCGGCCCTGAGGTGACTGAGGGGGACAGGGCTGAGAGGTGACCCTGGGGCATCAGTCCTGGGGCAGAGAAGGGGCTGAGGGCCCGATCCTGGGGGCCGAGGGGGGTGGGGTGGTCAGCCCCGGTGTGGATGAGGGGGTCAAGGGCAGGAGGGCCCCATCCAACCGGGGGTGGGTGATGTATCCAAATCCTGCGTAAGCCTCAGACCCCCGGACGCTCGC
>NW_020799123.1:5685402-5745099 GCF_003259725.1 Athene cunicularia
GCGCTGCCCCGTGCCTCGGGCGGGAGCCGCTGGGTCGGGGTCCCGGAGGTGTGTCGGTGCGGCTGGGCTGACCCGCGCGGTCCCTGGCGGTGAGGGTTTAGTTTGGATGAATCGGGGGAGTCAGCTTTACACGTCTGGATTGTGCATTTATGCTTTAACTTTGCAACATCTTCCGAAACGCGTGACAGCTGTCATCAGCCTTCAGAGCAGAGCTCTGTGCTAGGCTGCGTGCTTTAGTTAAGAGGAGGCTGTCAGTAATCTTCTGGTGGTAATATTAATGCTTGAAGCAGGCAATAGTGGATAAAATAAATCTTAACAGGTATGCTGAGATGGCAGACAGGCTCCTCCAGATTTAGCACTTCCAAAATCTCATGTGGTATGTAAAGCTGGTGGCATTTTTGTATGTGAAACTTTCACGTGAAACTAGTCTAGCTACACAGCTGTGATAGAGCTGAGTTTTATCTTCTGGGTACCAAGTGAAATAAGGTTGCAGTTTTCCATTTGGCATATGGCAGGTGTTGTAAAGTTAGCAACTGTTGAGTAAGATGCAGATGTAGTAATTTATCTGGTAACGTTAGGAATACCTAAGTCAGTGAAAAAGTAAATAGCGTAGGGGGTATGAATTCAGTGAGTAACTGCACTGGTAAAAGGCAGTCTGAAAAAAAATCTGGTTGACAGCAAAGATGAGGAGTGTTATTGAGACATTGTAGTTTGACTTGTTTGTTCAACAAATGCAAACTAATTCAGTGCAGTAACTGCTGATGCAGATTTTTAATACTTAAAGAGAATTTATTTTAGGTGTAATTCCAAGAAAACACTTTGATAGACATCTGCTGTTTTAAATTTTAAAAGTCTGGTAGTGTCTCCATCTGTAGGAATAGTGTTTCTTTTAATGGGGTCATTGGATAGTCTGGTTTTGGTTTTGTTGGTTTAAGGCTTCGTGGTTAAAGCTTAAAAGGGAAATTTTGGGATATAAATACATACAGCACAGAGATTTCTTGTTTATGATGGTGATTTTATTTCACAAAATAATCTGCCTTGTAAACTGGATGAATAATATCAGCAGATTTACTAGAATACAGCATGATTTTATTTGATAGTGTAACTAAGTGAATAAAGTAAGTACAGGATGCACAGAAATCGGCAAATATGCTAAGGAATGCAGAGGCTGGATGGAAATCACGGAGTGATGCTATCGCAGGTCACAGGACAGCGGGTTTTGTCATGGAGTAATTGTTAGAGTAACATGCAGTAAGACTAGAAGTGTGTTGAAAACCTGAGTAGAAAATAAGCCCCCTGAATACTTCCCCAAAGCTCTTTTTATGAATTTATCTATTCAGAAAGCAGTTTGTTTGTGGAAGCTGTGTCAGGAGGGCAGCAGTGATTCTGCTTAGTGTACTTCTGTTCTTTTCCTGAGAGATGGGACGTTTAAGGCAGGAAGGCTGCTCTCTTATTTCAGTTTTGCCAACAAAATTGTGTCACAAGTGTGACTGGGGAGACGGTGTGGTGTAGCTAGGGCAGTCAGTTATATTAGCCTAGATGCATCTGTTGGCATAGCTTATTATCCTGAAACAAGCTCTAGTAACAGAGACGTTCTTGTTGTTATCTGGAAGAGGTGGTGCTTGTGGTATGTCTTAGTCCTGGCCTTGATGACACTCATAAAGCTCTGAAGTAAGCAGTGCAGTCAGTGAGGCCTTTTAGGACCATCAGTTCTCTCAATTGTATGTTTTTTAGGAGGTTTTTGGGTGCCCCTCTGTTCAAAGTGCATTTACTTACAGGAACGTGTAGAGTTCCCTTCTGTTATTTTGGGGTAGAACGAAGAACTGGTAACAGATTGTACTGTCAATCTGCCTTAACGCAAATCACAGTCCTTCAGATTGTGAAGGAGTCTCAGCAGCAGCATGGTTTACGACACGGAGACTTCCAGAGGTACAGGTTAGTAAACACTGTGGATGTCTTGGTGACTTACTCTATTTAAAATATAAACCTACTGTAGCAGGCAACAGCGACAATCTGCCAAAGTAAATACCCCTTGACAAGTTGCTTCACGTGAAGCAGTGTACACCTTTTTCATTAGATGTAATGTGCTGTGGCTGTTCTCTTTGGAAGGATATTGTCTGGCTCTTGTTTCTCCACTGCCCTTTAAGAGCTTGTTTGTTAGCACCTCACTGATACTGTACTCTTCCAGAACTGAATGTTCAATAAACATACTTAAAGCAGTTAGACAGTGCAGAGAACATTAATTCTGATTTTTCAAGATCAGGAATTATTATGTGTATTCTTATCTTTCGTCTGTTCTGTTAACCACTGGTTTACAAGTAGTTCTGAATTACCTCTTACCATATATGGAGTTCTTGGTCATTAAAATGTTGCCTGTCACAGCCTTTAGTCCTTTTTTTCTGGTTGCAGGGAGCAGTAAACAGAACAAAGTTGTTCTTTGGCCAAACTGACTGTGATTGTCTTTTCTTTAGGGGTTATTGCTCCCGTAGGCTAAGGCGGCTCCGAAAAACTCTCAACTTCAAGATGGGAAACAGGCACAAGTTCACTGGGAAGAAAGTAACTGAAGAGATTCTCTCAGACAACAGGTACAGTCACTGGATGGAATCGAGTGTTCAGTATATTAGTGAATAGTTTCTTTCATTTAGGTAATTTATTTTCATGTGGTTGTGGTGGAAAAGTATTTTGTACAATATACTCAGAAATGTTTCTTTTCAGAGATGTGTGTTGTAGATACTAATAAAAGAAGAAAGTCAGGCTGCGGTGCAGGGAGAAGAGGCACTGCTCAGATCCTGCTTCATCATGTGAACAAGTGAGAGAAGGGGGAGTGGCAGCAGCCAGTTCCTTCTCTTCCTTCATAGTTGCCAGAATGGGTTATTTCCATAATTGGTGAATTACTTTGATATTAAACCAGAAATTCTTATTCAGATGTGTCGCAAGGTAGTCATGTGAATGCTGATGATGTAAGTGGTGTAGCCAGCAAGGTTGTGGTTGGCAACATAATCCATATTGGATTGTAAATTTTACTTAGATTTTCAAAATTTGACAGAATGCTTGTCTGATAGAATATGTGGAGAAGAGCCAGGATCTCGGGCTCATTTCTTATCTTTTAGAAACACTTGAAATGTGTGCTGTCTTGTCTTTTCTTGTGGGGAAAAGAAAACGTGATGCTGTTTTCACCTGTATTGTTA
The DNA here is from genome assembly GCF_003259725.1 of Athene cunicularia. Taxonomy (NCBI): domain Eukaryota; kingdom Metazoa; phylum Chordata; class Aves; order Strigiformes; family Strigidae; genus Athene; species Athene cunicularia. The sequence continues at coordinate 5,688,591 of NW_020799123.1, forward strand.
AGAAGCCAGATGCATTTATAGCATTAGCTGGTGGGAAAACAGACATATTTACCCAAACTGAGCCAGTTTGAAGAGCAACCTAAAATGATAAACCTTGTCTTCGCAATGCCTTTGGTGCTACAGAATGATACCAAATTCTCTTCCTCAGTTGGATAATTACAATTATGTAGTAAGAAATACAGTAGAAAACAGGAATAATAAAACTTTGTGTGCTTAGAGTGTTAAAAAATAAAAGCAACTACCCCTTGTTAACCAAGCTTAACTTAACCAAACTTTGCAGATCATATGGCAAAGGACTAGTGGTGATATGGTAATAACTGTTTGAATGTCATTCCTTCTTCATTAGTCTTCCTCTGCCCCATAGATACTTGCTGTTGATTCTGATGGATGCAGAGAGAGCCTGGAGTTATGCCATGCAGCTGAAACAGGAAGCAAACACAGAGCCTCGCAAACGATTTCACCTGCTGTCTCGTCTGCGCAAAGCTGTGAAACATGCTGAGGAGCTGGAGCGACTCTGTGAAAGTAACCGAGTAGATGCCAAAACAAAGTTGGAAGCTCAGGTAACCACTGATACTTTGATCTTCTGTTACAGCAAAAGCTGAACAAAAAACCTTTGGATCTTAGGTGAAGAGATTATTCTCATCCAGCAGTAGATAATCAAAACTGACTGATTCTACAACTGGAAAATGTCTCCCTTTGGATAGCTTGGACATACTGTTAATGCAGTTGTTGGCATTGCAGAAATGACCAGTGGCACCGGTCAAGATGAGGACCTGGTGTTTAGAAGTTAAGTGTATTAAAGGATTGTTCTTTCTTTGAAGAGCATTACATTTAATAAAGGTAAAAAGAACTGAGAGAGACTAAGATGAGGCAAGACAGCCTAAGAAAGTGTGCTTATCTGTTGATTTGCCTATTTGTTAAATGCCCTAAAATAGCCACTTAGAACACAAGACTTGTGGCTTTGGTTCCTGCAACACAGAAAGCAACTGTGTTGTGACACCAGCCTCTTTGAACAGGGGGCTATGGTAGTATTCAGTTAATTGAAACAGCCACTTTGTAGCTTATTCCTGGGAAGAAAAAAAAAATAAAAATTGTGACATCAGTGCGCCATGTTGATTGCATGAAAGCAAAGATGTTTCTTGCTTGTTATCTCCTTGGAAATATAGCAATGTCAGTTAAAAGAAAAAAAGGTAGGTAGCTAGTAACCCATAATCCAAATCAGTTGTCTTCTGTGGGAAGAGCAAATGAAAAGGGCAAAGCTTAATCACTTCTTGTAGGCGTTGCAGCAGCCTTCGTACTAAAGGTTGTACAAATTAGGCTGTCAGTTTTGGGGAAGTTAACTTGCTCTTGTGCTGTCTGCAGGCATACATGGCTTACCTCACAGGAATGCTTCGTTTTGAGCACCAGGAGTGGAAGGCAGCAATGGAGGCTTTCAACAAATGCAAGTGAGTTCCCCAATTGCACCAACTTTATTTAGTAAATAGCATTGGATCAGTCTAGTAAGTAAGTTGTTGTGATTTAACCTGGCCAGAAGCCAAACACCACGCAGCCGCTCGCTCAGCGTTCCCCTGCCTCGGGGGATGGGGAGAGAACTGGAGGGGTCAAGGTGTGGAGACTCACAGGTTGAGATAGAAACAATTCAATAATTGAAATGAAATAAAAATAAAATATTTAATAATGATGATAATAGAATATACAAACAAGTGGTGCACAGTGGATGGCTCACCACTTGCTGACTGATGCCCAGCCCATTCCTGGCTAGTGATCCCAGAGCAGGGCAAGTCCTGAAACTGCAGTCCCCAAAGAGTGAGACAGCTTCCCAGACAACCTTCATCTATAGACTGAGCATGACGTTACAGATACGGAATATTTCATTGGCACCACGTTTGGGTCTGTTGCTCTGGCTGTGCTCCCTCCAGGCTTCTTGTGCACCTGCACATCGGCGGGACATGGGAAATTGAAAAGTCCCTGATTTCTTAGTAGTGACTAGAAACATCAGTGTATTATCAACATTCCTCTCATCTCAAATCCCATACTGAATCCAAAACAGCACTAGCTACTAAGAAGGAAAATTATCTCAGCCAAAACCAGGACATAAGTTTATATACTTATTTGCGTACTGTCTGTACTGCAGCTCTGTGAGTTTAGTTAATTATGCACTTAACTGGGAGGTACTACTGAAAAAATAGCATCTTCCAGGGTAGAGACACAAACACTTCCCTTAAGACAGCATCTCACAAAATGACACATACTACAGTGTTAATAGTTATTTTTTGCTGTAGGACCATATATGAAAAACTGGCCAATGCTTTCACAGAAGAACAAGCTGTACTGTATAACCAGCGTGTGGAAGAGATCTCACCCAACATTCGCTACTGTGCCTATAATATTGGTAAGGAAAGGGCAGGTACCTAATCTTCAGTAAAGAGCAGGGCTTGTTCATAGGAAAGGGATATTGACTTGATAGTTAAATACTGTCCAAGAGACACTGCAGTGAGTCCGTAATATTTTGGGCAAGTTCTGCACACATTCTGAGTCAGTTTAGCTGAGGAGAAATACTCACTTTGCAACAGTGCATGTGTAAAAAGACAAGATACTGATTTGCAGTAGTTTGCTTATGAAGTCAGAATGAAATTGCAAATTTATCCCCTTTGTGCCCAGATTGCCAGTATAAAATCTAGATTATCTTTTTGGTATTAAAATAATTCGTGAACTCAGATGCACATGTGATCTTGAGGTGTTAACTCTCTCAGGTGACCAGTCTGCTATGAATGAGTTGATGCAGATGAGGCTGAGGTCTGGTGGCACTGAAGGTCTTCTTGCAGAAAAACTGGAGGTAACCTATTTGCATGCTTCAAGTTGAAACATTTCATTATCACTGCTGAACATAAATACTGCTCCAGCACACCATTCAAGAGCCAAAACATATCAGAAGAGAGCAAGCAAGCCTGGGTTCTATGGGAAACCACTTCCCTAAAATATCCTTTGATTTCAAAATAGTAGAGTGTAATGTGAATTTGAAAGGTTTGGGTTTGGATATCTTAAAGTTCAAGCTTGTAAGTTTGGTCTGTTCTCTACAGGCACTGATTACCCAAACTCGAGCAAAACAGGCAGCCACGATGAGTGAGGTGGAGTGGAGAGGAAGAACTGTTCCAGTGAAGATAGACAAAGTGAGGATCTTCTTGCTGGGACTAGCCGACAACGAAGCAGCGATTGTTCAGGTGAGTCAGAAGCTGTCTCCAGTGCCAGGGTTCTAACTGTCATCTTCCCTTCAGTGTGCAAGATAATACATGATACCTGGACTGAAATATTTTGAAGAATCTTTTCCTCAAACTTGGGGTTGAAAGACTAAAAGCAATAGTGGGAATATTGACTATAACCCAAGCTGAAGTGTCAGTTGGGGATAACTCCTGTAGTCTAAGTGGTAGTATGGGAGATCTGTTCAGAGTATTACTGCCCTTTTGAACACTCTGTGCTGCCCAGAAGTGCTACCTTTCCGTGGCACAGCGATAACCATTATTATTTGTAAGTCACTTGGAAATGAATGTTACAATTTTAAGAGTAATTGGTTTTGAATTAGTTCTAATTTTTTTGAATGTATTGTTCAAATGCTCCAACTTCAGAGCAATCAAAAGAAAAAGCAACAAAAAGCAATTTGCCAGGTAAAGCAGGTGCTATGAGATTTCCAGCATTCCCTTCTTGACTTAGGCAAATCCTCTAAAGCAGGGGGAGGATTACTAAATGTCAGGATGTAAATCAATTTCAAATGTAACAGTTCTGAAACACTTTTAGTGGCACGTACTATCCTTGTCTTTAGTATTGCAGCCAAGTTTTCCACATGAGGCTTTTTTCTTGGTAAAGGTGCCCAGATGGCGTATTCTGCTTCCCAGTGGCTCCTTACAGCACCCTCGCTGTTCGAAAAGGCAGCAAAAGGATCTTTAGTAACAACTGTTGTCGCTAACAATGAGCTTTTTGGGGTATCAATAACTATTTATCGTCAGCAGAATAATGATGATAAATAGAAATTTAAATGATAAAATGCAAACCCTACAAAGGCAAGTGGATAAGAGCAGGAGATAGTGCTAAGAACATAGCGCGAACAGGATAAGGAGGAGATGCCTGACTACGAAACATTTGTGTTAGCCAGTCTGGTCATAATGTTATGAATTGTATGTTGCTGAATTTATTTTTTTATAGGGAGTACATTAGTGTGGCCAGCAGGTGGAAGTGCAGCTTAAAGTTCAGTGTTCTCTCATTTAATTTCCATCCTGCCAGGCTGGCAGTTGGACCTTTTTAGTTTAGTTGCCCTCTTTGTTCCATAAAGCTGAGACAAAACAGTGATCTGAATTTGTTTTCATCTTTGTGTTCCTTGGAAGCTCTGACTGAACAGAGGAGTTTTGTGGTGCCAGATCACATCTAGTAATGGTGAGAGCTGAGCATGCAGCAGCAGTATTTACATTCCCAGAGGACTAAAACTTGGCCCTTTGAAAGCAGTTCTGCAGCTGCTGTGTCAGCTGTGATGGGCAGTCCAGCTTCAGCTAAATGAGTTGTGGTTCCTGGGATCCTTGGCACCTTTCTGCTAGTCTTCACTAAGTTGAAACCCTGACATAACAATAGTGCTCTTCAGGGTTTTAGAAGCAAACACAAATGTGTGTTTTGTGAAAAACTGATTCTCAGTGCGGTTACACCATTGCTGTCAGCATCTTATTGGTAACAGGAGAAACAGAACAAGCAAGTCAAACTGAAATACATATCCAAGTTTAAAACTACTTGTGTCAGCCCTTTTGCAGACCTGAACACACAACTTCAGGGGGCCATCAACCCTAACCAGGTAAAAGGCCAAAGGGCAGAGCAACAAGTTTGCTCCTGTCTGGTATTGCCTCAAGGATTCTGTGATCATCTCTGGTAACTAGGACTGTAGCAAAAATGGGGGTTAGTAACTTTCAGAGACGATATACAATGTTTTAGAAGAAAAGAAAAATTAGAAGTGAGCACTCCTAGACTTTCAGAATTGAATTCAGTGGGGTCAGTTCCCTTGATCCCTTTAAGATGAACCTGTGCTGTTCTATCAGGACACTTGAACCACCAGCCATAGCATTTGTATCTCAGTTTTATGATTTGATATCTCCAAAATCAGAACATACGGGTATTTATGCATAGAATCAGCTTAACCTTAAGAGTTTTTGCTTAGAAAGGAAAGCCTTTGTTTCACTGCACAGCCCAGCCCTTTCCCTGTTTGTACTTGACTGATGATCTAGCTATGTCTTAATTTTTGTGCATACAGTAAAATTGCTGTGCTCCTCTGGGTGAGGTTGAGAATGCTGTCAGACTTGTCTCTGGTTATTCTCAATAGTTAGACCCACCTTAAAAATTCTTGCAGCAAATCTTAAAAAAAAATTTCCAACAAAACAACAAAAAAACCCCAGACCCAGAAAAGCCACCTTCATCTCAGGTCAAGATACCTGAGGCTTTGTGAGAGAGTAAAAATAACATTCCTTAATGGGTTTGAAAACTTGTGGAGAGGTGGAGGCTTAGAGCTCTATGCAAGATAAACAAGGAAGCATGATTTTAGACAGTTGGTTTTTTTTCATTTGGACAATTGCAAATTTGTTGCAGCACAGTTCATCTTATGCTGTTATAGGACAGGGAAGTGGTATAACACAGTGCTGATACACTTTAATTTGTCCTCCTATTGCTAAGGTTGAGGTTTGTTTCTGGACAGTTTCTCTTACTGAATCAGTAAGAGTCTTGTGATCCCCATCTGGTTACCTTCTCAGTCACCTGAATGGAAGTTGAATTTGGGTTTGGGTGCATTGTTTCTTTGGGAACATGATATGCCAGTCCATTAGGCACAGATCAGACTTCAACTTGTTTTCAGATTTTGGGTTTGGGGCAGAAGGCCAAAAGCTACTTAATTTTTTAACAACACTTGTGGTGACAGCAGAAAAGCACTCAGTCACTCCTGCTACTAAAATACAGGGTTTCTTTTAAAAATATTTCAAACAAGCAAATTGTTGCCACTGTGAGCATTACTGGAGTGGGAGTGTAGAAAAGATAATCATCTACATGTTCTTACCACATGAGAAGTTAAATCAGCATAACAAGAACAGTCTGCATTGGTAGTTTGCCAGTTCAGTAATGCTCAGCTCTCCGTCTGTTGCTGGGCCTTTCCCACAGTGCAGTCCAGCCTCAGCTGTTCTTGGAGCAATGGGGGTGCCATCCTGGAAGGGGAGGGACTTGCAGAGAAGGTGGCTGTGGCAGGGATGAGGCGATCAGAGCTGGGTGTGCTAGGCCTTCAGTGCTGCTAAATTCTCAGCACTGACCTTGTTCCCTACAATTTCTGGCAGTTTGCCCCCTAGAACATATTACAGACAAATACGGATTGGAGTTCTAGCTATTCGTGGATCTTAAAGCCATAATTTGGGAGTAACTTTAATTTCCTCAGTTAATTCTTGCATCATGGGATGCAAAATGCAGACATTTCTAATAGATACTTGTCTTCTCTTTGCTCTTAGGCAGAAAATGAGGAGACAAAGGAGCGTTTGTTTGAATCTTTACTCAGTGAGTGTAGAGATGCCATTCAGGCTGTTCGGGAAGATCTGAAACCAGACCAGGTAAGCAGCAAGCATCAGTGTTTCAACTTTCAACAACATAGCGTTTCTTTGGTACTGATCTGTTACTGTTAAACTTGCTTAACACTAAGAGTGGCTGGGATTTCTTTAAGAAAAAGTGGCAAAACAGTCTATCACCTTTGATTTTATTCTTTTCAGAACTGGAGAAGGTGAATAAGAATGTAGAAGCCCTCATTCTTTTGCCTGGAAGTCTGTTAATAACTTCCCTGGTTTACCCAAACCTTGAATTGTTTTTGACGTTTTCTTCCCTCATCTACCAGTTTTAAGTAAATCATATGGTGTTTTGTCCACAATTTGTGCAGAAGCAGCGGGAACACTCTCTGGAAAATGATTCTGGGAAGGTGTCCAACATCCAGTACTTACACAGGTAATAAGCAAACATTGCTGCCTGTACTAATGTGAAGAAGTCATGCTTATGTCAAGATTTTATTTTTGTTTTCTTTTGTTTTATGGGGGTTTTGTTCTGGCCCTCTCAGATCTCAAAGGGTGACTGTACAGGATCTGATTCATGCCTCTTTGAAGACATTTTAGTCCTGTGTTGACCTTTCAGATGTTTTTTACCCTACTAGTATCAGCTTAGACTGGGGGAAGAATTTTTTTCAGAACAAAGAGTAACGTCTAAGTAGCTCTGACAGTCTGCTAATGGTGTTTTATCTTTTATCCTTTTAGCTACTTGACTTATATCAAGCTGTCAACAGCCATCAGGCGCAATGAGAGCATGGCAAAGTCTCTGCAGAAGGCACTGCTGCAGCAGCAGCGCTCCGAAGAGGATGGCAAGCGCACGGCACGGCCTCAGGACCTGATCCGTCTTTACGATATCATTTTGCAGGTAATGCTGGGAAAACTAATTCTTCATCCTGATTGGAGAACTTTGGTACAAAGTTTATTGTAGAAAATACAGCAGCGCAGGTGAACTGCCTGTGAATTCTGAAGAGCAACTGAGTACCCACAGTTACCTTGTTGAAGATGTTGAACATCTACATGAACCACAGAAGAACCCTTTTAGTTGTGAACAGAAAATGCTGCTAGAACGGGTGCCCTTGGTTGTACACTCATGCAGTTTAAAAATATTTTTTCTGACTTATTTTATGCAGCACCCTGATAGCTGCCTTAGTTTCTGCTGGCCAGAGAAAGTAGCAGCTAAAAATACTTAAAATGTACTTGTTCTTCATAAGCAGTTTCTCACATAAATTTTCTGTTAACTGTGGGAGCCTGTGGCTGAAGCGGTTGTGAATGGGAAAGAGAAATGCTTTATGAAATAATTCCTTCATGTGAAATCTGAGGAGTCTCTGTCCCCTAATTCCTGTTTGTGTCAGGAAATCTGTCCTGAGGGCAAACTTGCACAAGTTTCAATGACTGTCCTTCACAAGGTTACCATACTGATAATTAGAAAACTGCAAGCTATTTTCATGGGAGTGTACTGTTGACTTGTTAAAAGGGGCAGCTTTCTCTTACTCCAGCAGATTCCAGAGGAAAACAATGCCTGCATTTGTTACTCTGGCTCTCTTTTGCACAGAACCTCGTGGAACTGACACAGCTTCCTGGCTTAGAAGAGGACAAGAACTTTCAAAAAGAGATTGGATTGAAGACACTTGTGTACAAAGCTTACAGGTGACTGAGAAACAACCATGTTTTCTTTAGCAGACCTTACATCTTCAGAGGTTATTATTCCAAAGTTCTATGTGCTGTACAGAACTTTGATGCTGTTTCCTCTGCTCTTTTCTGAAATGAAGACTGGATGCAAAGGGGAAACTAGCCAGTGCTGCTTAATAATGTCTCCTATTGTCAGTCGTTTGGGTTGGCAAAAGGTATGGATAACAAACAGGTCAAGGATTCACTCTTTGCTGTTGCAGGTGTTTCTTCATTGCACAGTCCTATGTCTTGGTAAAGAAATGGAGTGAAGCTCTTGTTTTGTACGAAAGAGTGCTGAAATATGCCCGCCAAGTTCAGTCAGGAGCTGGAGCTTATACAAACAGCTTGAAGGTAGGAACCCAATCCTGTGTGTGGAGTTTATGAAGAAACTCTGTCCCAGAAATTACTGTAAATTAGATGCCAGGCCATTACAATTCAAGGCTGATCTTTAAGCAGGGAGAAGAGTTGTGCAAGGGTGACTTCTTCACACATTATAGTAGAGACTTTCTAGTGATGTGGAAATGTTTCAGCTGGCCACTTGCTTTGGAGGAGAGGCAGACTTGCTGCAACAACTCCATAACAATTTACCACTTTTTCATCACGTGTGTTTTTTGTTACACAACTTATGTAATGCCTGAAGGACTGTATTGCAGCTTTTCCTCTTCTGGGAAGGCTTATCAGCACTAGGACTTAATTTCTCAGTTCTTACTTTGTCAGGTTTCACCTTCACCCTGACTCTTAAACTGGCATATTTCAGGCTCTCAATTTTCTTTAATGACCTAGGAGCTGCCTGATGTTCAGGATCTGATCACTCAAGTCAATGCAGAGAAATACTCCTTGCAAGCAGCAGCTATATTAGGTGAGTTGCACAATTATAGTAGAGCTCTAACATCTATTGAATAATGCCCCTGCATCTATTTAATTCCTTTTATTTAATTTCTGAAGCTCCAAATGTGTTTTTTTTCTGCTTCACTGTGATGTGTGTAGGCTCTGGAAAACACTTTTTTTTCCCTTCCAGTTCTAGCTTCTTCTAACTATGTGTAGTGTGGCTAGGCAACCAATGACTAGGCATTTGGCATCTTGCTCCCTGCCCAGAGATGTAAAAACACTTCATGAGGATGTGCACCTGTTGTGGTAACCTGCACAGAACACTCTGTTTAGCGTTTAATTTTTTTGCTGAAACAAGTTGGCCTTACTCATCCTGGGTTTGCCTAACTGGGAGGAGCTACTGAGACAGGGCAGAGCAGCGCTGTTCTGCTCTTTGTCAGTGTCCACCAGGTTGGTGGAACTTTGGAGGAATGGACGACCTTTGTGGTTTCTTAGGCTGCTGTTTTTGCTGTCCTGCTAGTGGAAACCCAAGATAAGTAATGGATTGCCTTTTATTACCTTAACGTTGCTTTAGCAGACCCTGCTGGGGTCTTCTCATCATCTGCTGCTTTGTGCTTAACTCAGAATCTGTGCTTCTTTCAGGAATTTCTCATGACAATGTGAAGAAGCTCTCCATCACTGGAGAGCTGCGTTGGCTGTAGATGAGCATGTGTGATCCTCTTAGTCTAGAAAGCAAGTTGATTTTACTGAAAATACTGTCTTGCATATCCCCGAAAGCAAGGTTCATAACTAAGCTTAGAGGACAGCTGACTCCTGAGACAGTCTATGCCAAGATCTTGCCTGTTATTCTTACCACTATTTCTTCAATTTTGCAGATGCAAATGATACTCAGGAGACTGAGTCTCCATCTCAGGTCAAGGATGGCAAGGTAAGAGCTGAGAGCTCAGGTAAATTCCAGTAGTGTTCTTAACAAACGTTACTTTTAACCTGTTACCTGAGTGTCTCTTGCAACTTGAGAATGTCATGCTGATGGGAGTTTGGTCATGACTACTGTATTTAAGAGATTTTATTAGGCTTATTTTCCTTCTTCAAGTCATGAAGGTGGCTGACAGAGTGAGGTTCCTTAGGCAGGAGCTAGGCAGCTGTTTGCAGCTTCTAGTGTGGCATCTTCTTTTTTTTATTTAGCTTTCTCCCTGCACATAGGAAGGTTTTCCAGAAATCTTGCAGTAGTGCTTTGTCGGGGGGCCAAGATATCACGCAAGGAAACTTCAGCTGCTTGTCTCAGTTTCTGCTTAATCCTTGCTTGTTTGACCCTTGTCAGCTTTGATTTGACACGTTTAATTTGTGTTTCTGCATTGGTCTCTTTCAGCCACTATCGGAACGGTTTGAAACTTTCTGTCTGGATCCTTCTCTTGTCAGCAAGCAAGTCAGCCTCGTGCACTTCCCTCCGGGCTTCCAGCCCATTCCATGCAAACCCTTGTTCTTTGACCTGGCCCTTAATCATGTTGCTTTCCCACCTCTGGAGGACAAGGTGGAGCAGAAGGCCAAGAGTGGTCTCACAGGATATATAAAGGGCATCTTCGGATTCAAAAGTTAACCAGGACCCCCTGCGGAACAGAGGTTTTATTCTGTATTGAAGGAAAAGCTCCAAGAGGTTCTAGGACACAAATACCTGCACCTGAAACCAACAGAGGGAAGTTTTACCATCTTCTTCCCTGTGTTCTGTGTATATGTCTGTGCACTTACATTCTCTCCCAGTGTATTAAAGACAAACAATCTATTCAGAAACATACATACACTATAAATAGCTGAAAATAATCTGGAGCACAGAGAAATTCCATTCTGCTTGGAGAATTGGGAGCTTGCTTTGTGGCCAGTGGCCTGTTCAGGGCCAGTACACATCTACTTACCATGGACCAGGGCACAGGTATAATTTGATTCCTCTCTCCACCCCATTATTTGACACTATAATTTGGTATTTTGGGCTAGAAATCTGGGTGTGATGGTGAAACAGAGGCAAAAGTAGTTGGAGAACTAAACCAGCATGATGGGGCTGCCTACACAAAGACAGTAGCCAAGGGGGCTAACTTCTCCTTCCCTTTCAACTTCCAGAAGTTTGTATTTTTTTAAAAGTGTAACATTCAGAATTGACAAAATAAAGCCTCTGCCCTTATCGGTAAGGATGGTGAATACCTTACCCAGTGTTAATGGCTACCCCACTTGTGGTGGAGTATAACCTGAATTTGTACTCTGGGCCAATAAGATCCTTCTTTATTGATACTTGTTAAATACCTAAATACAGTATAGAACCTATTCCTACAGGGCTTTTCCTGGGAAACTAAGCTTCATGGGTGGCTTTAGAAGTAGCTACTTGCTCTTCATGGGAAGTTGGGTCTCTCGGTGTTCATTTTGTCTGATCTAAACCTTGCCTGAAAACAAGATGATCTTTTTCTGGAGTTCATCTGTTGCTTTTTTCCTCATCCTTGGTCAGTAGATAAACCTGAAATGAGGAATAAGCAACAGGAGATTAGTAGGTTCTTGCGTGATAGATCATCTCTGTCACGCCAGACAGTGTTACAGAAAAAGGCACCCAGGTGTTACGGTGATAGGCACTTTCACAATGCGGGTAATTTCATAATTGTGATCATTTAAATAGGAAAAAACCCACAGCACATGGGCAAAACTGTTCTAAAAGAAATTATTTGGAAGTTTCCACCAGCAGTATCTGGGTTTTCACTCAGTCTGTAGCTGGAAGGTGAAACAACAGTTTGTTCTAGCTGCCTTAACGATTTTGCACCCATTGTCTTGACTTTGCATTTTCTCCACTTTTAGGCATTGGAGTTAATAGGGCTGGAAAGAGAACGGTTTTAAATGATCAGATTGTTATGGGAATTTTCCATGCAAGATGCATGTCAGATAAATGGGGGAAATTAACAATTCCCATTATTTTAATATGTTTGCTGCTTTGTTCCAAGTTGATCTGATTTGCAAGTTCTCAAAGTACAAAGCAGGTTTCCAGAGAACTCTGTGCTCAGAAAGGGGTAAGAGAAGGAGGAGGAACTTCTTGTTTAATTTCTGCAACATGGAAACAAAATGGGAATTTCTGGTATTCTAGCTAATTCCTTTTGCCTCTAGATGCTGGGGGACTTTAGAAGAAGGGGAAGTGTAGAGCTGAAACATGGAAGACTTAATCAGATTCCTGGAAAACATGGGTCTTAAGTGACAGACTTCACTTCCCCATGAAGCCCGTTTCCTTTTAGACAAGGAAGGGTCATGCGATAACTGGCACAGGCATCAGCTGGTTGATCTGCTTCATGGTACCTCTTTCTGTGTACATTAATCTGAGCGTCTCTCTCCTTTTCAGCTTTTATATCAAATCAATTTGAAAACTGTTCTGTTTGGTTTGCAAACCAAACTCCTTTCTGCTTTCCTACCACAAATCTATGTGGTGCCTGGATTGATTCCAGTGAAACTTGTACTGCGGCCACTTTCTAATTGGTTTCTGTTACAGAAAGCTAAGAGCAATTGGCCTCTTTGTCAAACATCTTTTGACAGATAACTGATTAGTTTGAACGCAGATAAGAAATCTGAAAACAATAAAGTTTTATTCCTGACCTCTGAGGCGTGTAGTTTATGTTGAGCATTAAGAACACCAAGCACTCTGCCTCCAAAGCATTCAGAGGATCAAGGTCACACCATCACCTGGGACTACTTAACCCCTGGAGAATGGCCACTTAGTTCTGGAGGAGGATCTTCTGCCTGAAGGCTCAGATAACGTGCACCACTCTCACAGGTAACTTGGCATACTTGTTTTGATGTCTAGTTAATGGAAAGTGAGTAGAGTTGGGTTTGTAAACAGTGTTGTGACTTAATGTGGAGGGCACTGATGAGGCACTAGGAAAAAATGTAAAAAAAAAAAAAGGAAAAAATAAACTGTTACTGAAGTCACCTGTAGGATGAAAATCTGACTCAGAGTTTGAGGGTTTTGGCCCTGCTGTGGAGCTTGGAATGGTGAAGGCAAGGCTGAGGCAGCAGCAGTGAGACGGGACCGACGCAGGGAAGGGAAGTGTCTGACGTGACATGCAGAACAGTCTGCTTCCTCGGAGCTGCCAGGTGTTGGTTGTGCCTCAAACAGCCCCAGCAAGATGCAGAGCACTGGCGTATGGTGCTTGGAAACCGGCTTCCTTAGTGCTCTGTTCTTTCATTAGGTTGCACTATTTGCTTTAAAGTGTTTGCTCTCTTTCCATGAATTAATTGGCAAGTAGGCCACATGTTTGCCCTCAAACAGGAAGCTCTGGCAGAATGGTCAAGATTATTGCTTGCAATCAACTTTTCATATGGATTATCTTTGGATTTAGTGCTGGAATTTTAATTACAGGCTGAGCTAACCATGCCTGGTACCACTGCATCAATTGAGATCTGCATCATGCCCCTCAGCCCTCCACCCGTGTCTGGGGTGATGTTCGGGTCTGGTTGTGCCCTCTGAGGGGTCTAGTGATAAGGGATCTTGAGGGATTAATGGTACACAGGAGAAGTGATTAGCATGAGACAAACTGAGCTTAAAGGGAGACATGAGAGGTGACGTGGGATAATAATAGTCTGGCCTGAGAGCTCCTAAATAGCAGTCTCTGTCTCCTTTAAAACAAGGAGTTGGGGGTATTTTAAACTGAAGGTATTGCACTACTAAAGAAAATCATTGCTTGTCAACTGCCCCTGTAAGAGCTACAAGCACAAGTACCCTGTGATGCTCAGCTGGGGATGTAAATTGGGTGTTTTCTCACTTAAAGGAGTGATTTGATGGGGTTTTGATTGCACATGGCTGTTCCTCTTCAGGCCAGGATTGCTAGTTTCAAGTTTAAGAGCAGCTGGAGGTTGGTTTATCTGCTAGGGAAGAGCCTGTTCTGATCTGGGGGAGAGGAGTGCATGGTGGGTGCCCCCGGTGGGTAATAGAAGCTCAGGAAGAAAGATAATAGGAAGTGGACAAGGATCCTGAAAGCTGCTGGGCAGAGGTGGGCTGGCAGCAGCCCGTGTGCTCTGAGCTTTCCTGGGGCCGAGGCCGGAGCAGCAGCAGCCTCTGGCAGCCGCTTTGCCTTCTCCCTCCCTCCCTGCTCTGAATCGAGGAAGTGCTGGGCAGGGCTGCGGGCAGCAGCTGCCTGTGCAGCCCAGCGCAGAAACCTGCCTCGCTGCTCGAGTCCCCCTTCGTCCCAGGGCCTGCCCCGACCACCCCCTTGTCCCTGGCACATGGGGGGTTTGGTGTGGAGAGACTGCTCCGGGAGCTGATCACACAGCGGTTCGAGGGACACACCTACAGCAAAGGTTGGTGCTGGGCTCTCGCTTCTCGGGCTCACCCAAACCACGTCGAGGGTGAACAGGTTTGTGAAATGCAGCCGCTCCCTGACCCTCTCCCTCTGGGTGAGGTCTCCTCGGCCTGAGCACGCTGCTTTGTGTCTGAGGAGGAGAGGCTCGGTGCTTTGCTCTCCTGCCACAGAGTCGCCTTAGCTGCTGGTTGGGTAACCGGGGCCATTGCTGCAGAAGTCCCCTTTCTTGTGGATCCCAGTGGGATTTGGCTGGGGATGGAGCTGGCGGGTCCTTGCTCTGGAGCATCTGGCCCAAATACCTGGAGTGTCTTTGCTCTTTGTGTTGGGGATTTACTTCTTGCACTGGGGAGTGAATGATCAACGCCTTGCTTTGTGCCAAATGCCAGATTAGAGTGTTGGGGTTAGAGCTAAACCCAACTGCAAATTTCTGCATGTGAGTGTTGGTGTGGGAGGGAGGTAGCTGTGTCCATGTCCCGCCCTGTGTCCCCAGCCCCTCTTTGGGATACTGCAAGTAACCTGGAGTGAAAACCTTCCCACCTCTGGCCTAAAAAGCAGTAATGTCTCAGAGGGGAAGGTTTAAAACCACTTTCGGAGGATATAGTTTGCATGTTTGTTGTGCGCATGTGGCCTTGGGTGCAGCTTTCATGTTCTCCAATGCCACTGAATTCAAATTCAGACCCAGGTCCTAGCGTGTACTTGCTGTTCCTAGGCACTGCCCTACTGTGATCTTTGGCAAACTCCTCCTCTGCTGGGCACCTGTGGTGCTGGGGTTATTAAAGTTAAAATTTTTGCTTTGGAAATAGTCTTCTTGTCCCTCCCTTGCTGGGCTGCGGGATGGTGGTGTCGGTGCACAGAGCAGACACGGCAGCTTGCCTGAGGCTCATGCTGTGCATGAGGATTAGTGACTCTCATCCCCAGCCCATGGTCAGTCCAGGGAGCGAGGCCGTGGCTGTGGTGCCCGAATGACTAAAGAGCAGCATCAAAGCCTCTGAATTACCTTCAGTGCTTGCCTTTTTTTCCACAGGAGCAGGAGAACTTCTAATTTTCTCAGAGCATCAAATTAAGTTGGGGAAGGCGAAGTCTGGCCACACAGAATTAGTTGTGGCAGACAGACTCATCCCGCTCTGGTCCCTGTGACGCAGAAGCTCTCGCCACTGAATCAGGCAGTAGCAGCTCAAAACTGGAGCTTTGCAGGAGATTTATGTCCGATCAAAAAGCACGGGGGGCTCCTGGGCTGGCAGATATGGCAGGGGGGGTGAGCCACACCAGCTCAGCAACGCTCCTGGCTGCTGCACTCTCTGCCCCCACACTGCCCTCCTGCCTGGGACAGGGTTTACAGGGACTGTCACTGCTCTGTTCCCAGCCCTGGTCACACAGGAGGGGGTTGTCACCTCTCCCTGCTGGTCCTTCGCTGCAAGTGGAGCCCTTCCATGGGCTTGGTTTGGAGGGAGCCTGAAGGCATGATCCTTCCTAGGTGGTGTGTGAGCATTCTCCTTCCACATGGGGTGCTCAGCCTGGACCCCTCTTCTGAATGCCTTCTCCTTCAGTCAGCTCTTTGTATCGAGGCCAGGAGTTTTTCTCCCAAACAGATACACCTTTGAGTTGATCCAGGTATACACGTTTCAGCTGGGCACCACCTACAGTACAAGATCCTGCAGGTATTTTTGCACCTAATAAGGCCTTTGCACTTGAGTGTGGAGGCACAGAGGAGAGCAAACCTGTCCTTGAGTTTAACTTCCCCTCACCCTGACATGGGCCAATTGCCTGGTGCTTTAACCCGGCATTTGTGCAGGATGGTCCGTTCTCCCAGGTGCTGCCATTTGAGCAAAGCAGCTTTTTGGGGGAGACAGGAAAGAAATCTTGATCGATCTCCCACCCTGATTTCATGGGCTGTTTCTCCAGCTGTGTCGTGTGTGTGAAGGTTGCCTTTCCAGGCAGGTGTTTAATTACCTCTCATTGCCTGGCTAGTGATCTAGGACACATCTTGTTCAGATCCAATCGCCGTGTTTGGGGAGCTGCTCCCTTCAGCAGTGTCACTGGATCATAAAGCCAAATTTGCAGGCTTCATCCTGTAAGTTATAAACAAGTTTTTCAGACAAAGCGTCTTGAGAATCTGCCATTAGTGAATTTATTTAGTGCTATTACAGCCTTGCTAATCCTCTGGGGAGAGGAAAATTAGGCTAACATTAGCTGCTGTAGGGAATTGCCGTGATGTCCTGCTCATTAGCTCTAGGGCTTAAACTCAGAAGAAGCTGCAGGATGCTGTAATGAGCCTGGAGAGGGGATGGGGTGGGAAGCAGGCAGGTCCTTTTGATGTCTAAAGGGTCTAGGGATGAGTAGTCCATAAAAGCCCTGGGACTGAGCTGTTAACGAGATGGCGTGGTGCGAATGTCCTCTTTATTTAGAGAGATACAAAGGAGCAGGACCGAGGACTGGGGTGGGGGAGCTGTGCTGGATCTAGTCTCCTGGAGAAAGGTCCCTTGGCACTGAGCCGGTGCTGAGCCTGCTCTGAAGCCAAAACCCGCTTTCCTCTGCTGACTCAAGGAGGGTGCTGAGCCCAGCCCTGTCCCAGGAAGCTTTTTAATGGGTCTTAATCAGACCTGCAGGGAGAAGTGCAGGGGCCTGTGCACTTCCCCTCTACTTATAAATTGGTAAAGATAAAGCAAAGCAAAACAAGGCTTCAGGACTGAGTAATTTTAGACTTAAGAAAAGCAAGTGTCCTATTTTTCCCAGTGGGATGGCAATTTTTTTTAAATATGCAGGCTATTCTGAGGCTCTGGAATTTCACTTTGGCTTGTATGAAAACTGATCCACAAGGAAGAAAAAGGGCTAGGGTAAAAATTACATGAAAAGATGCCATCCCTGGTGTCTGTGAGGAAGGAGGAGGCTGACTTGTGCACGGTGGGAACAGGCTGATACCTCTCAAGGTGGTGAGTGTCCGGGGCCCGTGGCTCCTGACTCCCATGGCTGCTCTGCATGCCCTGCTCTTCATACTCCCCTGTTCTCCACGGCTTTAGAGACTATTAGGAGGATTTCCCTCTTGCTGACGACAGCGCAAGTCTCGTAGCCTCTGTCTCCAGTTGCAAAGACCATGTATCCTTTGCAACAGGTCTTGGTCTGGGCTGGCTGTAGCTGCTGCTCCTGTTGCCAAACAAGCAGCATATCTGCACAGCAAAGCACCTGTCCCTGTTATGGAGGGCTCCTGCCTCTGCAGCCTCGTGCACCTCTCAAGCTATTAGAAATGAAAATTATATGCTGAACACAGGCAGGAGTAGCTGTGACGTGCCTCTGCTTTTTCAGGGGAGTGAAGCTGAGAGGTGAGATGAGACAGTAGGAAGCCTTTGTCCAGCCGCTGGGCACTGGCCCCGACCATGCGGCTGTGAAGCTCTTCCTAACTTTGTCCTTGGGGATGTGGTGGTGGGCGCTGCTGGACAGGGCGGTTGGTGAAATGGGCCCTTGGTTTTACTTGGTGTAAATCAGGTGAGGAGATGCCTTAACTGCTCTTCTGTAGGTGGTGTTTTATGAACCAATCGAGGCTATTTCCAGGTGTGTTGAAGACTAAACCCCAACCACCCTCCTGCATCTGTGCTCACTGATGTTTCCTGCTTTCCTCCTCCCACCTGTTCAGTTTGTTGTAAAGGTCCTTTCATGGCTCTGCTGTAGGTACCTGCCACTTCCACAGGGTCATTTAAGACCTTAATGGTGGAGTTATCCCTGAGGTGTCTGGCCAGGAGCAGCTCTTGGTGGTGTGACATGGGAAGCTCGTTGCAGTGTAAGGGCTCTGCTCATTGTTGATTTCAACACATCGCTTTCCAGGAGAATGATTTCAAGAATGAGGAAGTTCAAAAGCAAGGAGGGAAGAAAACTCATCCTGAGGACTGGTGTGCAGAGGGTCGTGAGGAGAGGCACAGAGGAGGAAAGTATGTTGTGATCCAGAAGGGCAAATGGTCTTAGCAGGTAGTAGTAGATCATTTAAGGGTCATATATAAGCTATCGTCTCCTCTGTAAAAGCTTAACAAAGAGGCCTGCCTCATAATGAAGGCATGCCATCCTCTAACCTCCTTCTCTGTTGATTTCTTGTGAAAGATTAGTCCAGGATTGCTCCTGAAATCCTCCTTGCCTGAAATGTTACCTGCTCACCAAGGTCCTCTACACAGCTGTGCCTGCTATCTGTCCCTGCAGGCGACCTACTCATCTGTGTGAGCAGCATCTGGTTATGTGACTGCTCTGTAAAACCCGGCATCTGCATCCTGGCACAGCTCCAGGCTACTGGGATGAAGGCCCAGATCCTGTTCTGGAAAGCAAATAACATGATTATGATGTGACTTCCCCTACCATCTCCTGCTGTGCCTGGAGCAGTGCCAGAGCAGCCAGCCCCACGCCTATACCCCCAGGAGATGCGTCTCAGCCCCCAAAGTGAGCTCTAGCCTAGCTGGAGACCTGCCTGGGCAAGACACAACCTCCTCTTGGATTGGCTTTGTCTGTAGATCAACAGCAGCGTTTCAAGGCTGGTCCACTTGGAGTGAAATGAAGGTTGCCTGCCCCTGGCCCATCTCCCCATGGATGATATCGCCTGGGCACAGCAGCTCTGCCAGCTGCGGCTGCAGGGACCTTAGTCCCTGTTGCAGTCCACAGCGATCCCCTTGGAAACAGAGCTGGGGTAGGGGCTGCCGGTGTGGGGTGGCTGGGAGATGGGAAACTCTTGATAATGCTGTTTTGGATGGTCTTGGAGACCTGTGCTGGGGCTTCCAGCTGAGAGGCACAAGTATGTCTCAGGGCAGTCCTGCCCAGGGATTTGAGCTCAGGTCCAAGTGCCAGGCACAGCTGTGTGGGTGGCTGTGGTGGAAAACTGGTTGAACTGGTCTCCTTGCCTGTTGCTTCTTGCAGAGCCTGGGTTAACTATGGTACTCTGCCCTGGCATGGCCGGGGCTGGTCTGAACAAAACCTGCTGAGGATCTGGAATAACTTGGGCAGAAGCAAGCAGTGCCTGTCTCAGGCATTCCCCTGAGGATTCTTGCAGTGACGTCCCCTTAACCTGCACAGGTTGTGATGGTCATCACAGCATGGGGGAGGCTGGGCTGGCAGCAGGCAGAGCACCCCTCACAGCAGGTGTTGGGCTGCAGCAGAAACTGCAGAAACTTGTTCTGGGTTGGACGTGGTGGCAGAGGCACTGGGCTGGCAAGGCCTGTCACCCTGGAGCTGTCCTTGGCTCTACCTCTGGCTTTCCTGAGGCTGGGATGGTGACAGAGCCCTTGGGGATTTACTGAGGGCTGGGTGAGCCCTGCTCCCCTTACAAGTGAGCAGTCAGCAAGGAGCTGCCCCCTCGCATGGGCTCTGTGAGGGATCAGCAGGCTGGCTCTGCCTCTTCTCCTCCCACCATGGCTGCTTGAGTGAGGAGGAGGCAGGTCCCATCTCCGCAGTGGGACAGGCTGGATGCTCAGTGCTGCTCCTGGACCAGGGCTCAAAACCAAGCAGCATCTGACCCAGCTCTCTAGCTTGTGTCTCGCGCTCTCTGCGAGCAGGCAAGTGCTCCTCTGCCAAGCAGCTGCCTCTCCTCACATCAGCCCCAAGATTAGCCCCGTGTTTATCTCTCCTGTCTGCGTGTGGCACGGAGGTGGCTGCTGCCTGCCAGAACGTGTGTCTGTGTGTGCACAGGGCTGAGATCAAAGAGTATTAGTGTTTAAAATGCTCTGTCTTTCCAAGGGATCCTTGCCAGGTGGGGACTTGGCCAAGGGAAGAATCACACCTCTGCCTTGTTAAACAGAAGAGAGGAAGATGCTGTTTTTAAAGTTTTGTGGGTGAGGAGCTCTGTCCCTTGGCTCCAGGCTGCAGATGATGGATGGCTTGGGAAGCAGGTTGTCCAGGGGGGTGTGTGTTGGTATGTGCCTGGTTTGCTTTTTGTGTTAATTCTTAGAACTTCCTCCACGTGTGAGCATGCTGTCTTCCAGGGCGTAATAGGCAGCTGATCTTGTTCAATTTAGTTTGAATTCACAGGGGATTGATCCCCTCCTGGCTTGTGCAAACAGCAGCCCTGCAGAGAAGAGGTGGTCCCATACAGCCACGGGCTCCTGCATGCTCCTGTTTTGCGTGGGTACAAACTGAGGTCTACTTGGCCTCAAATGCTCTCAGCTCTTGCCCTGGCAAGGCTACAGATGCTTTAAGCCTTTGAATGCAAATGCAGCAGGGTCTGGTCCTATGGGCTACAGGTGATGTGCTGTGCTGGTTCCTCCTCCCTGGGGCCCTCCAGCAGCTCAGGTCAAAGAGCATCGTTGTTATCGTTGGTCAGCTGGATGTTAATGGCAAAGGGGTGATCTCTCAGTGGCCACTTTCTGCCCTTTCTGTAGAGACTGGCCCCAAAGCAGATCTCCATTAACTCCAGCCCCCTTAGAGGAGAGGTCACCCCTTCTCCGAAGGTCCACACCATCTGCCTCCCAGTGCTTTGAGCTGGGGGGACCTCCTGTCTTCATGCTTCTGAGATCACGGTGTGAGGGGAAGTGCCCAAGCTATCACACCACCATGAAAAGGTAGGGCTTTGCAGTTTGTAGAAGGGCAAAGCCATAGCACAAAGCAAGACCCTTGCAGAGGACCCTTATCTCATGTGTGCCTTTCCCTCTCTCCTGAGATAAGCGTGATTTGTTTTGTGCCAATTTAAAGAGGACCAAGAGGTCAGCCAAGAAGTGACAACGGACCCCAGGCCTTGGATTGTCCTTAAGCTATAGGAAATGGGGGGAAAAAAAGCCACAAACTTGTGCCAGCATTGTAGATGGCTGGTGCTTACGATGGGGCTGTAGTCCCCATCTGTTCCTGTCCCACTTTCTCCTCCATCCTCTGCCTGCCCTCCCTGGCCCCACACTGGGTAAGGATCACATGTCCCTGTGGGATCTGTGCTGGATCAGCCTGAAACACAGGGTTCTTGGTCTGTGGGGAACTTTGAACTTTGCTTTATCTGAAACTGAGAGGATGTAGACAGCAGCCAGCCCTTGCCGTGGTTTATGAGAGCTGTAGAGCCGGGCAGCCCCCCTTGTGCAGCACAGCCTGGACAGGCATGCCCAGGAGCCACCAAGATGCCAGGGGGGTATTGGGCTGTACTGGGAACCAGCTGGGACTCTGAACCTTTGCTCTACATCTTGTGTAGATGGGGTGTCTAGGTAAAGCCTCAGACCCAGGCCTTTGTGGCTTTGGTGCCTGAGATTGTCCCAGAGCCTGAATCCTGGTGGCTGAGGCTCCTGTGATGCTGTGTTAGAGCTCCATTCTGCCGTGAGCCCTTAGCGTTTTGCTGGGAGACGGGGCCACTTGTGCTGGGCCAGATGTTTACTGAACTGCCAAATAACATCATGTTCTGTGAATTGGTCATTCCCAAACTGCTGCTGCTGTCTTGGAAAACTCTTGGTTGTTTTCATCTGTAGGGTTTCTGCTACTTCTCTAGTGTTTTAAACAGCTAATACAAGAAGATGTTTTAAAATGTGTTTCAGTAGTCACAGTACACTCCCTCAAAGTCATGTTTGCAGACTTTTTCTCCCTGCAAAGGCTGTGCTCTCTGCCCCTCTGCTGGGAAACTGCTGCATGGTTGTGGCTGTGTGTGCTAAAACACTCTCCAAGCCAGGGCGATGTCTCCCGTTCTCCCTCTGGGGCTCTGCTCTTTCCACCCCAAACTGGTTTTTCAAGTCATTTTTTCATATGTGCCTCCATCTCTGCTGCTCACCTGCGTTTGGGGAGGAGCCTCCCAGAAACTGCTCTTTAGCGTGCCACCAGCCTTCCCTCTCTGAGTCTTGTCATTCCATCCCAACAGACCAGAGTGGAGAGCCAGCACCTGCCACGACTTTGCAGATTCCAGGAGACCAGCTGGGACCACACCAACATGTTCAAGGGGGTGAGCAAAGGCTCCCCGAGCAGAAGTTCCCCTGTCAAGTCTAGCAAGTAAGTGCAACTCCTCTCTAAGCTGTCCTGTGGACCCTGGGGGAAGATGAGGGAAGAGAGCTCCATATCTCATCAGCCGCCCTAAGAACCATCCCTCATCGTGGAGCAGACGGAAAGTTGGGGCTCCTTGGGAGCTGATGCCAAAACGTGCTGCTCCAGCTATTGTCCTTGTCTTTGGTGGGCTTTGTGCTCCAGCCCAGAAGTATCTGTTCAGCCCCTGGGATGTGCAGTGCCTAAAGATGTGCTCAGAGCTGTGCTAATTGAGCAGGGAGGTGCAAAGCCCTTTTTGGGCAGGTAGGAGTAGGGAGAATAACTGCAGCCTCTTTGCTTGGGTGGAGCAAGATCTGCTTGATGGCAAAGCAGATACCAGCCTGGATTTGAGATTCCAGGACTCGCTGGTTGTGTGAGATTGGTGTGATGCTGCCCTGGGATCCCTGGAGAAGGACGCTTAGTTTTGGTGCTGCTCAGGTGGTGAGGACAGGCGAGGGGTGGGTTTGCTGGTGACTGCTCTAATCCACCCTGGTGACAGGCTGGGTCTTAGCAGGTCAAATAGCTGAGGTTGCCTCTTTCAGGCCCATCTGAGGCAACACCAAAAGGATCTGACAGCTATGTCCCCTTTGAAAAATTTCCCTCAGCTCTGGGGAGCGAGATGTGTGATGAGACCAGGATGCTTCCCTAGGAGCGGGGTGTCCTCTGGGGGGGGCAGGTGCTCCTGCAGAGAGAGCGCTCATCCCTCCCTTCAGCTGCACTTTGCTAACTCAGGGTTATTTTCCACCTTCCTCAGCAATTTTGCATTTCACAGTGTTAGTGGACTGATTCTGTGGGAACCCCCAGTCAGGGTTAGAGGATGAGAAAATTGCAAGGGAGATTGTTCTAAGGAGGAGGGGGCCTGCAGGGAGAAAGGGGGTTGGCCCCATCTCTTGGGGCCACCAAGAGCAGAAGCCCAGGATGGTGGGTGTGCGGATGCCGGGGGGGACACAGCGCGGTGCTGGCGCCCGCTGCACCGTTTATGGGGACCAAACCCAACGTTAGCAAACAGCCACGGAGGAGGGTGGCGGCCCGGTGCTGCTGGGCAGGGCAGCACGACCTGGGGAGGTGGTGGTCCCCAACAAAGGCTGGGGCTTCCCTATGTGGATGTCAGGAGTTGGAATCCTACGATAGGAAGTTTCTGCCTCAGTGGATCTGAGCACTTACCAACTCATCCCAAAGACAGATCTGGGGGCTCTCTGAACACCAAGCCTTCGTCAGGGCCTGACTGCAGTGAGACACGCCCCCAGAAGCCCTGGAGATGTGTCAGCCTCTGTTTTCAGTCTTTCTAATGCAATTTATCCACCTCCTCAGCTGGTGTCCAAACCTGGGATGGGGATTTCTCATGAGGCTTCTTGGGACAGCTTGCTGCAGCCCCTGTGGCACTGCAGGAGGGTTTGGGCCAGGTTCCCCCGCAGTGTGAGCCTCTCAGGATAACTGGAGTCACATCCCAGCGAGATCTCACAGTTCTTCCCTGTGCAGGATGGAGGCTGGAGCCAGAAGCACGGCAATTACTGAGCTAGTTGTGCTTGTTTTAGGAGGCACCAACCATCAGGCAAAGGCTAATTCATTTGACTGTGGCCTGGGGCTTGGTCAGCACCCATATTAGCTGAGAAAATGAAGGTGAATGAGTTGTCTCCAGAGCAGCCGCCAGCACACGCTCTGCAGATGGCCCCAAGAAAATGTTGGTGGCCCATAGCTGCTGGTGGTGGCCCCAAGGCCAGAACCTCAGCAGCAGCTGAGGTTCCCTGCCTCTGAGGGTTCACGGTTAGCAAGTGCTGCTGCTGGCACAGACCCTTAGAGAGGTACCTCGTCGTGGTCCTTGGGACCATGGTGTTGAACATCCCGGCTTGCAGGGCCTTTTGCTGTCTCCACTTGGTGGCTGCATTCCAGGGAGGCAGGTTTGTCCCCGAGGAGCATCCTCGCTGTGCCCTGCTCTAGGAGGAGGCATGCTGTGGGGCTGAAAGGGAAAACTCATGAGAAGTGGAATTGAATCAGATCTGGCTGGACTGGCTGCCCGGGTACGATCTTGACAAAGGCTGTGGGTGGTTTTGGAGATGGATGACAAGTCATCTCCTGGTTTAATCATCTCCTGTGATTGCTGCTTCTGCTACTGCCTCTCTCTGCTTCTCCCCAGTCAGTTCAGAGCAGCATGGTTCCTGGAGTGACGGGCGCAGACTCAGGGGTGTAACTCAGCACTGACAGGGGGTTGTTGGTGGTCTGCTGTGAGCAGCTCGGACTGGCAGATCAGAGCGTGCAGGGACTTCTGCAGGTTGGGGAGAACAGACCCAGCTTTGGGGTCTGCCTTGTAGCCCTAAAGCAAAGTCCCCTGAAAGGAAGGGACGGAGGGGCTCAGGGACTAAGGTGAGTGGGTGCTGTGGTCCTGCCCAAAGGTGTTGTGGCAGGAGTGACCAGGAGTGGGGGACAGTCCTGCTCCTGCTAAGAGGCACTGTCCCTTGCGTACGGTTGGACTGTCTAGGAGGCAGAAAGTGGTATGAGAAATGAACAAATTAATAATGATAATAATAGTGCTCTGCCTCTTCTAGGCATGAGATGGCCCTAGGGAAGAGGCCTGTCCTGATTCTGGAGAAGGAGGAGCTCTGCCAAGCCTTGCCCTCAGCCGTCTTGGCCAGCCGGGGCTGCGGCTGTATGCACACACTGTGCATGGAGTCAGACCCGAGCCCCGGGAGGCCGAGGGATGCCTCGTGTGAGCACAGGCGAGCTCGTGGGTCCTCGTATCCCACCCGATGCCAGGCTGCCTCTCTGCAGCCCAAGCGTCAGCCTGTTCACCTGAAACGTGGGGTCCAGCTGTGGCCAGCCCTCGTGAGTGAGGGCTCCTGGCCAGGGGCAGCAGGGATGGGGCAGGAGGGACAGCCCCGAGGAGGGACAGTGATGCACCCGTGTCACTGCAGGCTGCGTGCATGGGTGTTGGTGTGCACAGGAGAAGCTCAAACTCTTCTCGACATGGTCTGTGGTTCAGATAGGAGGGTCTGTGATGGTTTGGGGAACTTCTCTAAACATGCACAGACCAAGCAGGTTCCTCAGCATCGCTCCCACCTTGACCATGGTGAGGGCGGGAGGCTCTGCTGAGGACAGATGGCTTCTCCACTTGTGCATCAGGCCTTACTCTGACCCCCAGGACAGCATGTAGACACCCTTCTCCTCCCAGGACGTGCCCTACCTGGCTTCAGTGCTCTTCAAGCATCCAGACTACTCTTTTGCAGACTCAAGTGGTTCAGCTGCTTGCAGGGCTGGAGAGCCACTTCCAGCCTGGCTGCTGGCTACAGGGTCTCAGTCTCCTCCTCTGCCAGGCTTCCTCCCTTGGCTGACACAGAGACCTCCCGGATCCCCACTCCAGGACACACAGGGCAGACCCACTCTGCTCCTGAGACAGTGTTCTCCAGGAAGATCACTTCTTCCCTGAAGATCAGGTTGTTTGCAACAGCATCCTCATTTCTAACCTCAGGTGCCCCGTGCAGTGCTAAGGCAGCGCAGGCTGGGGATGGACAAGGCTGAGACTTGACTGGAGGAGTGAGACTTGACATGGAGACTCCAATGACTGGGACGTTGCTGAGGTCTTTTCAGTTCAGAGTTCTGTTGTGGTTTGGCCTAAACAAAGCTGATTCTTGTGTCCAGTCTTGTGAACCAAGAGGTGGGATGTCCCAGTGTTTCCTTTGGCCAGGAAAGGGTTGCTACCAGGAATAAGCAGGGTTTTATTGGCCATCTACCCTTCCTGGGAAGGATGGATCCTCAGTCCTCCCTCTTGGAACAGCACAGAGGTATCCGCAGTCACATCACAACGGGGCTCAAACTGAACACCCCATTCACACTCTTCTCAGGCAGAAGCTGAATTCAGCCAGAGCTCTTGGGGTGGACGGACCCCCCCGGCGCGTGGGGAGAGGCGTCCGTCCCCTGGGATGGTGGCCAGCTCGTGACTCACTCTCTCCTCCCTGTGCAGAGAGCCCGGGCAGGAAATCTGGGTGGTGCTCAAGTATTTGCTCATGGGACACCACCTCATTCCAGGCATGCTGGGGATGAGTGGGAGATTGTGTAACCTCCTGGGGAGGGGGGACCTTGTAGAGCTTCCAGCCTGCAGCATGCTCAGGCTCACAGGGACTGAGTCCTGGCTCTGTACTGCTCCCATCCACCCAGCTGTGCTGGGACTTGGGGCCACCGTTCTTCTCCCTGCAGCGTGCCCCAGGAAGGGCATCCGTGGGGCACAGATGGGGTAGGAGGGATATTTAATGGGATATAAAACACAGGTTGCAGCAGACAGTGATGCTTTGATGATGAATGCCCTGATTGGGCTATTTAGCTCTGATCCCTGGATTTAGACCCTGTAGAAGAGGGCAGTGCCAGAGCACAGCAGTCCCCTGTTTACTTTGCTGACGTGCATTTTACAGGCAGGGAAGCTGAGGCACGGCCAGGAGATGCTGCCAACCTAAAGCCCCCGAGGGAGCTGAGAGCTGCTGTGTCGCAGGCCCGTGCCACCCTCTTGGGAAATCAAAACCAAGGGAGGCGTCAGAGAAAGGGAACAGGAGGATGCTGCGAGCAGAAGCGCTGGGGCTGCACCTCCTCCAGAGTTACACAGGCTCAGCCATGATCAGTGTGGGCTGAGCTGACTTGAAACACAAGCTCTGTCTGTGGCCTCTGAGTGCTTGGCTTGGGGTGACCATAACACTTGTCACTTTATAGTCACTTGGGGCTGTAATAAAGGAACATCCCAGCATCTGCTCCACCCTTTGGTATGAATTGTGGAATAGCTGGAGCCATGAGGAGGAGCTGAAGCAATGATGGAGCCATTAAGGGAACTGCTTCCCCCTGCCCTTTGCTAGATTCGGGGGCTAGGAAGGAAACTACATGGCTGGAGGGCAGATGTGGTGGCTCTGCTGCAGGACATCGCCTTTCTCCTACCTTCTTCCTCCACCAAAGATGAACCAACCAACACTGAAGAAGCGTCCCCCACCTTCAGCTGTGCAATTCCCATTGTTGCTGCTCAAACCCTTTCCTTCTGGTCTCAGGCCCAAGTCAGCACGTAACCAAGCTGAGCCTCTGCTGAACTTTGTCCCATCAGCAGTCATCCAAGGGCTCGAGTCCCCAGGTGTGCTATCAGTCCACACTCTCCTGCCTCTGCTCGCCCACATCCTGGCAGCGCTGGAGGGTAGGGCCAGCGCTGTCCTCAAGGGCAGATGCTATTAGAAGCAACAGGACATGAGGGCAAAGGTGACACCAAGGCTTGTGCTTCCTTGTCTGCAGGAGCTTTCGGAAGCATCCCGTGCCTTGCTGCAGGCTCTGGATCCAGCTGTTCCAGCAGGGCTTTCGGTGCTCATTCACCATAATGGTGATGGAATAAGGGCTGTGATGGTACCCACTGGGTGTGTGGAGGCCCCAAGGTGAGACACACTGAGGAATGGTCTGATGGGGACCTTCAGTGAATTTTTACTGGGCTGAGGAGGACTGGTAGTTGTGCTATGGCCTTGGGAAATTTGTCCCCAAGCCCTGAAAGCAGCACGACTGCAACAGCCTATGCAATGCCCAGAGGGGCTTGTACTCTGTGTAGCAAGTCCTTGTCCGCTGCAGCCCAGTCCTGTGGTGGCCCTGGGCTCCCCAGCATCTCAGTGGGCTGAATTGAAGAGCACTTTGCATGAAACAAGACCACAGGATGGCAGTTCTGGGTCAGGTTGAAGGGCCGTCTCACCCACCTCTACCAGCAGCCAAGGGCAGATGCCCAGGGAAGCGTCTCCAAACAGGGCAAGCACGTTGTGCTGCCTCTGCCGGGTGCTCTCATGGCCTCCAGCCATCTGTGGCTTCTGGTCTTCCCAACCCAGATGTTGTGTTGGTGCATTTGGAAGCCATACGTGATTTTTATATTTCTTCTTTTCCCTCCAATGCTTTTTGAATCCACAAGAACTTTTCGGTGTCTGTGGTGTCCTGTGGCAAGGAGTTGTGCAGATGAGCTGCGTGGTGTGCAAAAAGCCACTGTCCGTTCGCTCTGAACACACCACCTCTTACCTTCACTTGGCTGAAGGTAACAGCCAGATACGGACCACTTGTATGCATCTGTGCCCTTGGCCTCAGCTTAGACTCATTCTCTGGAAACCAGGAGGACATGGGGGAAAGGCCTGAAGAACCACATCTGTGTCAGGTCCTGGGCAGTGTTGAAGAGGGTGAGAATTACCTTCACCCACTTGTCTGTTTTGCTGTTCCCTCTCTCAGGTCCTCAACAAATGAGCTGGCTGTGCTCATCTCCCGCATGCAGACAAATGCTGACCAGGTGGAGAAGGACATCCTGGAGACACAGTCCAGACTCAAGCAGGTGAGCTGTGGAAGAGGGAGATGTGAAGGTGAAAGGCTTTGCCTAGAAATGCTGTTACTAGGGTAACAGGTCAGGTGTCTGCTCTGTGCATCAGCTTGCTGGTGCAGGTTGGGGGCTGTCTCGAGGCTGGGGAGGAACAGAGCACCTCACAGAGCCTCCCAACCCCTGGGGATGCATACTGGAGCCTCCCAAATTCTAGCCTCCATGCTTTCTGCTCAGTGCCTCATGCTTCCCACAGCCAAGGCTGTCTCACCTACAGCAGCACAGCCCTGTGCCTCCCAGCAATCCCAGAGGCTGGCAGCCAGCCTGATCCACACTGGTTCCTGGGAGGAAGAGATGCTGAAGCAGGCAGCTTGTCTGGGCATATGCTCCCCAGATGCACCCTTGCACCAGGGTTCCTCTGTGGTCGGCATGTTGAGCATCCAGGCCCTCTGTGCTGGCCAAGGAGAATGTTGTGAGGTCTGTGTGGCCCAACCAGGCTTTTTTCTCTGTCTTTCCTGGTCTCCAGGATGCCAGCAATCACCAGAAGAACAAGGCTTTTGAGTTTCAGCCAGAGAACGCCAGGAATCTGAAAGAAGCAGAGACCCTGCTGAAGGACCTCTTTCTGGATGTGGACAGAGCCAAACGGCTGAAACACCCTCAGGCTACTGAGATAGAGAAAGAGTGAGTACAGCGGGGGTGACTGGTGTGATGGGGGCACTGAGCAATTGGGAACCCCCCTAGCTTCTAGACTGAGCTTCAGTCATTGCCATGAGACTCAGAGTTTCACTCTTCTTCCCACAGACTTTAGCCTTAAAATCAGGGTTTCTGCTAATATATTGTAAAGCTACCGGTGTGTAGGGTGGCTGCCAGAGCGATCACCCAATCTTATTTGGGAGCTCTTGCAAAAGGTACCAGAAAGATGCAGAGCTAAAATGTGGCCCCACTCCCAGGGCAGATCCCCTTTTCTTCTGCCTTTCCTAAAATGAATGCCTTTCATGCAGGCAAGCAGAGTTGGGTGTTGAAATGGACTTGGTTGCCCTCTTGGTGCTTTGCTCTGTTTTACTCTCCAACCCTTCTAGGTAGAAATCAGGAGGGAAGTGTTGTTTTCTAGCTGGGAAGGGACCCACCTGATCTCCCTGTGGCTTCCTCCTGGGTTATAATTCCTGAGACATCTCTGGAGATGGAGAGCACCAGGACAAATGACTCCACTGAGGAAACAGGCCAATGTCACAAAAGGAAAACAAAGTAGCCTGGGTCTTCTGAGTGAAATCTGGGCTCCGCAAACCTCACCTTGGTTCTCCACCTTCTAAACTGACAGACATGTTCCTTTTCTCCTTGGCAGCATCCAGCAGCTCCATGACCGTGTGACACAGCTGTGTGCAGAGTACCGGGCCCTCTACGAACAACTGAACATCCCTGATGTGGGGCCCAGGGTAGACTGGGCCAGGATCCTGGACCAAAAGATGGTAACAGCAGCCGGTTTTAGATGTATCTCCCAACTCCTACAAGGGCGGATAATGTCCACTATTGCCTGTAGGGCTCTGCTGGTCATTGTGTGCTCAGCATCATGCAGGGTCGTTGAGGGTGGTGGAAGTAACTCTAGGTAGGAGAAGGACTCTCCTCTCACCTCTTAAAACCTTCTGGAGGGCACTCTTGATTGACCCCTTCAGCTTAAGAGCTACTAGAGGGGGATCAGGTAGAGATGCTTTGCTGTGGGATGAAAGGAGGGAGAAGGTGACGTCTTCAGGGACTTTATAGCCTGTGTCCTGGGGTTTCATGCTGCAAGGTCTTGGGGTATGTGCAGTGACCAGTTTGGAGTCAGCTTGGAAAGCTGGATGGTAACTATGCCCGTCCGCTGCCTGTTACCATGGGAAGGGTGGTGGTTTCAGCTTAGGTTGGTACATCAGGGTTCTCTTTGCCCCTGAGTATGGCTGGGGAAATGGCAACCAACAGTAATCACAGTAAACAACAAGAAGATCCCTTCCCCCTGGACTGGTATCAGATATCAGATCTTTTCATATCCTGCCAGCACTCACTGGGGTTTCTCCCTGAAATAAAGTATTTTGCTTTAGTCTCTGCCTAACTCCTTTTGCACAGAAACAAGTCAACGCGGGACAGTATGGCCCCAGCATGTCAGAGCTGGAAAAGCAAATAGCTGAGCACAACATTCTCCAGAAGGAGATTGAAGCCTATGGCCTCCAGATCAAGAACCTCCGCTCTGGGGTAAGGCACCCTCTGCCCTCTCCTTGTTCCTCTTGGCTTCACCCAGGACCTGGTGGGCTCTGCTCTCCCTCTGGCCTCATGGCCCAGGGGCAATGGGGACACCTGAGCTTGGACAGCCATGCAGGGGCCAGGGAGGTGGTTCCTGAATGGTTTCTAAAGTACCTTCCATAAATCAGCTCAGCATCAACCACATGTTTTGGTAACAGCTTTTTTCTTTCTTTCTTTCTTTTTCTCTTTGGTCTTGGCCATGTTGTAACCCAGGATGTGGCAGATTTAAAAAGCCAGTACAAGGACTTGCTGGTAAGCTTCTCAGTGGTTTTCTAGATAGATGGGGTCATAGAGTGGAGTTACACCATCCCTGCTCAGGGCAGAAGCTACCTCTGGTCTTGCACAGTGAAGTCATGTCCCTCATCTTCTTTCCCCAGTTCCTCCCCACCTTGGAATGGGTGTAAATTGAGAGCACACCTGCTGCCCTCAGAGCAATACTGTGGGCAAGATCTGTGTTTCTCCTCTTTGCGGATCATTGATCCGGCGTTGCCTGTGTGTCTGTGAGTGCAGGGTTACACCTGTGGTAGCAGGTAACCCTGTCCCAGCCCACACACTGTTCCAAATCAGGATTGCAAATGTTGAGGCTTGCGCTGATCCCTAACAAAGGCTCCAGAGAGGAAATGAGCAGCCAGAGCAAAGGTGGTGCCAAAGGAAGAAGGTCCTGGGTTTAGCCAGCTGGGCCTGTAAAGGTTAAAGCTGAAGAATGGCATTTGTGAGAAATGTATTTGTGAGCTGGGCCAGCTCTCAGATTGCTCAAGGCACCGTCCCACACCTGAGATTCTGGTTAGACAGACATATCCTGTCTGTGAAGGAGGGAAAGGAAATGCAGCCCCATCAGATAAGAGCAAGCAGCAGATGTCTCACCAAGGTCTCTGGGAATCTCCTGGTGAATGTGAAACTCGAGTGGGGTCCTGGTGAGGAGGAGGAGGGGAAAGGAGCTCCTCAGCCTGAGCGCCAACACTGTCTCTCTCCTGTGTTCATGGGCAGAAAGCCTCCATCTGGCGAGGACAGAGCCTGGGCAGCCTGTACCACCACCTCCAGGGCTGCACCAAGGAGCTGGGCTACCTGACGGACCAGCAGACCAGGATTCTGAAGCAGGACTGGAGTGACCAAATGATAGATGTCCAGAGCGTGCGTCGGGAGTATGAGGTGAGCTCTCGGGAGACGGCAGTGTGTCCTGGCTGTTGGAGGCTGGCCAAGCCCAGCGCGTGGGATCTGCGGGGTGGATCTCAGCCTCCTAGACATTCACCCTCAGCCCTGAGCCTGGCACTTTCCCAGGGTGGTCCGACAGTGTTGGGCACAGAAACAGGCAGAAGAGAGGCTCTGGGTCCACACTGGAGTTAAGGATGAGCCACTCTGTGCATCTCCTCCCATGCCCTGAGCTGGCACACAGGCTCATACATTAGAGAGCTGTTAGTGCGGCTGTCCATGATCAGAGGGGAGGGAAGGGCTCAGCGTCATGTCAGCCTCAATGTCCAAAGCACAATACCCAGTGACTGCTACATACAGGGACCAGGAAGAAGAGAGGGATAATTGCTTAGGAAAATGCTCTTTGAACAAATGCCCTGATGCTTTCTGAGGCCCAAGCGTGTCTAATTTGTTTTAGCTTTGCCTAGCCCCTTTCTTTTTTTAGAAACAAAGATGTCTATGCTTTGGGAGCCTTTTCTCTGCTGCATGGGGGTTGGTGCCCCAGGAGACTGGCCTGTGCTCCCTGCATGCTCCCTTGGTCATGAAGTTTCTCTTCTCCTTCAGGATTTCAAGTCCAGTGAGCTGCTCAGCCAGGAGGAGTTTGTGAACCATCTTCAGGACGATGGAGATAGGATGATTGAGCTAAAGCACCCAGCTGTCAAGCCTATACAGGTAGGGGAAGGGGGTTTCCTCCCGAACCCCATAAGAGAATGAGAATGTCTCTGTGCATCAAGAGCCAGGAGGTGGGTTGGAAGAGACCTCTTCACCTCTTCTGCACAGCTGTTAAGTTATTCTTTCCTCCCACACTGCACCAACTGTACTGCAGCATCTTTCTGCCTGCTCCAGCCCTATGGGGAAGCTGAGGGCAGTACAGGCTCTTCATCCCTTCAGAAATCTCCAGGAGATAGTGGCTAACATCTGTGAGCTGGGACCAGCTCCCACTCTAGTGCTCAGACATGTGGTTGACTGAGCCACATTCACGCTGCTGTGAAACCCAGCTATGACATGGCGTGACCTCTCCCAAGTGAAACTAACTCCCTACCTCCAAGATTGTATTTCCAAGCCTGTGGACACAGTGACAAGCTGAGGTGAGCTCTCAGCCACCCACACCTCTGGATCTGTGTGAGCCAGGTCCTTGTGGAGCAGCGTCCTTGCTCAGGCTCAGCGTCAGACAGTGCCTGGGAACAGCTTTGCCTCTGTTCAACAGCAGCCTTCCTCTGATCTCTGGGACTCCTGGGGAAAGGAGACAATTGGTGGGGGAGGTAGGGTTCGCAGGAGCCCACTGAGTCATGCTCTGTCCCACTACAGGCTCACCAGGAAGCCTTGAAGAACGAGTGGCAGAATTTCCTGAATCTCTGCATTTGCCAGGAGAGTCAACTGAAGAGCGTAGAGAGCTATAAGAAGGTAAAAACCAAGAAGAATTGCATGGTCTATGGGGCTGCAGGGTCAGGCTGGAGTGGGCAGGCTAGGAAGAGAGACAGCAAAGGGATGAGGATGGGAGATCCTTTGCTTGCTAGTATACTAGTCTGGGCATTTTGGGGAAATGCCTCTCAAAACATGGTCCTTCAGTGCAGCAGTGAAGGACTGGCTCATCACCCCTGTTGGGTTAGTGTGCTGGCTTGGAGAAGTGCAGGGGAGGGTTTGTCCGCTGTCGTTACTTGGGACTGTTGATTTGAGGTTACTTGCATGTGGCGCTGGCAATGGAGAGTCCCTGTCCATGCACATGCTCTGAGGGTGGTCTGTAGGGTCTTGTGAGCCCCAGGTTGCAGGAGAGATGCTGGGAACTAAGAAACCCCACTGGACTTGGAGATAGTAGTGTCGTCCCATCCCTGACTGTTTTTCTACCCACACCTCCAGTTCCAGGATGATGCTGAAGCTGTGAGCCGCTCCCTGAAGATGATGAACTCTGACCTGGACACCAAATACAGCAAGTTCAACAAAGACAGCTCTGGTGTAGTGTCAGATCTGCTGCTTCAGCTGGAGGTGAGGTCTTCAGGGCTGGTGGCACTAACCAGACCTAAGGGGCAGCCCAAACATTACAACCTCCCCAGTAAATAACAGTGGGGAAGGGGAAGAGGTGAGTAAATAACCCTACTGAGACAGCTCACCCCAGCTCTGTGCTGGGGAGGGGGAAGCCCATGGCAATACTGTGCTCTGGACGCCGAGTCCCTGTAGCCCCAGTAGGTCCATGCTGTGGGGCAGTTACCCCTGGGAAGACACTTATCTCCATCAGTGACACACAGCCAGGCCCCAGGTCACCGTCAGAGTAAAGGAGAGGGGCAGGGAGGAGCTGCGCGTTGCCCTAAACATGAGACACTTAGATTAGAGGGCCCGCAGAGAGCATGAGCTGCTGGTATCCACGCAGTGGGGAAAGATCCTCCCATCTCCTCAGCACTCTCATGAGCCAAGGGCAAGGGAGGGAATAAAGAAATCTGACCTCAGGGATGAGATGCAGATAGGAAAGGAACGTTTGCCTGGGAGAGAGGGAGGGGACATGTTCAACACGGTATCTTCCCATGCATGCAATGCATCTCCCTCCCAAGAGGTGCTGGGATCTCAGTACCTTCTGACACTGGAATGTGGCCACCTCTTGGCAGGTCTCTGTTCCTCTTCTGAGAAGAAAAACTTCTCCAGGAAGTTTAATATGACAGTGTGGGAGCATCTAAGGTTAACTCAGGCTGTGCCTTCAAGGGCGGATCTGCTGTGAGCAGAGGAAACCAAGTAGAATGTTGATAATGAAAAGGGGAGGAAGAAGGGACATGAGGGGTGGTCAAGAGTGGAGACAGTTTTGACTCCACCCCAGCAGTGACCATACAAGGATGGACAACTGGCCCCAGCGTACCCACTGTCATGTGACAGCCCCCTGCCCTTCCTTCTCATTCGAGCCCGATTACAACCACTGTCTTCCCTGTTTTATCTAGAATGAAGAGAAGGCAGTGAAGCAGGCAGAGAAGAGCATTGCAGACCTGAAAAGGAGGAGCAAAGAGATCAGCCCACTAAAACTGCGCAGGATGCCTCCCTCCCAGACCCTCACCTTGGACACCCTCTGTGACTGGGATGCTGGGGAGGTGAGGGCTTGACTAGCACTACCCTCAGATGAGGCAGACAACTCGGTGGTTCTTTGGTTGCTCCAGATCTTGGCTCCATGGTGGGAGGAACTGGCCTAGTGTCAGAATGCCAAGCCTTTCACTGGGTTTTGTGTCTCTGTCCTAGGTGCAGCTGACCAGAGGTGACAAGTACACTCTGAAGGACAACAGCAACCTGGAGATGTGGGTGGTGCAGAGCAGCACTGGTGTGGTCCAGGAGGCACCTTCTGCTTGTTTCTTCATCCTTCCGCCAGACCGCGAGTCCATAGACAAGGTCAATAGGTGAGTCTGCAGTGGAGAGCCTGACCCAGAGAGATGTTCAGACTTGCTCTTAGATTGTTGCCAGCCTACCTGCCTCAGCTGCAGAGAAATAGCAGCTGGGAACAGGCCTCTTGACTGTCTAGTATGAAATGCCATCTGGAGAGGGATTGTTCCCTGCACCCAAGTTCTCTCATCCACATTCCTGCTATTCCTCGACAGTTCTGTATGGACCTTGCTGTCAAAGAGTTTTCTGGCAGTCAGGCTGGATTTCTTCACTTCAAACATGTGACTTGCATAGGTTTGACTAAATTCATTGCAGAATCAGTCTGGAACTTGGGACTTGCCAGACAAGATAGAGTTATCTGTGCTATCTCCTCTCAGCCAGCCCCAGCTGGAGACTGAGAAATGTTCCTTGAACCACTGTGTAGGCTACTGCCTGGTTGCTCATTCAGCTTCTGTGGTTCCCACAGGATGGGGTGGTGGTGCAGGCAGCTTTGGCATTACCTTTTTAAGCATGTCCCCAGGTGCTTGGATAAACCAGTGCTGCTCAAGTGCTGTGGAAAGGCCCACAGCCCAGATTCAGAGTTACTTTGGCAAGCCCCTGATGGGAATTTTGTTCCCCAGCCATGCAGGTGTGATTATTTCATTGTGTTGCTCTTCCTGGGTGCGTACCCCTCTTCACATGTCCCACGTTACTGAATCCTTTGGATTTATGGTTTCATTTCTGTTTTGAAACAGAAAAGAAAAAGTTTGCAACATCCTTCTGGATTTCTGCAGGTGTTGCCTGGAAAATTCTTCTCTTTTCAGGCCACATCTGACAGCTTGTTTCATTTCCCGGTGTTTGCTTCCCTTCCTACATGCAAACTATTTGTCTTTGTTTTATTTCCTAGCCTATTCTACCATTCAGTCCCTCTGCATGGAGCTACATCCTGGCCCCGCAGAGGGACAGCCCTCATCTGACAACAGCCAGGCAAGCTGGGACTTGCTGGTTTTAGAGCACCGTGTTTAGCTGGAGCAGTCCACAGCAGGGATGTGAACTAGCCTGGCCCTTCAAAGGCCCCCACTCCTGGTTCCATCAGTCTTCACGCACCCTGAGATGTTTTTGGTCCTTCCAGATACTGCTGATCCCAGCTCTAG
Source organism: Athene cunicularia (assembly GCF_003259725.1). NCBI lineage: Eukaryota > Metazoa > Chordata > Aves > Strigiformes > Strigidae > Athene > Athene cunicularia. The sequence continues at coordinate 5,725,186 of NW_020799123.1, forward strand.
TTTCATTAGAAGAGAACTATCCTTACAAATGAGACTTTGCTTTTCTAGTGCAGCAGCCACAGAAGCAGCTACTTGTACTCGCTTCTTGTGAAACTGCAAAGCACTGCAAGTAACAAGAAATAAATTTCCAGCTCTGATAGTTTCTGCTGAGAGTTGTCAATACTAGCTCCACTGGGAGAGATCAGCTTCTCAAAACAACCAGCTGCTCGTGCTGCTGTCCTCTTTCCTAAGGGACATCTCTGAGTTACAACAGGCTGCAGGCTCCCAGCCTGCCCCTGCCCTCGGGAACACCTTCCCTGGCAGAGACACGGAGCTGCTGCTGGGCCGGGCTCTGTCAAGGCTTGCTAAGTGCAGCAGTTTCCCATCCTGCTGACTGACGATGCTCTTCTCTGCTCACAGGCTGGAAGGGGAACTGAACACAGTGAAGCAGAAGCGAGCAGCGGTTCAGAGCACCTTGAGACACAGCCACAAGGAGCAGGTTCAACCTAGTCAGCAGGGTATGTCAACTGCTTGTCCAGCGCCCTCCAAGGCGAGCCCACGCACCTCCCTTGCAGAGGTCCCAAACCTGGCTGGAAGCAGAGCGGCCCTGGGCAGGCAGAGGCACCCACGGGTCAGTGTGAGGACACCTTATGGAAAAGAGCAACCGATGGGATAACCTGACCCCTGGTGCTGCCGAGTCAACGCGTGATCTTGGGCAATTCACTTAAACTCTCTGTTGCCCTTCTCAAGCCTCTCAGACTGACCTCCAGCTCCATCAACAGTTGCAGAGTAGGGTTGCAGGCTATATGCCTATCCAGAAGCCTTAATTTAAACCTTTGGGATGCGAGTCCCTTGCAGTTCTCTTCCCGAGCTAGGGGCTGTGGAATAAGCAGGCAGCCGTGGCTACATCCCAGCCCTGGCTAGCTGTGTTACTCCATGGCTGTAGTTCAAAAGCTCCCAGCGAAGCTGCGCAGGGATGTGTCTGCATAGCAGCACATAGCTTTTTTCCCTTGTTTGGACTTGAGCTATTGCTGGCCAGGGAAGAGCTAAAACCATTTATCGCAGCCTTTGCCATGGGTAGGCACATGCATGTGCTTGATGCTCTGTGAATTAGAAATGTTAACTGAATCATTTATGGTTGCATCAAAACCCCATGCTCAGGAGAAGCCTGTGTGCTTCAGAGCTGGCAAAACACAAAGAGCAGAGCTTTGTAGCTGGGCTGTCATGAGAGAAAGTTGGAGCTTTAGGGGACCATGTATGGGACCGCTTGGGAAAAGGACTGTGCACCAAGATGGGGATGGCAGATGAGAAATGGGGCTTAACCTAAGGTATGTCTCACTGCAGCTCTGTCCAGAAGCCCCCCGGTAGTCCAGGATGATCCCCAAGCTGACCAGCTTCTTGGTAGCCTGGATCTTGTTGGCAAGGACCTGGTTCAGGTAGAGAAGGAAGTCTTGAACCGAGTGAGGTCTCCAGTGAACTACAATGACCCCACAGATGACCTTGCCAGGAGGATCAAACACCAGCAGGTGGGTACTGCTGTGGGCAGGTTGGAGCAGGATGGGTTCGGTAGCGCTGTGTCCTTGGCCCAAAACAGGTTGAGACAGGAATTACATGGGAGATGACAACTGGTGCTTCGAAGGAGAAAACCATGCTGCAGTTGCAAGGGTTTCAGGCTGCCTTGAACCCTTGAAATAGGACAGGTTAAGCCAAATCCTAGGTAAATGCAGGCCCTTCCCCTTGGCTCAGCTCTGTAGCAAGATGGTCCGTTTGTTTCAGAGCTGTAGACAATGTGCCAGTCTGGGGGAGTCCTCAGCCTTGTGGGGATGCTGTCACCCTTCGCTCTCAAGTCTGTAGCATAAAAGACAATGGGATAGGAGGAATTAATCCCAGGACCAACTCTGGCTCACCTGATTGACTGGCAGATGTGAGTGGGACAGGAAAAGAGCCAGTGCCCTGGAGCCCCCCTCCTTTCCTCTGGGACAGTAGTAGTTCAGTTTTTTACATGTTCATCTGTGGGTATTTATCTGGCCCTGGCAGAAGGATGGACTTGGGCAGATAGGCTTCTTCATTCTCTGTCTATTTGGATCTCTTTCCCACACCCTGCCATTGCCAGACAGCCATAGTCTGGATGGGGCTGTGTCCCAAGGGCCAAATTCTTATGAGAGGGCTACCGCACCCTTAGCCCCACAGCAAAATCTGCCCCTGAGGGAGACATGTTTTCGCAACAGCACTGTTATGACTGTGTTGGGTGACTCTGCTCCCATCTGATGTGCCAGGAAACAACAAAGAAACTTGAGGACCTGGGGGCAGCCAAGGATGCTTTGCAGAAGGAGTGTGAGACCTACCTTTACAAAAAACCCACCAGCACCTCAGCTTCCCAGCTCCCTGTCACGTTGAATGCCCTTAGGAGCAAATACAGTGATGTCAATATGCTCTCCAGCCTGTACAACGAGAAGTGAGTAATGATGGCAAGGCCTGATGGGGATGAGGGAAGGAAATCCTTGCACAGAAGTGTCAACATAGAAGCATGAGAAAAAATGCTTTTGGTCTATATGGGTGTTGGTTGAGGTCCTTCCCGCCCAGTGCAGGATGGAAACCTCCCATCCATCATCAAAGGCACCTCTGAAGGAGTTCCTGTATGGGATCTGTGGTCAGATCTCCCCACTGTGATAAGTCCACCACAATGGGTGTGTCTCAGCTGTGCTGTGTGCGGTGAAAAGCAAAGTGTCTGACTTCTGGGCAGCACGACAGGGTTGTGAGTGCATAGTGCTTGTTCTCTGCCATGCTGCAGAAGCTTCAGTGTTAAATAAGCTTAAATGTGAAAAATCAGAGAGAAAAAGGGGAGAATGGAGTCTTCTGTAGCTAACCTTGTCCTGTCATTTTTCCCTTATCCAGGGCTAAGGCTGCCCTGAACCTGGAGACTCAGATTGAGAACACAGACAAGATTGTCAGCACATTTGAGGCCAAGCTGGCTCAGGATAGCATCATTCCTGCATCCCCTAATGCTCTGCAGGATCGGGCCAACGACCTACAGGTAGGGAAACATCAGGCCCTTCATTAAGGAAGGGAGATACCAAAACTCAGGTAGCAATGGTGGACAGAACTGGATTTTGCTTATTTTAGCTCCTTGAGGTGCCAACGATGAAGCCTCTCTAAAGACTTGTTCCTTGAATGCTTTATGTTAGTGTTGCAGGATGACCTGCACTCACTGGCTGGCAAAAAGCTCTGACCCTTGCAGGTTACCTTTGGGGTCCCTAAAGTACATGATGGACCCCTTTAGCATCTAACCTCTTGCTCTGATTCACACCCATCCTTATTCCTCCCTGGTCCTAGTCTCCCTGCCCATCATTAGTGCTCAGTGACCTTTTTTTACCTTCCCCAGAACTTCTCTCTTCTGCTCCATACACTGCCCAACCCACCTTGCTTCCCACCTTCTTTACCAAACAAGTCTCACTGCTTCATCTCTTCCATGTTGCATGCCTATCTTGGAGAGCCTGACTAGCCCCCAGGTGCTGCACAGTTAGTAATGGTGTTAAGGAAGGTATTTCTGGTTGCTGCATTGACCGATGCAAACCTGGAGGTGTCTTTATCTGCAGAAGATGAAGCGGGACCTGGTGGCCCAAGAGGACTGTGTGCTGAAGCTGAACCGGGGGCTCAAGGATGCTGAGCACAGCTGCAGCGCTGTGCAGAACAACTTCCAGGAGTACTGCCCCGACCTGCCCCGGCAGAAGCGGGAGGTGCAGCTCCTCAATGATCGCTACCATGCCGTTGCGGACCAGCTGGATCAACGGTGAGGAACTGTGGTGTCTTTACTGCTCCTGGAGCCATAGCTTCCTCTTAGTTAATGTGTCATTTGTCAGAGTCCCAAGAGTATGTTCTTCATCGCAGGACCCTGACCGCTATTCTGTAATACTGAGGACCAGGTCTGTCCTGCTGTGTAGTTGCCACCTTCCTACAGGCTTTGAGCTTCCAGATAGCTGGGAGAAGGCTCAGTGACCCTACCCAGAGAGACTCTGGTGCTTAACCCTTCTCACAGGCATTGCTGTTGGTTGCCTGCCTTTTCCTTTTATTGTCTCTCAAGCTGTGTTCATGCTGCAGTAGCAAACCTGATGTGCACAGAGTTGTGCTCCCCACTCGGGAACCAGTTGCCACTCCCTTATTTTTGTTATCTTGGTGTTTTGTGGTGACATTTCTCACCATAGTGTCTTTTTAGGAATTTGCACATAAATCTTTACCGTTGCCCTTAATGTTTCTGCTCACCTTTGTGCTGTGCAGAGAGAAGACCCTGAGAAATATCAGCCTCACCTACCAGCAGTTCCAAAACTCCAATGAGAACCTGATGTTCTGGATGAACAACCTACCCAAGCACCAAGTGAAGACCACTGATGGGCCGAGCCAGATCAATTATAAGCTGCAGGCACAGAAGGTGTGTTCCAGGGCAAGCGTTATAACCTGTAACATTACAGGAACAGGGGAATTTTCTTGTGAACAGTATGCAGAATAATACCAACCAGCTCCTAGTTGTGTGCTCCACCCATCGTAGTGAATGAACTAGAAAAAGCAGACAATGGATTGCAGCCCACAGATGATGTATCTTGCCCCACTGTGTTCATCTACGGTGCTGTGTCCTCATCTCTGTTGGTCACCCCAGACTGATATCCTCTCTTTGGAGAGGACACACTCAGATCCTGAAAAATTGCACCTCGGGCTGAGATGTTACATCTGTCTCCTGCATCTTTCTCCCCTTGAGCAGATCCTAAGCTGACTAGCTCACACAGTGAGATGTGGAGGTCTCTGTGTTGGCTGGTATTTATCTCATACATGATAAATCAGTGTGGCAGGTCCTGGGCAAGTGAGAGCACTGATGAGATCCTCTAAAGCCCCAGAGATTCTTCCTAATGTCCTTCTCTTTCCTCCAGTACTAGGCTGAGCTACTGCTCTTGGCTGCCAGAGCATTACTGTATTTCAACCTGTCCCTAACATCACGTGTCTCTCCTGCAGAGGCTGGTGGAGGAGATCGAGAGCAAGGAGTCCGAGAAGAAGGCGGTGGTCAGGCTGTCCCGGAACGTGCAGTCCACACTCAATGTATGCCTAAGTTTTCCTCTCTAGTGCTCCCTTAGCATCTCACCCAAGAGATCCCACCTGATTCTTCTGTTTCTGCTCTGAACAGGACTATGAACTTCAAGCAGGCAAATACAGCTCTTCTCTGGACCCTACCCTGACTGACTCTGCTGCAAAAAGGCTGCGTGTGACCCCTCTACAAGAAAGCATCCAGGCCCAGGTAAAATGTTAAGATGAAGGCATGGAAACCATTGTCTAACTCCTTACCTGAGCCCCGTGTCCTCTGCAAGGCCTTAATCCACAGTCACAGCTGATTGTGGTCCTAATGACAGATGTCATCAGAGATCTCTGTCTGTGGGGCAAAGCAGCACATGAGGTCCAAAATTAGGTGTGTGTCTGGTACCTTTGGTTGAGATTGCTGATGATGCCTCCTTACCATATTGTGTGTGAAGATAAAACTTACAGGGTAGGTGTGTTAGGACAGGACTGAGTCAGAGCTCCTGTGTACTCTTCCCAATTACACCCCAGTTCTCCTGCATCACCTTGGGCTATTTGCTAACTGCCATTCATGTGTGGCCCAAGGTGAGTTTGGAAGTCTGGACCCTGTGTAGGCTAGCAGGAATCTAACAGGCATTTAAAAAAAGGGGACAGGATCTCCTACACGAATCCTTAGACTCTGTGTCTCTCTAGAAAATCAGATGTGGAGACACTAATCTCTGGAATAGTGCAGTACACAAAGTGCATCTGGGTGAAAGGAGTGGGAGAGTGCCATCCAACAGAGCTGTGTCAAGGTGAGGGGGACAAGACTCTAACTGCTGTTTCTTTTTCAGGAAAATGATGTAATCAAGCTCTACATGGAGCTGGCAGCAGAAAATAAACAGCAGCTCAGCCGGCTGGAGTTTGCCCAGAAGATTGTTGAGAAGGTATCAGCTAACAAACAGTTCATGGCGTGATTGGGGTGCTCTAGATTGGGGGTTGAAATGATTTTTGAAAGCTGTCAGTGATTTGCTCAGCCTGGGATCCCCCCACCCCTTCCCAGATCTCCACATCCAGGTGTGAGGAAGGACAGGCATGCAAACCCTTGTGAGAAAAAACCCCATGAGTAACCACAGTTCCACTGACAGTGATCTTAGGTTGTGACCTTCATCACCACTGTGGGCCCTCAACTCTTACTGAAGCTGTAGCTTATGCTAGGAAAAAGGAGTAGGGCTCTCGAATCCTGTTCTCAGCTATATCTAATCAGTGTTCACAGACTGAGAATTTCAGATTCCTCTGTGAATGTGGCTGGAATTTAGTGCTTACAACTTTCTGGAAACACTTCAAAGCAATAGGACTTTTATGCATTTCTAGGACTGGATTCACCTGTAGGAAAGGTCTCCAGAGATGGATGACTTTCAGTGTGCTCAGGAAGGACAAGACATGAAAGTGGGGTGCTCTGTGATGCTGCAGGGACTGGCCGTGTTACCCTCCCACAGCTGCAGGTACAAGAAGGCAGCACAAAGTACCTTTGTGGGCTGCTGCAGCACCTCCATGACAAGGGGAAGACACACCAAGTCAGTTGCATGAGATGGTGGGAATGTGTCCTCATTTTCCATTTACAAACAGCCTTATTTGGAGGCTTCCTGGGGGTTCCATACCAGTTCTGTCTCTCACTGTGCCTTGTGATAGAAAAGGCCTCTGTGTCAGATTCAAAGTGTGACTTGGTTTCCCTGCCTTTTTTTTTTTTTAATTATTCTTTTTTGTTTTTCTCTTGCAGAAGGAAGCGCATGATGACATTGAAGCTGTACATGAGCAAACCCAGCAATCTGAAAACAAAGCCACAACAAGCAGGGAATCTGAGGGGTTGAAATCGCAGCTGGAGGAGGAAAGGAAGAAAGTGGCCAAGATTGAAGAGGACCTGGAGGAACACAGAAACAAACTGCTAATGCTGAAGACTCAGAAGCCCATTGAAAGAGTAGAAGAAAAGGAGGTGATAGAATATTACAGAGACCCCCAGTTGGAGAGCAAATTGTCTAAGATGGCACAACAGGTGGAAGAGGAAGGCAAAAAGAGGCAGAGCCTGCAAGAAAACATTGAAATGATGAGCCGGAAGCTTGCCCAGATGGAGAGTGAGAAGAAGGTCATTCCTGCCCAGCTCCTCACTAAAGAGATTACAAAAATTGAGAAAGATCCAAGCCTGGACAGCCAAGCAGCCAGTCTTCGTCAGGAGATCAAACGTCTCCAGGAGGAAAGTTTGGCTGCTGCTTCTGAACTTGAGCAACATAAGAGAGAACTACACATGTTGGAGCGAAAGCAGCCCAATATCAGAGAGAAAGTGGTGGTGAAGGAGCTGATCAAACTGGAGAAAAACCCAGAAATGCTGAAGTCTGTTAGGACCCTGCAGCTACAAATCGATGAGGAATCCTTCAAGAGGAAGTCTGCCGAAGAAGCAATAGTGAAAGTGAAGAACAAGATTGAGGAAGTGGAAAGACTAATTGAAACAGCAGAACCCAAAATTATTGTTAAGGAGGTGAAGCAGGTAGAGCAGGACCCAGAGTTATTGAGAGAATCTTCCAAACTTAAAACCCTCATTGAAGAAGAGAGGAACAAAAACTTGATGCTTACAGGTGAGCTGGGAGAGCTGCAGAGCCAGTGCAGTATTGCAGAGAAGCAAAAACCAAGGGTAGAGGTTAAAGAGAGGGTCAATGAGATTTTCCTGGTGGATCCTGAAACAGAGCGACAAATTGCCCACCTGAAAAGGGAGCTGCAGGAAGTTACTCTGAAAAGAACAAAGATTGACAGTGAAGTGGAAGAGGCCTTAGCAGAGCTCAATGTCCTCAGGTCACAGAAACCAGTGGTTGAGCTGAAGGAGGTTATAGAGGAGGTGGTGAAACATGAGAAGAGTCCAGAGATTCTCAGAGAAATTGACAGGCTGAAACAACAGCTCAATGAACTAGTGAACACCAACGGCAGGACCCAAGAGCAGCTCATTAGGCTGCAGGGTGAAAGGGATGAATGGAAGAGGGAGAGATCCAAGGTGGAAACCAAGCTGGTCAACAAGGAAGTCATCCGATATGAGAATGATCCACTCCTGGAAAAAGAAGCTGATCGCCTTCGACAAGAGGTGCGTAACATGTCTCAAAAGAGAAGAGCTGCAGAGGATGCAATCTATGACTTGCAGAATAAATACATGCTACTGGAGAGGCGAAAGCCAGAGGAAAAGGTAGTTGTTCAAGAGGTGATACTGACTCAAAAGGATCCAAAGCTCCGAGATGAGCACAACAGGCTGAGTCGGAGTCTGGATGAGGAGGTGAGCAACAGGCGTCGTCTGGAACGTGACGTGCAACAGGTTCGTGCACTGGTGGAAGAGCAAGAGAAGTTGCTCAACTTTCAGGAGGATCGAAGCAAGAGGCTTGCACTAGAGAAGGAGATGAGACAAATTACCTTGAGAATAAAGGAGCTGGAGGAGAGTCCAGCCCCAGTGCAAGAAAAGATCATTATGGAAGAAGTGGTCAAGTTGGAGAAGGATCCAGTCCTCGAACAGTCTGCCAGCAACCTGCGTTTGGAGCTGGACCATGAGAAGATGGAGGTGCTGAACTTGCAGAGAGAGTGCAAGAACCTGCAGATGCAAGTTGATGTCCTGCAGAAAACAAAATCCCAGGAGAAGACCATCTACAAGGAGGTGATTCGAGTGGAAAAGGACAGAGCGTTGGAGAATGAACGTGCACGCATCTGGGAGCTGCTGAGCAGGGAGAGAGGAGCCAAGCAAAAGGCAGAAGAGGAGGTACGGCGGCTCAGGGAGAAGATCGAGAGAGCTGAAGGCATGAAGAGGACATGGGCTCGCGAAGAGACAGAGCTGCAGAAAGCCAGGAACCTGGCCATTCAGGAGAGAGCCAACTTGGAGAGTGAACTGAGGGAGCTGGAGAGGCAGAAGCAGCAGAAGGTCCTCTTCCTTCGGGAGGAGTCCAAACTGCTCAACCAACGGACTGAGAATGACAGGCAGAAGAAGAAGCAGCTGGAACATGAGTTTTCCCTGCTGGAGGCAGACATCCTTAGGGAGAAGGACCAGATCTACAACAAGGAGAGGTTCATTCGAGATCTCCAGTCAAGAGTCAACCGGGAAGAAATCAATCATGAGACCCAGATGAGAGAGACAAACCTCTCCACCAAGATCTCTATCTTGGACCCTGAGACAGGGAAGGATATGTCCCCTTACGAGGCCTATAAGAGAGGTATCATAGACAGAGGCCAGTACGTCCAGCTGCAAGAGCTGGAGTGCGACTGGGAGGAAGTCACCACCCTGGGCCCAAATGGGGAAATCTCAGTTCTCCTTGACAAGAAAAGTGGGAAGCAGTACTCGATCGATGATGCGCTAAGGCTGAGGAGGATCACAAAGGAGGAGTACCAGCTGTACCGGGATGGCAAGATTCCCATCTCTGAATTCGCCTTGCTGGTGGCTGGGGAATCCAAGCCTCCCCCATCCCTCTCCATTGGCTCCATCATCTCCAAATCCCCACTCTCATCACCTACCACCCACCAAACCCAAAGCTTCTTCCCCCCAGCCTCGCAGAAGGGCTTCTGTGATGACACTTCCCCCATTGCTGGAGTGTATGACACCACCACCGACACCAAGTACAACATCAAGACTGCTGTTGCAAAGAAGCTGCTTGATCCCATGACAGCTCAGAAGCTCCTGGAAGCCCAGGCTGCCACGGGGGGCATCATAGATCTCATTTCTCGGGACCGGTTCTCTGTCCATAAGGCAGTTGAGAGGGGGCTGATTGACAGGACCTACATGCAGAGACTGCTCAATGCCCAGAAAGCTTTCACAGGGATTGAGGACCCGGTGACCAAACGAAGGCTGTCTGTGGGGGAAGCAGTTCAGAAGGGATGGATGACCAGGGACAGTGCTTTCCCCTACCTGGAGGTCCAACATCTAACTGGAGGGCTCATTGATCCCAAGAAAACTGGTCGCATCCCTGTGCTGGAAGCTGCCCAGACAGGGATGATAACAGGCGACCTGGCCAACAGGCTCCAGGATGAGTCCAACTATGAAAAAGATCTCATTGACCCTGTCACTAAAGAGAAGATAAATTACAAGGAGGCCATGGCTCTCTGCCAGAAGGATTTGTTGAGCTGCCTCCTGCTGCTCCCAGCCACGTCGGAGGGCTATCAGCGGTACCACCAGGCAAGCCGTTCACCCAAGCTTTCACGGTTCAGGCACTGAATGGGTTCAGGCGTGTACTGGATCTGGCTCCTTCAGGAGTTCATCCCTTCCAAACACCTCTCCCTACGGAGGCAGCAGCGATCACAGGAACGGAGCGTCTAGCATTTAGGGCTGCATACTCTTCTATCTTAGCTATCTCTGCTTCCCAACACAGCTTGGTTGTGCGAGGAACAAAGTGTGATCGTGAGTGTGTAAGGGCCTGACACAGGGGTCCCCGCAGTCCCCGGGTGCTGCTGTGACAGCAAAGGGGGGCTGACTGCGAGAACTCCACTGGCAGTAGGTTAAACGTGGTTAGGCCCGGAAAGGGGGAAGAGCCAAAGTGTTTTCCAGTTGGGTCATTCTTCTGCATGCAATAAACATAGAAAGTGTGTCTCCGTGGCTGTGTTGTCTCTGCAGGCGGCTGAGGTTGCAAAGTGGCCAAAGGCATGGCTAATCTTGCCCCCAATGAAATCCTAGGCCCTTGCAGCCCAATCTACAAAGGGGTTGCAGGTTCTTGCTTCCCCTGATCTCACAGCACTGAACCCCCTAAATTTCTTTCTGCATGTCCATATTTTTAAAGATTTTGTTGTATTTGTCTTTGAAACTGAAAACCAATGGGACTTTGCTCCCTGGTCATTTGGAAACATCTGAAAGAGGGACCTGGTCACCAAAGAGTGCAGTTCCATGTCATGTTTGATCCACTCTAAGTGCAGGCAGCTACAAGGGGAGCAGCCCTGCTGCACCCTCCAGCTGCCTGTCCCTGGTGCCTCTCTGGCTGCAGACCAGTGACAGTGTTGGCTGTACAATGACTTGTGTCGCTTCACTGAGCTGCTGGCAGAGGAAGCCAAGCCCCAAGCAAAACCAAACCCTGTTGAAGTCGATGATTTGGGAGACTTGTCCTGTACCTGTAGAGAGGCAGCTGTGTTGCAAGGGAAGGGATGACCTTCAGTAGCAGACTGATGATAGGTGCAGCCAATGGTGACGTGAATCTGCTTTCTACATCCCTTGGCTGCAGGATCCACCCAGGAGTACCGGAAAATCTCCACTTGCTATTTCTTTAGGTGAGCTTTTACTCCTTTGTTTAACTTCCACTGCTCAGCCCTTGCTGAAATGAGCAAGTCTCATGTTCCAAATGTTCTTCCCTAGTATCTACCCCACTGTGGAGCATCCTCTGGCTTTGAAGGATGAGAAAAATAACTCTCTTGCCATGAGCTGCTCTAGCCCCTCTCCCAAGGGCTCTTTTAACTGATGCTGTTTGGGAACTCAAATATACCCAAAAGAATCCATAAGGGTAGAGGCTTTCTCCTCCTTCTTCCCCCATCAGAGTAGCAGCATACCCTCTATTTCCATAGAGCCTAGCTGGGATTTGAAGTCCGGGCTCCAAGAAGAAATTGTTCCCATGCCAGCAAGCTTAGCACAATCACAGGTCCCATTACCTTCCTGCTGGTAGGTGGTACTCAGCATTAACAATCTGACTCCAGCTATGGAGACACCAAGTTCCCAGTTCAAGACCTGCCTAGGCTCTGTCCTGTGCTCTGCAGGGTCTGTTTTCATTGGCAGGCCTATGGCTGGTGTCCGTGGCCATCTGCTGCCATGATCAATATGGGTCAAGTTGTTGGTTTACAATGGAGAAAACTCTTGCACACACCCTATAGCATCCCTTCCCAGCCTGTCTCCTCTTGGTAGAGCACTGCTGGCACATGGGGACCTGTGCACCCCCCTCCTGGCTGGTCTGGACCAGCAGCAAGGGCTGGAGCTGAGCTGTGGGGGACCAGCGGACACATCAGGAGAGAAACTCTGCCCTGGCCTCCTGCCAGGGTGACCAACAGCTATCAGCGCACAGGAACGTGGCCAGGTGAGGATCACGACCCAATGCAACCAAGGAGCCTGGGACCAGTGCAGGTCCCAGCTCTCCAAAGCTGCTGGGAGCAGCCTTGCTGTGCTTTGGCTTTGCTCCCCTTGGCTGGCTGAAAGCAGGGAGGATCCATCAGCAATGGGGCCTTTCCTGCAGCTCGGCTCAGCCCCACAGGTGAGTGTGCTGTCAGCCTTCCCCTTGCCTGTCTCTGTGGGGCAGGGTGCTGGGCTCTAGGGCTGCCCTCCTTCCTGCTGCTCCCCTTGCAAATGAGGTAAAACTGTGCTTGTTTTTTTAAAGCAGTACAATGTTCACGTGGTGACTCTTTCCTGAAGTGCTGATGAAATGGTTTTAGGGAATGATCTGTAACTAAGGGACTTGCAGTTCCGGTAATTAGGCAGTCAGTTAATCATTTTGGATAAAGTGCTCCCTAACTGCGTGGTAGGAGGTATTTACCCAAGGCTGGGTGAAAGCTTAGAGATGAATAGGCAGCTGAGCAGTGGATCTGGCTGAGCAGTCCCCCTCGAAGGCTGGCCTGCCTCGTTTTTTTTAGGAAAAAAAACCCACTAAAATGCTTTTCTTTGCTATCAAGTGGTCCTCAGCTGTAGACAGCAGCTCATTTCATGTCCTCCTGATGTGTCCCCAGAGCCCAGCTGCCTGGCAGGGTTGTGGTCTGCTCAGGAGGGGCCGGGTAGTGCCTTTCCTCCCTTCCCGGGCACAGGGCGATGGCGCTGCATCGTAGCTTTCCCAGAGAAGTTATTTCAACACGGCTGTTGTTGGTTCCCTTTGCTGGCAGTGGGGTTGGGTCATAATCGTTTGAAATTCAGCCTGTTGCTTCATTTTGTTGGGCTAGATGAGCTGTAGTGTTTTTATTTGTTTCTGGACTGGATTAAGGTCCTTAGTATTTATTTCTTGATGCAGATCTTTTTTAAAAAATAACAACAAGCTCTTCTGCAAACAACTTGTCTGGTATAACACAAGCATTTGTTTGCATAAAGCAAACAAGAGAATTGTCCATACAAAATGAATTGACTTTAAAATATATAGAAAAGGCAGGGATATGATTCCCATAGCTAAATTCACCCCTGTCTCACATGGATGGGTGCTACCATACAGAGGCCACGAGATGCTGCATGGGCCCAGCTGCCTCCTCTCCCCTGTTCAATCACAAAGCCATTCCTCCCAAACATGAGCAGGGCAGCTTTTCCCAGGCAGCCACTCCAGTGTGACTCCTAACAACAGCTTCAAAAGCAAAGCAACACCCACCCCCCAAAAAAAACAAAAACCAACAACCAAAACCAAATTGCAGAGGCAAGCGAGCTCCCCAGGTCCTGGCGGCTTCCAAACCTGCAGGGGAAGTACAGCCAGGCAGTGCGGCAGGGCCGCAGGGAGGTGAGCAACAGGCCCCAGGGTTTCGCTGTTGGGGATCTGTCAGGAAGTGCGGCTGCTACAGTAGGGCTGACAAAAGTCTTTTTGAAGTCAGGAATTAAGCAGAGCCGCCCACTGCCTTTTTTTGGGCCAGGAGGAGGAGTGAATGATGGAGGAGGGCAAAGGATGACAGGGCTTGGCTTTAGACAGGCAGGTCTTGGGCTGAGGGGCTTTTTCAGGAGGGACTCAAAGGTTTCTCTCCCCTGTGCACATTCTTTGGTATGTGGTAGGTGGGGAAGGGGGTTTGTGCTACAGCTGTGTGTGCAGCCACCTCTCTCCTTTACTGCATTGTTTATCTGTCATGAAACTCTAGGAATGTGATTGCTTTGGAGACCTGTCGGGTTGTGCCGAAATCACTTCTTGGGATCACAGTTATTAGGAGCACATGTGTGTGCACGTGTATGAAAAACAGGAGTGCAGAAAGTTGGCATCCCTAAGTGAAAACCCTGTCTTTTGAGTATTTAAATAAGTAGAATATAACTCTGAACTAGTTTGTGGCAACCTGTGGTGGAAAGAAAGCCCACCTTACCATACCAAGACAGCACGTGGCTGCAGAACCATCAGCCCCTTGTTCCACAACAGAATTGAGAGCACATCTCTGCAACTGCAAGGGATTTGGAAAGGATAAAAGAAAGAGTGCAGGAGGTCATGAAGGGAGAAGAGTTCTGTGGAAAAAAGGACCAGCCAGACTGTCCTGCGTCACTAGTCCAATGGGCTGCGCCAAACAATAAACACCGAGGTTTGTGAACAAATGGCAAGCTTTTATTTTTTTTTCTGCACTGAAAGAAAAAAAAATGTCAAAACCACACCAAAAGTTTGACGATTCTTCAAACATTTGAACAGCAAAAACATGCCCAAGACAATGAAGCAAAGGAAACAGTGTTAGATCTGGTTGGATGATGGAAAGCCAGTGTTTTAGCTGTTACTGCTTCCAGCAAAATGCAACGTGTGCTTTATGATAATTGGATCTTTTGGCTTCGCAGTCCATTCTGCGGCACAAATTAAGACACCTGACAGGGCTCTTCAGCTTGTGAAACCGCAGAATGTCAGCTCTGTTCAACAGTTCAGATTAAACAACTTGTCTAGTGCTGACAAACCCAGCCTTTTAAATCAGCAGCAAAGGGCCGGGCAGGGAAGCTCTCCCCAGCCCAACGTGGAGCTCCAGCACACCCTGGTGTCAGAAATTGCCACCGACAGACCTGGGGATGCTTCAGTGCTGGACAGACAGACGTCACTGTGTCCCCTTAGCTCGCTGATTAACACAAGGACAAACCTCTGAAAGATGCTCTCTCATCTACATATGTCAGTGTTTTACACTGATAAATAACCCCTCACCCTTTTGCACATGACCTCTGTAAAACAGCTAGCAGTAAACCAGACAAACTTGCCCCCAGCAACAGGCTGAGAATCTCTAAATGCAAGAACGTCCCTCTCCAGGCTCCTCCCGAGAAATGAGACCCTGGGTCCCGCTGCTACCCGGAGCTGGAAGTGCACGGGGAGAGCTGTGTCTTCTCATTTGCGGTGTCTCTGCGGTGCGCGGCACTCTTCAGGGCTCTGAGGACTTCTCCAGAAGTACTTGTGATTGAGGGCTGCCTTGGCTGAGATGCGCCTGCTGGGGTCATACAGGAGCAATTGCTGCCGAGGGAAAAACACAGCAGATTGAGGATTTTAAAAAACATAATTGCACCTTCATATGGCTGGGCCCAGATGCAGATGTTGGTCTGTTTTCCTTTCTCTGGGTTTCAGGAGTAACCGCCAGCTGAAATTACCGTGGGGATTACACTAGAAGGGTTCCTTCACCCTCAATGCAGCAGTTTCCTAGAGGAACTTGCAATGCCAGTCCTGCTTCAGAGCCAGGACTGAACCCTATTTGATGATTCCATGTTTCTGCAATAAGAGGGAGGAGTGTCAGAGCCAGATTAGCTAACATGCTTCCAGGTAGGTCATTCCCAAATAATTCTTTGCCCAGTTTGGAAAGGCCCTGTCTGTCCCTGATCTTGTTCTAAGTCCTTACTCACCACCAGTAAGTCTCTACCATCTCGATCTAAGTTGGGAATAATTTCCTTCATCTCCTTCCTTGTCCACCGAGGAAAGGTCCCCTTGTAGTCAGGCAGCTGGGTCACCCCAGGCCAGGTCACCTCAGTGGGAGTGCCCAGGGTGCGAAAGATCCGGAAGAGCTGATCGATCTCAGAGTCCCCTGGAAACAGGGCCTTCCTGGTAAGCTGGGGGGAAAAAAAGCACACCAGTTACCACCTTTCCTCTGGCTGTGTGCCCTATTTCCCACTGCAAGCAACCCTTTGTTCCAGCAGATGCAAACTGCACAGACCAGGGCAGTTACAATGCAGCTGTTCCTCCAGGAAGTGGCTGGAATAGTCACAGGTGTCTGCTTGTCTCCAGCTCCTCTCCATGGATCTGTGCCTCCCCGAGGCTGCCCCTCTTTCAGTCGGTCCCTTAGATGGGCCCCAAAGAGGGCTTTGTCTCGAGTTTTCTAACACTCTCACTTGCAGGCTAGCTCCCTCCCTGCTTATTTGCCCAGGCTCTGCTGATCTGCAGCTTGGGGGCTTTGGGAGCTAGAGATAGTGCTATTACACTGCAGGGATAGCAAAAGCTCTGCAAAGTACAGTATGGACCCCCTCAGAGATCCACTCTGCCATGTTATGAGAGTGCTAGTTCTCTGCAAACTGCTGTGGGGACATCTGCAAGAGAGTCATCTCCTCCCAGGATCATAATGCTGCAGCAATAAGACAGAAGTTACCCTTCTGGAAGGAGAGGCATCACATTCTTGTGTACTTGAAACTGCAACTGGATTACAGAGGCTTCTTTGCCTTCTGCCAGGTCCCTGCTCTGAGCCCACAGCTAAGGTTCAGCTAACCTTCAGGGTGGACTTCCCATAAAACACACCCCAGCACAGGGTGGGACCACAGTATCACAGATCTTTGGCATCTTGTTGCTCCTTCCCCTCTTCCCATTGCAGCTGAATCCTCCCTGCTCATTAAAGAGACTGTTAAGACCCATTCTACCATTTCTGCAAAGATGCAGCCGACGCTCCAGATATCCACAGCAGTCAAGTAGTATCTGCATCCCAGCAGTATTTCAGGGGCTCGGTACCACAGAGTCACCACCTGGCAAGAAACCAACAAACAAGCTTTGTCTAATTTCCCTGGGTAAAACTAGAAGCATGGGATCCTCTCCTCAGCTGTAAGGTGGTGACTGTACAAATCAGTGTGTGCCAAGGCCACGCTGAAGTAACAGACACCTTTGTGACAGCAAGATTTGGATTAACAGATCATTCTTCAGCAAGACACTCTAGAACAAATAAATATACCCTGTGCAGAGAAGGTGAGAACCCAGCTTGCAGATAGGCTAGGGTAGAAGCAGTCAGCACACTTTGTGGGGACATGAGGTAGCCCCTTAGATGCAGGTTAGGTTAAGAGCACATGCCCAGGTACAGCTGTGCCTCCATTATGGATAACTTGTGATGCTGCTGTTGTTCACCCACTATGGATTTTGTACTCCACCCTTAGGTGGCAGGGAGCCTCAACAATACCTCATGAGTGTATGTGCGCAGGGGGACTCCGAAAGCTCTTGCCAGTCCAAAATCAGCCAGCTTGATTGTTCCTGCTTCATTAATGAGCAAGTTCTGTGGCTTCAAGTCCCTGTGGATAACTCTGTGTGAGTGGCAGAAGCTCACACCCTGCAGCATCTGGAAAAGGTAGTTCTAAGGAGAGAAAAGATTTCAGAAAAGGCCATGATGAAACCACTTTGAAAGCTTGATCACATGAACCAACACACTTTGGATCATTTATAGACCTGAATAGGGAAAAAAGCCCTTGCTATAATGCAACACCAGGCTTGCGGGTCACTACTCGGAGATGGACGCAGACTGCTCCCACCCTACATGGGGACAGAAAGACTCCAGGCCAAAGGAAATTGGTAACAGATCCCTCAGTTGCCCTCTTAACACCAGTTTGTTCTGCAGCGAGATGAGCTGGAAAGCCTGGAAACAGCTGGGAAATAAATGCACTGAGCAATGGTACCACGTTTTCCCAGCTGAAATGTTTGAGATCTGAGAGGCTGAATGTCTCCAGCCAAGGATGTATCTCTTCCAGAGGCAGTCTGGGTAAGAGCAGCTGAGTGCTGGCTCTGCCCAGCAGAAGGCAGCAAGGACACACAGTCTCTGCCCTGCCTGTTAGCACTTCTTCCACACTGTACCTTGACCAAGCTTAAAGGAAACTCTCTGGTTTGGGATGAATCTAGATATTTCTTCAGGTCCTGGTTCAGATACTCAAACACTAGATAGAGCTTCTTCTGTCCATATACAACATCCAGGAGCCTGCAAAAGAAGCGCAACCATGCCCTTAAGTACTTTTCAGCATCTTCATACCTTTCCAAATATCCTTCCTCCCACAGATGCCTCTGAGTCCTTTAGAGCAGACAGAGGCAGATGGAAAAGCAGCATCTAGTATGGGGCAGCAGCAGCTTGGACTATCCTGTGTTGCTGGAGTGAAGTGGCAGTGCTGTGAGCTATTTCTGAGAACCAGGGAAATGCAAGTGATTTCTGCATTTTCTTGTTTATTTTTCTCCTGTCTGTGCAGTCAGGAAAGGACAGGAAAATCCCTCTTGGTACCTGTACCCAGAGCTCCCTGAGCAGGAGCTCATCAGTGAGCTGGTGGTCTTACCTGACTATGTTGGGGTGCTTCAGCTCCTTTAGCAGTGAGATTTCTCGGATGGCGGTGCTGGGAACGCCCTCTGTCTCCCTGTGGCAGAGAGGGGCTGTATGGCACCCTGTCCCCCAGTGGGATCCCACAGCCCATCAGAGTTCTGAGTCCCTTCTCCCTTCCATTGTACCCCATTGCCTGCCCAGGGGAGGGTCTGTTACACTGGGTACCCTGAGTTTGGGACAGAGCCATGCATGGGGTGGACTGGGTGAGGCAGGGGGAAATAGAGCTGTGGAGGAGGAGAGGGAGGGTGTCACCTAGACAGTGCAAACTCTGGGGACTTGTTTGGGAGCACCTGAGAGCACATTTGGAGAAGTAATGACAGTTTAAATACCCAAGCCTCACTTTTTGGAGGTGGCAGATGAAAGTTCTTTGTCCCTCAGGCAGCCCCCTCCACTGCCCTGAGGGGCCACCATGGGGTGCAGACCTACCATCACGGCCCCCAGTCCACACTGACACCCGTCATTGTGGAGACAGCGCAGGGCTGACTCAGGGGAATAGTAATAAACTTTTATCTGCTCAGACCCCACCCTGGAGGGGTTGAAGTTGGCCCTGCCTGGAGGCTGAGCCTCACCATGCCCTGGCATCACACCCCCGAGGGAGAGGCCACCTCCCAAAATGGTGGCTACTTCCCCCTGCCCTGTGCCATGGAGCCAGGGCCAGGTAGTGCCAGATGAGGCCCTAGCTGCTTGCATGAGCTGATAAGAGACATTTTTTTTCCTCATGTCAGGCTTTTTTGAGCCTCTTGCGCCATTTTGGACACTGGGCTGGGCTCACAGCCTGCCTGCTTGCTCCCATGGCAGGGCTGGGGCATTGCTAGGCTCAGCTGGCGGCCATCTCCCCACAGATAGCACTGCCGGCCCCAGGGAGCCATTTGCCTTCCTCATCCCCCCCTCTCAGCTGGGCCCCCTCTTGCTGCCGTGCTGTGTGGGCAGCCGGCCTGGTGCCATGGCCGGCCTGGTGGGCACTGGGCCGGGCTGGGCCATGGCAGCCCCAGGGCCAAGGTGTTATCCCACTCACGCGTTCAAGCGGATCTTCTTGAGGGCCACCAGCTGCCCCGTACGCTTGTTGCGGGCCTTGTACACCACGCCATAGGTGCCCTCCCCGATCTTCTCCATCTTGTGAAACGCCTCTTGGAAAGTATCCATGGTGCTGCCTCAGGCTTGCAGTAGCAGTGGGGGCAGCTGGTGCTGCTTTCTGAGGGGAAAAAAAAAAAAAAGGAAAAAAAAAACCTTAAGCAGAAGGTGTTCGCTCTCCTTGTGTGTCCCCTGAGCTGCTTTTGGGGTCTGGGCCCCCCTTGCTGCTCCCCCAGCACAGGGACCTGCCTTGAACTGAGGCAGGTGCAGGCAGACGGGGCTGCCTGGGCCCACTGACAGGTGTCTGGGGGGGTGGGGGGTCTCGGGGGGGGCTTTGAGCAGACCCCAAGAGCCAAACACGCTGTGCACCAACTGCCCAGGACTGGCTGCTCGTGACCCAGATCGTGTAGTGTGCTGGCTAAAGCAAAAACTGAGCAAAATGGTTGTAAAGGGCTTTGGGCCTGCAGGAAAGGCAGCAGGGCCTGCACGAGGCCGAGGGAAGTTCTCCAGCTCTGTGCCTGGTGTCAAGGGGATGTGGTGCATAATTAGGGTTCCCTTGGACCTGCTCAGGTCAAACACACCATGGAAATGTCTCTTTTTTTTTTTTGGGGGGGG